>NC_136432.1:88913013-89345513 GCF_052849685.1 Lactuca virosa
GAGAAGGCTTAGAGGAGAAGGAGATTGGAGCAAGTAGAGTGTGGAAATCAACTCTTATCTCAGTTATCATCTTCTGGAGGTAACCAAATCACCTTTTCCTTGTGAATCTCTTCTATTGGTTGAGTTTTAGGGTTTTTGGTGAGACTTTAAGTTGGAAAGATGAGCTATGGGCTAGATCTGAGATGGTCGCTTCAGATCTGGACCCTCCTTGGATTCTATAAGCATAAAGTTACAGTCTTGGTCATGATTGAGGTCCCTTTTGAGCATAAAGTTCCATTAAGAACTTAAAATAGGCATTTAGAGCCTTTATAGCCATGCATGCACGTAAAGTTTGCAACTTTACGTGATAAGCATGCCCTAGAAGCCTGGATCTGTGATTTGGAGCCGCTGCTTGGCTCAAAACAAGTCTGTATGGAAAAGGGACTGAATGGACTCGGCGAGTCACATGAAGATGGCCGTGGACTCGACGAGTTGGATGAACAACTCGGCGAGTCCGATGAAGATTACCATAAGACTCGACGAGTTGAAGAACAACTCGGCGAGTCGGATGAGTTTTCCCTAGGATTGTATGCGTGTGTATCCGTCGAGTTGCAAGGAGGGAACTCGACGGGTGGCCATGAAGTTTGAACGAGAATCTATGATTGATGACCAGTGTGACACATATGTTTGATGTTTGTATATGCCAGTATGTGATAGTTATGCGAACATGGTTATTTACGTGATGGTTGGGTTGAGGAGGTCCTGCTTTGTGCCGAAGGCCAACATACCCTATGAGCGGTCCGGGGAGACTGCAGGCCCACGAGGCGGACCAATCATGCCGAAGGCTTGGGATGGATTCAGATAGACTGTAGGCCCAGTAGGGCGGTCCAGTCAGGCCGATGGCCCAGTATGCATGTTGATTGATTGATTGATTGATTGATTGACTGATAGTTGTTGAAATGGTATTGTCAGTGTGGTATTGGTATTTTGGGGGTAGCTCACTAAGCCCTCGGGCTTACAGTTTTCAGTTTATTGTTTCAGGTATTTCAGGAGATCATGGAAAGGCGAAGGCGTGACCGTACCGCTCCTCATCCTTATGATCTGTTTTTGGGACACTCTGATGGATATTGATTTGGAAACATTTTTGTAAACAATATTAATTGACTTTTATTTATGGTTGAAAAAGTTTAAATTTGGCGTAAAATTTTTGGATGTTACAGGTTCTCCTAGGTCTTTCATAGCGAAACACTTCCTAAGCCAGGACTTTACTTCCTGCAGGGTTGGGATGTCATTTCCTATGAGTAGTATGTCATCCACATACAGTACCATAAAGCTAACTATACTCCCACTAGCCTTGACATACACTCAAGATTCATCGTCAGTCGTCGAAAAGCCAAACTCTTTGACTTTCTCATCAAAGCGAAGATTCCATCTGCGGGGTGCTTGCATTAATCCATAAATAGTTTTCTCAAGCTTACACACTCTATTAGGGTTCTCTGTACTGACAAAACCCTCAGGCTGACTCATGTAAACATCCTCAGCCAACTTTCCATTAAGGAACGCGGTTTTGACATCCATTTGCCATATTTCATAGTCATGAAATGCAGCAATGGCTAACAATACTCTAATAGACTTAATCTTGGCTACTGGTGAAAAGGTCTCATCATAATCAACTCCTGGATTTTGAGAAAATCCCTTTGCCACCAGTCGTGCCTTATAAGTGTGTACATTACCATCCATGGCGGCCTTCTTCTTGAAGATCCATTTGCACCCAACTGTTTTGCGACCTGGTACATTGTCAACCAAGTTCCAAAATTGATTGTCACACATGGACTGTATCTCGCTGCCCATTGCCTCTTTCCATTTAGCAGACTCGGGGCCTGCCATGGCTTCCGTATAGCTGTTAGGTTCATCCAGACTTACCAGTGTTTCATCACTGATAAGTGTCTCACCTTCCGCAGTAATATGGAAACCATAGTAGTGCTCATGTGCATTCCTAACTCTCGTGGAACGCCTCAGAGGTACAGACTCGTCAATTGGATCAACAGGAGTTTCCTCCTCAAGTTGACTGTTAGGGTTTGAGGTTCCTTCACCACTTGACTCTTGAATTTCTTCGAGGTCAATATGACTCCCACTATTTCCTTGGCTTATGAACTCTCTCTCTCGAAAGACACCCCTCCTTGCTACAAATACCACATTCTCACTAGGTCTGTAGAAGAGGTAACCAAAGGATTTTTGTGGGTAGCCGATGAAAATACACCTCTCACTTCGAGGTTCGAGCTTATCGTGAGTCTCGCGTCTCACGAAAGCTTCGCAACCCCAAATCTTTATGTGGGCTAGATTAGGAACTTTTCCAGTCCACATCTCGTGAGGTGTTTTGGCAACCTTCTTTGTAGGGACCAGATTAAGGATATGGGTGGCAGTCTCTAAGGCATACCCCCAGAATGAGATTGGTAGCGAAACTCGATTCATCATGGAATGAACCATGTACAACAAGGTTCGATTACGCCTCTCAGCTACACCATTCAACTGTGGTGTCCTGGGAGGTGTCAATTGTGAGACAACCCCACATTCCTTAAGATAGTCGAGGAACTCTGTACTAAGATACTCACCGCCATGATCGGATCGAAGCATCTTAATGTTCCTGCCCAATTGATTCTCTACTTCCTGTTTAAACTCTTTAAACCTATCGAAAGTCTTAGACTTATGCTTAATTAAGTAGACATATCCATATCTACTATAATCATCTGTAAAAGTCACATAATAACGATTAGCATCCCTTGTGGCAGTTTTGAAGGGTCCACACACATTTGTGTGTACTAGATCTAACAAACCTTCACCCCTAGCACAAGAACCTGTGAAGGGTGACTTTGTCATCTTTCCAAGTAAGCATGATTCACAACTATCATCTGACTTTAGGTCAAATGACTCCAAGACTCCATCCTTTTGGAGTTGGCCTATGCGTTTCTTGCTTACATGTCCAAGACGACATCCAAGTTATTATCATTAGAGGAATCAATACACAACACATTATTTCCTAATGTTGGGTCAAAAATATGGTTTATACTTTGCTTTTCTAGGAAAATGTATTTTTATGTAATATTTTATGAGTTTACGGCCAGGGGGTGTTTACGGCCGTAAACAGGTTTACGGCCGTAAACCCTGTTTACGGCCCAATGGGTGTTAGCGGCCGTAAACCCATTTACGACCGTAAACCCATTCACGGCCCATGTTCACCAAGCCCATATTCCCTTGTATATATATAGGTGTTAGGGGTGAGGAGTAGCATTTTGATGAACGTGAGAAGAGAGAAGAATAGAGCATTTTGTGTGTGTGAATCTATTGTAAGGAACTTAATTCTAATCATATCATTCAAGATTCATATTATTCTTCTTCTCCTTCTCTTCTATTTGATCTGACATCATCCAATTGATTGGGATTCCGCACCATCAATTGGATCTGATTGATACACAAGCATATTTGGGGACCTACAATTGGTATCAGAGCAAGGATTGTATCAGTCAATTTTGTCAGATCTGGAGCTTATTTTATCTTATTTTCGAAATATTTTTGCGTTTTTGGATAGATCTCTGAGAATTAGGGGGGTTTCTTCTTTGCATTTTTCATAAAAACGAGTTTTTGATCTAGTTTTGGAGCAAAAAAGGGTGAAAAACGTCGTTTTTTCGCGAATCTGTTGAAGGTTTATGGCCGGAAACAGTTTACGGTCGGCGGCGGCGGCGTTTACGGCCCGGGAGTTTACGGTCCGAGGTTTACGGCCCTGGAGCTTGCGGTTCGAGTTTTCGACCCAGTAGTGTTTCCGGCCTCGCAAGCAGCAGCCTCGCACCTCAGCCTCGCAAGCAGCAGCGCCTTAATAAAAATAAGGAACGATTTTGAGGGTGCCGGGGATAGAACCCTCGACCTCTAGTTCAACAAATTCGTGACTTACCAACTCGGCTACCCAATCATTTGTGTCTTTCCTTCGAAACTTAATTCATAACACGTTATTCTCGGTTCCAATTTCGCAAATTTGACATTTTTAACCCAAAAACTCAATTTCTTTTATTTTTAAATTCCTTTTTCATCCAAAATATTTAAAATATATATATATAAAAAAATAATAATAATAGTTTTTAATTTTTGACTTTCATTTTTGACTTTTGTCTTCAAAATTTTGACTTTGACTTTCAAGTTTGACCTTTGACTTTAAACTTTGACCTTTTTCGTTTAACTTTTAAATTTTCAAATTTAGCTTTTCGGTTTGACTTTTAAGTTTGACTTTTAAGTTTGACTTTTCAAGTTTGACTTTTGAGTTTGACTTTTCAAATTTGACTTTTGAGGTTGACTTTTGAGTTTTTAGTCAAAGGGCATTTTTAAAAAAAAAAAAACAATGAATTCTTCAAACGTTCCAGTCAATAAAGTTTCATGTTCTCAATCTTGTGAAACTACGATTAAATTTCTTCGGGAACAAATTGATTTATTAAAAAGAGAAGTTGAGGACCTGAGATATGAAGGATATCAACTCAGGAAAGGACAGAAACCCCTTAAGGCCCAGTTAGAAACAAAAATAAAAGATTTTAAAAGAATTCAAACAGAATACAGTGAAAAATGTGAATTGTATGATTATGTCAAAAGACTGAATGATGAGTTAACTACTGAGCTTGATACATTAAAGAGACAATTTGATACTGCAAATTTTGATTTTAGAAAATTTGATGGATCAAGCGAGGTAGTTGCCAACATGATTGATCATTGCATGCAGTTCAAACGAAACCAGCAGAAGGGTTTAGGATACGATAGTGTACCTCCTCCTTATAATCACACATATCAGTATCAACCCTTGTCTAAAGATGAGATTGCCAACGAACCATTCATGGTTTATGGCAAGCCATCTGGTTTTGTTTCAGGAGGATTTATTAATGTTGAAAGTACTAACGTTTCTACTTCCCCTGCAGATCAACCATTAGATCAGGCAAAGCGTGAAGCTGGAGATTCTGTTTCTGTTTCTGATAACAAAACTGAGTCTGGACCTGATGTTTCTGTTTCGAATGAAAACACTATTGTTTCTGATGTTAAAGTTGATGATACATCTTGTGATGCCTTTGATGCTTTTGCATCGGATCATGTTGAGTTAAATTTTTTTGACATATTTGATTATTTGTTTGAAAATACTAATGTTTCTACTTCATGTGTAGGTAAAGTAGCAGAAGATGAGAACAAGGAGAAAACCACTGAACAAACCAACATCTCCTTGAGCTCTGAATCTGTTGCTTCGAACTCAGTTGCTTCTTATCAACCTGTTGTTGAGAAGTACAGGCCACCAAATCAAGTTAAACAGAATGCATGCTGCAATTCTACTTGTAGGAACAATAAGAAACAAGGCAAAGATACGCCACCAGGGGTAGGAAGAAACAACTTCACAGTAAAGAAAAAGACATGTTTTCACTGTGGAACACCTGGTCACATTTCCCGAAATTGTCCTAATCGCGCATATGTTCCGTACTATGCACAAGGCTGGCAGAACGCGCCAAGAGGGAGATACTTCAAAAGAAACCCCTCAAGGTAACGTTCAGACCATGGTGACTGGAACGCGCAGAAGGCCAAGAATCAAACCTACAAGGCCAAGAATCCGAATCCCAAGGGAAATAAGGGAATGCCGGCCAAGAAGCCAAATCCAAGAGATGCTCCCGTGAAGCCAAAATCAAAGTCATCTCAATGGCCGACATCAAGATCAAAAGCAAGTACTGAGCCACCCATCAGATCGAAAAAGAAATGGGTTAAACCCAACTACAAATGGGTTCCAAAGGCTCACTCTCCCAAATCAACTAATGACGCTAATATTTCTTCATCTTCTGTTTGTGATAAACAGGATATGTCATGGGAGAGAGTACCGTGCAAGGATGACAAAGGTCGACCCAATTTCAAAATGGACTGGGTTCCAAAGACCAACTGATCCCGCTCTGTGTCGGAGCAGCTATGGAGGCATATCATCATACTTCAGTTTGTTGGTAGTGGCTGTTCCAGGCACATGATAGGGGACATCTCTCAACTGTACAACACTCAGAACATTGTTTGAGAGTATGTGTCCTTTGCGGGAATGGAAGAAAGGAAGGGATCACTCATGGGGTTAGTGCTTAACGATGTGAAGAATTTTTGGATCTGTTCTGAGATTATGCATGCTGTTCTCAGACCTTCTGGATGCAAATTCAATTGGTGAATTACGGTTTGAATTTTCTTCTCTATACTCCTGAGTTTTTCTTAAGCTGATTCGCTTTAAAGACTAATTTTTGTTTTAGGATAGTTTAAATTTGCGCATTTACTTTCGTTTCTCTCCTATGCACAAATTTAGGGGGAGAAATAAAAACAAAACAAAAATTTTAAAATTTTAAAAAATCCAAAAACATTAGAAAATCAAAAAATAAAAAAAAAATATGTTGGTTATGGAATGTGCTTGCAGGAGATGTTTTGGGAAGTGATATGAAGTCTAGTGCTAAAGGGCAATACGCAATTCGTGTAATGCACTAAAGCCGAATTGTCTAGACTCTGTATTCAATGTGTTGGTAGGAACAAAGGATTCAAATGGACAAGACATTGATTGACCATGAAAGGACTAGACAATATAGACTTAGATAGTTTCATTTGGACTGACCATATGACGCTCGAGAGATTGAGCAGTGAGATAAACATGGGAACTTGCGAGATACACTAAAAGTTAATTATCTAGAACTGTGGCTCAACATTTCCTTGATGTATGGACTTATGTCCTTAATTCCGGTATTGATAGGGCAACTGGGGGGTTCTGATAAAGTAGGTCTGTAGGAAATTATTTTCTTTCTTTCTATCTGTCAGTCATATGTTGCTTCCTTTGCGTGATTGGAACATATCCGACCTGGATTGCAACATATGCAACTCTAATTCTACGCACCTCCTTATCTATGAAATTCTTTCTATCTGTTAGCCATATGCTGTCCTCTCTGCGTGATCGGAAGATCCGACCTGGGACACAACATATGCAACATTCTACCTCTCAATCCCTCTATCTATGTTAGTCATATGTTGTTCCCTCTGTGTGATTGGAAGACATCCGACCTGGGATACAACATATGCACTTCTATATCTGACTTCTTTCTTAATGATTGAATACTCACCTAAAGTAAGGAGTTATTTGGAAGTTCTTGATTAGCGGGGTATATCGGGAAGTGGGGAACACGTTCTAGTGCAACTAAAACTGAACCATTTAATAGGTTGTCTGTAGATCTTGCTGCTTAATTTAAGTGGACAACAATATCCTTGGTCGTCGTCAGCTAAATGTCCATTTAGGAATATATATCACAATGACTTGTCACCTATAATATGTCCAAATTGTCAACATCCTTTGTGTTTAAGTGGACGACAATACCGGTGATTGACCAGATCTAGACATGCAGGCGTGTGCTGATAAACGATATTGGATTGTTTGACAACTTTGATCCCAAATATTTTTGTTTTTGTTAAATTTGTTCATAGTTTTCCTCTATGCACAAATTTATGGGGAGAATTAAAAAAAATCAAAATCAAAAATAGTGTTATATTTTGTTTTATTTCTTGTTCAAGAAAATCAAAAATCCAAAAATATTTTTGTTTCTGTTTTATTTTTTTTCAGAAATATAAAAACCCAAAATATTGTGTGCTAAATTCTCTTTTAGTTTTGTTTTGTCTTGAAAAGTGAATTCAGGTGAAGATGAAACTCATGGAGTTTGTGTCGAAGATTTCTGAGCCAAGGCTTCATCCGTGAGCATCGAAGAATTCTCATTCGAAGGAGCAAGAAATGAAGATTATTCTTTCGACATTCAATCTTTCAACCCCAGAAGCAAGGTGAAGCTGAAATTGAAGATTATGTGACGGATTGCATTGAAGCCTCCTCAATCAGTCTGCTGCTAACTTGAACCTGCTGAAGTGATCCAGAAGATTTGTTCTCTCTGACGTTCTCTCTGAAGATTCTCAAACTGAAAGCGCTATCTTTCAAGAATCAGTATAAGAAGCCTCCTCATCCAATGTGCGTTAAATGTCAAATTCTGAAGAAATGCCCAACTGCTCAAGATGAAGTCATTTATTGAAGATTCATCAAGTTCATCTTGAAGCTGTGAAGTCATCAAAGATAAAAGCTGAAGCCAAGCTCCCAATGAAGATTATCAAGAAAAGCCAGCTACTTTTTAGGGGGAGCTTGTTGGGTCATTTAAGAAAAGAAAAGAAAGCTATAAACCAAGGGGGAGATTGTTGGGTCAAAAATATGGTTTATACTTTGCTTTTCTAGGAAAATGTATTTTTATGTAATATTTTATGAGTTTACGGCCAGGGGGGTGTTTACGGCCGTAAACCCTGTTTACGGCCCAATGGGTGTTTACGGCCGTAAACCCATTTACGACCGTAAACCCATTCACGACCCATGTTCACCAAGCCCATATTCCCTTGTATATATATAGGTGTTAGGGGTGAGGAGTAGCATTTTGATGAACGTGAGAAGAGAGAAACTAGAGAGAAGAAGAGAGCATTTTGTGTGTGTGAATCTATTATAAGGAACTTAATTCTAATCATATCATTCAAGATTCATATTATTCTTCTTCTCCTTCTCTTCTATTTGATCTGACATCATCCAATTGATTGGGATTCCGCACCATCAATTGGATCTGATTGATACACAAGCATATTTGGGGACTTACACCTAAGTTATCTACAACAGACACAGCTTCATACACACCATCACAAGGTAATGCTTTAAAATAAAACACATTATTAAAGAAATCATTTATTCCACCAACTTCATTATCAAAAGAGAAGGTAAACCCTTGTTTGTACAAATCATGAAAGGAAAGAATATTTCTTGCCATTTCAGGCGAGTAACAACATTTATTCAAATCTAAAGTAGACCCACTACTTAGCAACAAAGTATAAACTCCAGTCTTGGTGACAGGTGAAGCTTTCCTATTCCGCATGATCAAGTTTATCTTTCGATGCTCCACATTCTCACTTCTTCTTAGTCCCTGCAAATCAGAACAAATATGAATACCACAGCCGGTATCAAGGACCCAAGAGTTAGAATACGGTGAGTTATTAGATAATATAGTGTAAATACCTGCATGGTTGGGTCAGAAGCATTCAGCCTCTTTCCCATCCTTCAAATCTTGCTGGTACTTTCGGTAGTTCCGCTTCCAGTGCGCCTTTTCATGGTAATAGAAGCATTCAGCCTCTTTTGGATCAGAAGAAGGAGTGACGAAACCTTTCTTGGTTCTGCTTGTAGAGGAGCCATCAAGGGTCTTATCCTTGGTACCCTTCGAAGGGTTGTTCCTCTTTTTCCCTCTATCTTTCCCGATTGCCAGGACAGGTGCGGAGTTTAGAGTAGGAGTAGGAGTGGTAACAACCGACTTACCTTTAAGACCTAATTTTGCGGTCTTTAGGAGTCCTTGAAGTTTGTTGAGGGTAACTTCCTCCTTATTCATGTGGTATGTCATGTGGAATTGATCATAACACGAAGGTAAGGAGTGCAAAATGATATCTATTTCCAACTCCTTAGGGAAGTTCACATTAAGTTTCAGCAAACGGTCCACATACTTTTGCATTTTCTGCATGTGGCCCGTGATGGGTTCACCATCCTTCATCATGGTCGTTATCATGGAGGAGATAATTTCATATCGCTCTTGACGAGCACTCTGATGGTAGCGGTCCATCAAATCCTGGTGCATCTCAAAAGGATAGTAGTCCTCATAGGACTTTTGGAGCTCGGCTGTCATAGTGGCCATCATGATGCGTGCCACTTTGGTAGCATATTTTTCATGTGCCTCATATTCAGCAAGCTCCTGAGGAGTAGCAGTTGGCTCGGGTACCTTAAGCTCCTTATCGAGAACATATTCTTTGTTCTCATACCGAGTGACCATCCTGATGTTCCTTATCCAATCTGTAAAGTTGGATCCATCAAAGATGACTCTCCCACAAAGGTTCATGAGAGAAAAGGAGCCGGTAGGGTTTGAGCCAGAAACAGCATTGTTGGAAGACATCTGAAAAAGAAGAAAAGATAAGTTTAGTTTAGATATAAAGATAGCCCTTAATAAAACACCCAAATGTAATATTAAGGCTAGGATCCAATCACAATATATTATAACTTAGAAGAGGGATGGCGTAATCTAAGCTAAAACAAATTTGAAAGGTAGGTGAATGACGATTCACCAATTTCCACCATGAAAAACAAAATATATAAATTATTAGGTTTTATTTGGTTTTAGAAACTCCTAGATTCTTTTGAGATTCATTGAACTTTTCAATGGCATGTTTCAATCTCGAGTGTGCCCTTCATGTTTTGTGACTGGGAAACCGAGGATCACAAAACAAGGTGTGAAGTAACCATGCAAATTACTTGGTACCCTTAATGTTTTTCACTTAATCGATGTGCCGGTTAACTACACGCGCTCCACCGACCTATGAAAAACCTTAAGTCACCCTTTGCCTACCTTGTTAAGTCCAAGTTAGTGTGCCGACTAATCACACACGCTCCACCAACGAATTAATCAAAGTGCAAAGTGTAATTTCATGGGTTAGCACCTTATTCACATTTTCCTAAAGTAACTAAGATTGGGAATTTATAAAAACATTTAGTTACTTTATAATAATCATTATACTTTTAATGAGAATTTTAAGTCATTGTTCTACCCGTTCGGCTAACGACCCTCCACCAGTCAAGGAAGCGGTGGGTGAGAGTGGACACCCATTAAGCTGCCATTTTATAGGCAACAACCTTATACCCCCCTTATAGACCGGCTTCGTGAATGAGGCCTACTAACGGTAAAACGACTTTGATCTTATACATATATATATATATATATATATATATATATATATATATATATATATATATATATATATATATATATATATATATATATATATATATATATATTATTAACTTATAATATTATAAAGTATAAGGGTTGAATTTTAACTTTTTAAAATTCTAGGGGTTGGAACTAAAGTTTACTAGATGACTTTACATGTTCCAAAACTTGAGGGCAAGTTTTGTAACTTTACAAAACCTTTCAATTCATAACTTATGAGTTATGAAAATAAAGACTCTTCATTTTGTAACTTATGTGTTCTTTTAATGGATTTAACACAAAGTGACTTTTGGTTATCCATAACTTGAGGACAAGTTATGGACTCCATTAAAACACATAAAGATCATGAATTCATCATTAAACAAGTAATTCCTATGATCTATCAAGAACTCATAAGAACATGAATAATCATATCAAAATTTCAAGAACATATGAACACATATAATCATGCAATTTTGATATTAGCCATTGTAAATGGATTAGAACAATCATTACACCATCTAAAACAAGTTTTAAAACACCAAAACAGTTTAGGGTAATGTTTCTAGTCCATTTCCAGCAGCAAAACTCAAAAAACTGCACTCAGGGGCTCCTACTCGTCGAGTGCAAGAACCTACTCGACGAGTAGGATGAGTTTACCCATGGACTCGGCGAGTCCCCCCATGGACTCGGCGAGTTCATGATTTAGAATGCATAAAAATGAGTTTTTTTCACAATTTTGCATCAAGTATCAAACAAACAAACCTAGGCTATGATACCACTGATGGGTTTTGAGCATTCTAACACTCCTAAGTGTACATGCAACCCTAGAAAAACTTTGGATCTATGTTTGTCTAAAATACATGCAAAATACTTTTTCCAAGGTTCATAATCCTATCTAGCATACATGGGGAACTTTAAACATAAAAGATGGCTAGAATTACATACCTTGTAGTTGATTTGATTCCTTGAAAAACCTTGAGAGCCTAGCACCCCAAGTGTGATGCCTCAAATGTTTCACACAACACCAAGTGCTTTGGAATGACTTTGAGAGAATGTAGAACACTTCTAAATTCGGCTTGCCCTCTTGTCTCACTAGTGTAGCCGATTTTGGTTGCTATAGGTATGCTTATATAGTATGTTGCATTAGGGTTACACCATGTAAACTCTAATGTAACATGGCTCTTCATTTCCATGACCCATGAGTTTATAACTCCCATGGAGCATCCTATGGACCTTAGCCCAACTTGATAATCCATGGAGCATCTAGCCCACTATACAAGTATGGATGATTTACACAATCAACCCATATATTTAATTAGTCTCCTTTGATCACTTAATTAATTCTTGATCAATACTAATTAAATAATATTATTAATATATTAGAACTTATAATATATTAATAAACCACAAGTGTTATTTCTCTCATTTAGTCTATCCAAAAGCATGATGCCATGCAACCCAAATGGACCATGTCGGGTCGGGTCAAGTACATACCAGAAATAGTTATGGACTTAGACACCTTATCCAACACGGGATGCGTCGGGTGATTATAAAAAGTTGAAAGAGATTTGGGAGAGATTTTGTTTGTGACTTTTGTTAGTGTTTAGACCCTTAATGCAAGTTTTGTAAACCTCATTATGCCTCGTTATGAGTGTTATACGCTCCCCGTAAGGTGTGTAGTTATGTTTTATGGAGTCGTTACATCAATATTCTGATTAGGACTTAGATTTCCTGAACACATGAAACCTCTAAGCGATACTTTGTAGTAAGATGGTGCGTTTTACAATAGAAAACATATTGTAAACCCTAATATACAAGGGTTAGATGAGTTGACCGGTTTGACTTGTTGACTTTCTTTGACTTTGACTTGACCAGAAAGTGACGGTTGTTACATATGCACCACACTTTTTGAAGATGTGCATTTTTTATTCAACATTTTAGTCAGCACATTCACGAATGTTACCACAAGTCCAGTTCTTCAAGATGTTCCAGTTTTCCTACAACAATAAAAATTCGATCTCGCCACTACTACCCCAGGGTAGTCTGTTCCCCCCCCCCCCCTTATTACTTTTTATTGCATTCGTAGCATACAATGAGGGCACTGTATGAAATAAGTGTGGGGTTGGGGGTCAAAAAAGGATATCAAGCAATAAATAATTAATTAATTATAAAAATGCTAGAAATTTTTAAAAATTAATAGGCTTGCATCAATAGTTTAATAAATCTAGTCGTTTTTAAAAAAATTAATATTGTTGCATATGGGCTAGTTTGCTAGTATTATCTGAGATGATTCGATGAGAACCCTAAGATTTAGTTGAGCAAAATATGTTATAGTGTATTTGTGGCTTCCTAGTCTTAGTAAAATCATGGGACAAAAATGCAGGCTTGCTTAGTTTGAGGTTCATAATATGTTTAGCATCGTGCACCTGAAATGTATCCAGGAGAGCTTATATGGTCATTGCACTTTAGACTAATGTCCCTAACCAATAAAGGTTGAAGTTAAGTTCCCTTGCTTAAGCATATGTTTTTTTAAAGATTTTTAGTTTTGAGTGAAAAAAGAAAAAACAATAGAAAAGAGGGAAAAAAAAAAGAAAATTGCAAAAGTTTGAGTGAATAAGAGTCTACAAAGCTATAACAATCAAGAAATACTATAAAGAAAAGTTCAAAATTTCCAATTAATGAAGACTTAAAGTTGAAGAAGTTCAAGAATAAGACAAAATTGTCAATTTATTTTTATTGTAATTTTTCTCTCTAGGTTATTTTGTCATATGTGTGCTTGGGCTTAACCAAAAATACATTGAGGTTAAGAAAGTTTTTTGGGGATGGATTCAGAAGGATGCATAAAATGAATGTTGTTCAAAATAACTGGGAGCGTTTATGAGTATTGTAAGTGTTTAAAGCTAGGAGGTAGTTAGGATTTAGACACAAATACATGCATTGCAGTAAGGCATAATTAGTGGGTTCAATTTGGGTTGTCTTGTGTGATATTGGTGGGCATGGTTCTATGTGATGTATTAAATATAAAGTTTTGCTTGAGGGCAAGCAAAAGGCATGTATGGGGTATTTTGAAATTACTATATTTATACATATATGTAGGCATTATTTTAATACATTTCAAGCTATATTTCGGTTATTTGCAAAGATATTTCATACTTATTGAGATAAATTACATTTTGCATCCAAAAAGAGCATTCTTGAAGAATAAGGCCCAAAAACAACAAATACTGGAACCTGGAAGGATTGGAGCTGAAGCAGGGAGCTTAATTGAGCTTAAAAAGAAGGAAAATCTCAATGATAAGCACAAAAACTGAGCTCACAGTGTGAGCATTATAATCTCACGTCGTGAGGAGAATTATTCTAGAAGATAACTATGTAGAATGTAGTTTCCTTACCAACACGATTTGCATTGAGCTCACAATGTGAGACCTTAATTCTCACGACGTGAGCTACGATTTTATGAAAACTATAAATACTCCTTTACATATCAACTTTAAGAGGTTGGAATCAATTTTTCAGGAGAGATAGTCAATTTTAGAGGCTAGATATCTACGAAAAACAACCCTTTGGAAGAGAGAACGCTTGGAGATTGAAGATTTGAAGATCACACATCACATTTGGTTTGCATTATATTAACTATGTCGAATTCTTATGTTTTGTGTGCTTAATTTCTGCTATGAGTAGATAATCATTAGACTTTTGTTTAGTGTAGATGAACCCTAATATAATGTATTAGTTTCTTATATTTGGATTTTATGAAGTTGGTTAATGCATGTGTTTGATTATCATTTCCTAGCATGTTAAAGCTTGCATCTTTGTTGCTTTGATTCAAATTAAGTGTAGTTTAATGACCAATATGAACTTGTTTACCTTGTAGTTTATGATCATTAAATTTCTAGAGCTAGGATTAATCATATCTTTTATTAAGTGATAAAGGTAACAACTTTAACTGTGTTGGAAAACATAATTGTGTTTGGTAATTTGTCTTAATCATAGTTAATTATCTTAGATATATCTTACATAGCCCAATTGCCTTTAATAATCACTTATGTGTTTACTTGTGTATGACCATTGCATAGTATTTTCATGAATTAGTGAAATATTAGAAGATCGGATCAAGACTGCTAATTACATCTAAATTGGTAACCAACTAAATAAATCCATACTTAGAAACTACACATAGGAAAATGGGGGGGGGGGGGGGGGGATTCGAAGCTAAACATAAGTGTCTTTCAAATCTTGTTTACAATCGTTTTTAGTTGAGTATTGACTTATAAGTTAATCTGAACTTGCAAAAATAGATAAACCACTTATTTACTTATTGTTTTTAGATTAAGTTTTAGTAATTATTTATTAGCTAAATTTGTTCCCTATGTTCAACACCCGAATTACCTGAACTAGATAGACTGCCTAAGTGCAATTAGTTAGTTAAATAGGTTAGGATTGTAAATTAAAACTAGATAGTATACAAATTGCACACATCAAACTCCGATTAACGAGATCTTCAATTATTGTTTAGATTGTTTCGGCTAAAAATCAACCGATCTAAAATTCGATGATCGATTCGGCTAAAAAGTAATTTATCAAAAATTTTGTGTTAGTTAATCGTGAAACTTCGAAGAAGCATAACTTCTTCATACGAAGTCGGATTTCGGGTTTATTTATATGTATGGAATCCCAGACACATATACAATAACTTTTTTTAAGATTATTTGTCATAAATAATGTTCCATCAAAAAGTCATTTTTAACGCTTATTATCTCTCAATTGACTAGCGCGACTCTGCGGGCGTTACAATATGTAACATTTATTTCTAGGTATTACTCTTAAGACCAAAGCTTTTTAATTTTAAGGGTTTTTATTGAATCTAGGGTTCCATGACATGGTGATGAATTTCACCACGACGTGGTAGCGCTCCATAAAGGAAAGTTAGTTTTCAATGATCACAATGTGGTAATGTAATGGCCACGACGTGGCGGCGACAGAATGAGAAAGCCTGATTTTGGGTCTTGAACCCTATTTAAACAACATTATGGATAGAGTTTGATCTCAGCTCCAGCCTCCACCCCTTTTAGAGAAACCCTAGAGTGTATGTGGGCATGTATTCTTGGTGAAAAAGTGTGTGTTCTTGGCCTTTCAAGGTTCTTTGAAGAATGATAGGGCGATTCAAGCTTGTAATGTAACTTGTTGCCATTGCAGGTTATTTCTACTTCAGTCCTTAAGCTCCAAGAGGTATAAAGTTCATCCATTTCCATTCTATAATTTACTTATGATGTGATTATGTCCCTTTTTGGCTTTTTAAAATGAATCCTTAAAGCTTGAAGCAACTCTAGGACATTGGCTAAGATCTATGCTATGCTTTGGACCTTATGCTCCTATAAAGTTTGTATCTTGATCATTAATCAACCATGCTTGAGCTTTCTAGCTAATTTGGTCCCTTTTTGAGTTAGGGTTTTAGATCTAGGCTTCTAGAGTCTAGAGAAGGGATAAAGTTGGAAACTTTATCCATGCATGGCCTTAATCGATCCAGATCTGAGCTTTGGAGCTCTAAAAATAAGGGTTAAGAGGTTGGACATGATGTAACCACGACGTGGTAAGGTTGATTCTATGACATGGCGACCAGGGTTGGAGCTTCAACATATGATTTGGGGGTCCGAAAATATAATATGTATAAAAAAATAGGTGAGCAGGGGGGCCACCGCCAAAATTTTATATTTTTTGGTCTAATATGTATAAAATTAAAGTATATGGGGCTATTTGTAACACAAAAAATCAGGGGGGCCACAGCCCCCCTTTGCCCTAATAAAGCTCTGCGCATGGTGGCGACGAGGGAGTTTGCGATTGTTTTGGCGTTTAGCTACCACGACATGACAATGGTGTTGGCCACGGCGTGGTGACTCAACTATTGACTTTTGGTCGTTGACTTTTGAACAAGTTTGACTTGAGGTCAAACTTTAGGGTTCAGGTCTTAGATTGAGGATTTATCTTTATTTAGCTAGGTTGGTGTGGACCCGGTTTATCGCGTGTGACGAGTTGTAGGGATTTTTTCTTTCGTCTGTAAGGTGAGTTTTATCACTATACTTTCTACTACATTATATATATATATATATATATATATATATATATATATATATATATATATATATATATATATATCATTTGTGTGTTAGGTTGTTGATATGTTGTGGTGATCTCTTAGACTGGTAGATTTTCTATGATTACCTGTGTTGGCATGTTATTGTATTTGCATATGTCGACATATTGTGGTTGGGTTGAGGCGGTCCTGCTTTGTGATGTAGGCTAAGAGACCCCGGCGGTCCAGTTCATACTGTAGGCGCAAGGGGAGCGACCCAAATTGGATGTTGTAGGTTACAAAATGCGGTCTAGCCTTGTGTTGTAGACCTTGAGTGCATGCATTGTATGTGTATTGTCGTGAGTTGTATTTTTTAAAAATCACTAAGGTTTAGCTTATAGTTGTAGATTTAATTGTTTCAGGTACTTCTGAGGACCGAGGCATGGCGAAGGCATGACTGTACACATCATCCAACGGTTTTTATGAGTTGAGATAAATTATGTTTTGATACTTAAATGTTTATGATATGTTGTGAATCAATGTTTTTGTTGACTCATGTTTATTTGGAAACTACTTTTATTCCTTTAAAAATGAAAAACTTTTAGTATGGTTTTTGGGATGTTACACCATAATTGTTTTAATTGACTAGTAATAAATAACAAGTATCAGATTGTTTCTGTGTTGGGATTTAATTTTGATATAAAGTGAAAATCACATATTTTTACGGTTCCAAGTTTGTGAGAAGTATTGAATATTGTTGTGAATTTTACACTGTTTATAATGCTTCTTTTCTTACTTGATTAACAGATTGTTTAATTAGGTTAGTAAAAAGTTAAGATTAATTAAAGAACTTATTTTGGTTAATTAATCTGGTAGTAGAGAACTTATAAGAGCTTGTTAGTAGTTTTCAGTTCTGCTTAGATTGAACGCATCTTAAATAACCAGATCTGAATTGATTGCATAATTAGGAAAGTCATAATAGAACTGAAACGCTCTTTATTATTGAATTTTATTAAGTTTATTTTCAGATTTAATTCTAAACAAAAGTCCATTTTTATATTTTATGTTATATGACTAGAATATGTCTTGCGCAAAGAGGCATTGACTGTTAGGTCGTGTCCTTGTGGATTCGACTTTGCTTCCCAGTGCTACCCATTAGTGCAAACAAGCAGTGATTTTTATTTTTTTAGATGTTTACCATGCGTTTTAACAATGCACTATGTTCCGAGTCCCTTTAAGTTGTATAAAACATGGCAAGCAATAATTTCTCCTTTTATCCGGTGAATTTTTCGTGACAGATGAATAATGAAATTCCTATTTATTATTTATATGTAAGGTTTCATGAACAATTTATCCATATAATGAAATCCATATTTATAATTTATGTGTAAGGTTTCCTGAATAATGTATCCAGATGGCTGATAGTAATTACCAGAGGTAAGTAAAAATGTCGAATTTCCTGAAACGAATTGATACTAATACCATACCCCATATTTTGGTTCTCATTTTTTGCCCTATTCGATTCGATTTCAGTGCTATCTTGTTCGGTCATGTTTTGGTATCACGCTTACCCCTAAATTCAAACAAAAGCTACTTTTTTGTAACTAAACTTGTACCATATTATATACTTTGGTTCGATACTCAGATAATACTTTTGGCAATATTCAGTTTTGATATTTTCCAGTTCGATCGAGTTTCGATACGTAGCTCACCCCTAGTAATTACTACATCCATCACATATTTATTGTCAACTTTTGACTTTCGAAATATTTATTCGTTAACTTTAATCTTATTTATTTTTCTTTTTGATATATAATACTTCAAAGTATATGAATGGATTGTGTTTTAAATTTTTTTCATTGTTATAAGTTTCATCAAGTAATATATAACACAAATAAAAATATTTAAGGTCAAAGTTGAAGAATAATGACTTCAAAAGTCAAAAGTGAACAATAAATATGGAACGAATGAAGTACTTATTAGGTTGTCTAGTGTACATCTCGTACACCATGCGGGGTTTTGAGGTAATCCAATGGGCTCCGTTGTGAACACTTTTCCCTCACCAGATCATCGTTGTTTTTGATCACCCTTCACAGAGATTCCTTTGCACCACCATGTCTCACTTTTTGAAAATATGATCGTTGAAGGGTAATTTTTATGTATATATTTACATGTTTATTATTTTTTAATTTCATATAAATACAAGCTAAATCTTATATTTTTACCACAAATCATTCCTTCTACATTCATTACTCTACTTCTTAGAACATATATTTTCCACATTCAACGACTTCAACCCAATTCTTCAACACACCAACTGTAAACATTTTCTATTTCGACTCTTCGCCACCTTACATCCTAAATTTTAACAACATTATTCTTTCCCCCACCCAATTTCATTATTATTAGTTGCAACATCACGTGTATACATGCATCAAAAAACCCACTTTATATTTCCTAACCCAACTAAATGCTCATTCACGAACCTAACCTTAATCCAAACCCGAACACACACCCCAACTATAGAGCATATTCACGATGAAATGAGTCATGGCAAATATCGTTTGCACCACCATCAGACTACGAATATATTGACTTGAGCATAAATGTGAAAAAATTCAATGATATGCACAAAATTTTATCTAATCAATATCGAAGCGGTCAAAGTGACAAAACAATATGATTATGATGCTCGATAATTACTGTTTGGAGAATAAAAGGAACGCGTTTAAGTATATAGAGTTTTAGGAGATTGTTCGAAAATGCCCAAAGTGGTTATCAACGCCAGATATGGGTTGTCCTAGTGATGGTTTGAGATGATAAAAAGACGTGACTTCAATTATACATCTTCAGCGTATGCAGGCATTGACCTCAACGATGAGGGTAACGAGCTTCAAATAGCAGAACCTAGTTGCTTGATAAATACGGGTAATGGGAAAAAAAGCTTCATCATCTAGTTTATTGGCTCCAAGACCCATGTAAAATAGATCGATCGGACTGCAAATACATTTGGCTTATTGTATTCAAGTTTTAACGAACATCTATGGTTGGAAAAAACATAAGAAGCAAAAAGCAGGCGATGAAAGACAAAATTCTAATGATTTACAATCATTAGTGACGAGCATTGATCCGGCAACACAATTCAAATAACCTTAGCGTTAAAGGAAAAAATAACAAAGAAGTATAATATTTTCTAATCTTGTTTTAATTATTATTATGTAAGTTTTAATTATTGAATTTAAATTAATGAATTTTTTGTTTTTATTAATCTTTTGTTTTTTTCTATAAAGAAATTATTTTGTATCAATCTTATATATTTATTTAGTAAATTAAAAAATAAAATAAAAAATGAAAGAAAATAAAGCGTGAAAAATGTCAATGTGAAAGAGAAAGTGAGGGGAAGTAGGATGAGAAGTGATGTAAGGCATATAAAAAGAGGGGTATGAAATAGAAAAATGAGAGGCAACGACACTACTTTACCAAAAATTTATTATACCAAATTATATTTTCATATAAAGAAAGATGTTCCAAAAGTTCTGAAAATTATCAAAACTTAATTTCTCTAAAATACCGAAACTAACGCACATACAATTTGAAGTTATAGATTCAAATGGAGCATAATCAAATTTGCAAATGGTCGTGATTTATATATATATATATATATATATATATATATATATATATATATATATATATATATATATATATATATATATATATATATATATATATATATAAAATGAAAAGTTCAATAGAGAATCATAATTATTGGTTCTTCAAGGAACTAAATCTTTTTTTCAATTTCTAGAGCTTATTCTTTATCGAAAAAAAAAATCTAAAAATATCTAAATTCATATATTAACATTGTGAATGTGAAAAATATTTTTCGGATTCACCGTGTGAATCCGGATTCACGTTGTGAATTTTCAAAGATTCACATTGTGAATTTGACGTAAAAAAAAAAAAAAAAAAAAATCTAATTTTATATCATTGGAAAAAGGATAAAAAGTTATGAATTTCTGTATTTTTAGTTTTTTTTTTTGATAAAAAATAAGTTCTAAAAGTTGAAAAAAAGATTGGTTACTTGGTTCATTGGTTAATTATGGTTCTCTATTGAACCTCACCTTTTATATATATATATATATATATATATATATATATATATATATATATATATATATATATATATATTCTAAAACTAACCGAAAGACTTGAACAAGTCAAAGTTGATTATATTTACAACATTTTTAGATTTTGGTTTACGTAGGCGTGTTCGGCACATAGAATTTGAGAGCTTTTGGTTTCTAGCTTATAATAAAACGCTAGTAAAAAAAAGTCTTGTTCGGTGACAGGAGCGTTTATTTTTTAGCCTAAACAAAATGTTCCAAAAGCAAAAGCTGCATGAAGTAGGTTTCAACAAAATGCTCCAAAATCAAACGCTATCCACTACCTGTTACTAGCAACCCGCTAACTGTTAATCGCTACCTTCTACCAGCTAGTTTTGCCGAACACGCCCTTAAACGTTAGTGATAGTCTCCCTTAAAATGTGGACATCCCTTTTGAACAATATAAATTCCGATAAAGCACACCAATGATATAAAGATTGAAGCAATTAAATATTATCAAAATATTCATGCCATCCTAAAATAAGAAAAGTTCAAACATGGTGAGATAAATGTGAGACACAATTTGCATGCTTTAATGAACATAAAACTTTAAAACTTGGCATGAACCATACTTATTAAACTTTACAAATCTTGCATTATACGATGTATATGTATCATGCATATTTTTTACGTAAGAAAAGCAATTCAGAAGTGTTAATCTTTAAATGTACAGCTTATGCTAACTAATTAACATAAAAAAAGGGTCGGATAACAAAAGGCTCCATGATGGCGACCCACTTACAATAATGCGCCACTTCTAGACCCAAACGGCATGCCAAATTAAGATAGTCTTATTATTATTACTAGGTGTGTGACCCGTCTATTACACGGGTTTATTTAAAAAAAATTAAACATTAAATTAAAGTATAAACAGAAAAGATTCTTTAATGTACAACTTTAAAATAAGAAAAGAAGAAACATTTATTGCAATTTAATATCATATATATATATATATATATATATATATATATATATATATATATATATATATATATATATATATATTAATACTTTACATATATATAAGTATATGATTTTAATTTTAAAAAATGAAACAAACAAAAAATTGACAAGTGGATAATATTTATTTAAAAAATACCACAAAATGACAAGTGTCAAAACTAATGAGAGATTGACATGTGACAAAAAAACCTTCATTTATTAAGGAGGATTATTATTATATATATATATATATATATATATATATATATATATATATATATATATATATATATATATTAAAGTTGTGAAGAAAAGTAACAATAAAGATATAGCATATTTGTCTCTTTTGGTCCCTCTATTTGCATTTGTTATTTCTGTCATTCTAAGTCCCTATATTTTGCTGTATTTGTCACTTTATTATTTTTATTTTCTTTCTAGGTCCCTATATTTTGCTGTATTTGTCATTTTATTATTTTTATTTTCTTTCCATTCTTCGTTATTGACTGGTCAATGACCAGGTGTGATCCACCGCTTCATTCAGAAGTGATACGTGTTCTGTACACGTGAGCAGCCACCGCCCCAAAAATCCATTCGTGTCACAGTCTGGTTTTCCAAACTACCCTCTCATCACTTCCTTCCTATGCTCTCTATCTCTCTTCTTCCCTGTTCCACCCACGACAACTCCTAATTGATATTCAATTTCTTCCTTATCAGGTCGATATCCACTACACCCCCCTCCTCTGTCACACTCCCTCTCCGATATTCAACCTTTGCTTGCCTCTATTGATCGGCGGTGGCTAAGTCATCGGGAACTCCACAGTTTTAGACGGGCATTCAAGAAGAATTCCACAATTCAAGGTATCAAGAAGAAGTCCGCAATTCGAGGATTCAAGAAGAAGTCCACAATTCAAGGTATCCAGAGTTAATAACACGTGTCCATGGGAAACGACGGAATACCGCTTCCTTATATTTATTTGTTCTTGATTTCTCCTTCTCACCGACTTCATTTGTATTTGCTTCCGACTCTATTCGATATTGCCACATGTGGGAAGAAGAAGACGGCGGACCATTGTTACGATACCCAATCACCTATATCTCTACCGTTGGTGCCCAACAAAAGCCCTAAAATCGATTTCAATTGCTCGCGCCTCCTCTTTGTTGCATATTGTTTCAGCTTTTCAGGGAAACAACATCGATGATGCAAGTATGTCAATCCCCTTTCGTCACCTCCGCTTCTTATCCTGACACATCTTCTACTTCCCTTCTACTTTCTTCTTTCTTCTTTATCCAATAAATTACTTCTTTTTCAGGCGTATGTAACTTCATGCCGTACAAAACACTGGAGGAAACAGAGTAAAGTTGGTATTCTATTCAGCTTATTCGAGAAGAAGCCCGGAATTCAACAGTACCTTTCAATCTAATTATTAATTCGTTTTAACTATTACATTTGTCAAGACCTTATACCATTTTTTAACAGCTATTATCAACGATATCAAGATGTTCAGCATGAAAAAATTGAGTTATAGAAAGTGTTACTATGTGGAAGGAAAGTGCACATGAGGTGTTTGTGGAAATGCCCAAAAAGAAGGTAATATGTTTCTATTATCTTATATGATCCCTGATATGGGGGTGGTTGGTTTTTTTAGGAATGGAATTTATCATATCTATACAAGTTGGAATCTAAATAACTCAAAATTAACTTTAATTATTTATGCCATTTGGTATATTAATCATATTTTTATCCTTTTTCACTTGATTAAACTTACTGTTTAATATTTTTTTCAACTAACAGCCGTTACTTTATTGGGAGCATTGACTTGGATTTTCATTAGCCAAGAAACCAAAAGTGTACGCCTACAGGTATTTAATAATTCATACAACAAAGTTTTCCTTTTTTAATCCCAAATTATCTACCAATTAATGAGAATATATATATTTTTAATGGGGCAGTTTCTGAGATGCAAAGAGTCATGGTTATGTGGAATTCTTGATGACTTAGATAAGAGAAATGCCTATGAATACCTAAAAGGGATGGTAAACTTTCACAGAATGCATCTGTTTGATATTGTCAACCAATATTGTGCCATATTTGTTGATGACACATCAGAAAGTGAGGAGAATTATGTTCGTGTTGATGTTATGTTTATATATGTTTATCCGTGCTTCTAATTTTTGTTATTTTTCTTATTTTTGAACACATCATCTTTGGAATATTAACATATTGCAAGAAGTAGGCGAATGAGGTGTAGACTCACAGGATAAAAGAGAGGGTTAGGCAAAAGAAAGATTATGCACTCTGTGGGTTTGGGTTTGCTGAAGGTGATAAAGAGGTGGTATGGCTTTACATTTTTTATCGACATCGTTGATCTATGTAGAATGTACATTCATAGATCTATTTCTTTTCTCAGTTTAGATTATTGATACTTGAGGTACGTATTTTAAATATACGAATTTATTACAAATTAATAAAAAAAAATTACATGCAACTGACAAAATCCTAACAGTGTCTATTTTTGCTCTTTTGACAGTCGATTTTTCTTAATGGTACTAACTACATGACGTTTCATTTTGACTTAATCTGGGATAACTGGAATTCATATCTTTATCTGTCTTGATAATTGATATTGAATTTATTTAATATTTATGCAACAAATGTTTTTGATCAGGATTTAAAACCCAAAATATATTCGCGAATGTGTTTGGAAACTCAAGATTTGTGATTTTGGCCTTGCAAGAGTTGCTTTCAAAATTGGTAATTTTGCTGCAAAACACCATGTTTCATAAGTCCTGAGATTGTTGGTAGCTTAATAATGGTCTGCATGATTAGAGAGCAGAATTCTCATATTGCCCTTTTTCATGACTTATGAATAAAATTTATTTTTTTTATCATACTGGAGCCTATTATCTTTTCATGATTTATGAATAAAATTTCAATGGAGTTTTAGGTTTTGTTTGTATTTGTTTAAATCTATAACTAAATTTGGGTTATTTCTCATTTGCAGTTGGTGTGTAAGCAAGCACGGGCATCAACATCGTTTTTTTTTTTTTTTTGTTGATGGTGAGTATTGTTTTTTCTTTCAATCTTTCATGTTTAACTTCAATCTTATTGTTATTTAATCGTTTAAGAAGTTTTTGTTTGAAGTTGTAACGTTTTTTTTTTGTTTTTTTTTAATGATTGGTAGAGTAACACACCGCAAGTGTTCGATGGAATACCTACCTCCAAGAACCTTCAAAATTTCCTAAAAGGGCACTCTAGGTAACTGCATTTTTGTATTAAGGTTAAAATGCAAAACACTTTTCTTTTCAATGTGATTGTTTGCAATATTGTGCTATCAAACTTTTCTGAAAGGGAAAAGTAGAAAGTCACATTACTATAAGTGTGAAATGTATATTTTGTTTATGTATATGTCATACGTCCCTTTATACCGCCTTTTTACATTGTTCTTCAAATACCTATGTACTGTTTTTTGTATCCAGTTTTTTTTCCTGCTTTTTTTTATTCACGAGTTGCATCTTTTTGGCTCTGCCTTAAATTGTGTATACCATATCTCCGAAAAGGCCCCTAAACTGTCCCTATGTTTTCCCATTTGCTTTAGGTGGCATATCTATGTATTCTTTACTGATATATCAAACGTCTAATTACATGTTCCACACGTATTACTTATTGTTTTGTACATTGTTATTAGTTTCAAATATCCCTCCACTGGTTTCTACTTGCATTTTTTTTTCTTCTTGTTTTTTTTACATGGGTTACATTTTTTTTTCGTTCAACTTACCTTTTGTTTTGTTCAATGTTATTAGCAACATTATGGAATGTTGCTTTTAATCTATGCTACCAAAATTCCCAATATGCCCCTGTACTATAGCTTTCCTTTACGATAACTTACCATTTTTTTTCTCTTTTTTTTTTCAAATTTTGGAAAATTATACTGCAGGAATGGGCACACATGTTTTTTGTTGTACTATTACTTTTGGAGTTGGAATCACCATACATGAGATTGATTTAAATATTGTTGATTCCAGTACAATTAGGTTTTCAAATAGATAAAACTAATCCTAATTATGCAATTTTTTGAAATTGTTGTCATTTATGTATTTTTTTAGGGACGGAAACATTTGTTCAAACGTGAAATTTTTTTGAAATAACTGAAAGTTTTCCTAATTATAACATTGTACATCGAAAGTATAATGCTATAAAAGAAAACTGACACCTTCCGTCCCGCGCAACGCGCGAGAAACCATCTAGTTATATATTATACTAAAGTCCTTGGTGAACAGGACTTTCATATGATTGGTTGATTTTTTTTGTTTCTGTGTTCTTTGTCAATTTTTAAACTATTTTTGCTTTTTTATTTTGGTGACAGCCTTTGTTTCTACTACGTGTCCTTCACCGCCGGTGTAAACCAATAGAAAAAAAGTTAGTGTCTCCACCGCTTTCTCATTAGCACACTACCACCGTCTCCAACCCCTTCCAGTCGTTCCCTGTTCTTTCTATTCGTTCCTTCTTTAAGATTTTCGCATCGTCTTGTCTCGCTATCTAAAGCATCGATCTCCGCTTCCTCCCATTACCGTATGAACCACCGCCACACCCTCTCTTTCTCTAAATCTCACCGGTTTCCCAAAAAAAACGTCAGATACACCGATCGATTTCCGTTTACCCCAAAACAACCACTCGGCGATGATGGATTTCGACAATCAAACGCTCATCTGAAATTCTTCTCCAGATAGTTTAATTTCGAACAATTAACCTTCAATTTTTGTAAAGTTCGATACGTATTTTCTTTTTTCTTTTTTTGAATGATGGATTCAAGGACGAAGCTTATGTAGGGTCAGGAGGGGCTGTGGCCCCCCTGTTGTTTTTCATAAATAACCCTTAACTATTAAAATTTTTACATATTAAGCCTAAAACTAGAAATTTTGACTTTGGCCCCCCTATTCCTCAATTTTTATACATATTTTATTTTGGACCCCCAAATCAACTACAAATTTTGACCTTGGCCCCGCCCCTGTTCCTCAATTTTTATACATATTTTATTTTGGACCCGGAAATCAACACTTCAAGCACGTCACTGGATGGATTTGTTTGATTTGGTTAATTCGTTCATCGAGAAAGGCTGTAGCGTTGTTGTTGATGAAGAAATCGGAAGAATCGACGACGATCATAATCCCAATGACGATGAAGATTCTGATGTGGTGGAGAATACGATGAAGGATTCGCTGAAGAGATTATTTGCATTTGAGAACGATGATGAAGCAAGGAGAAAGGCTACAGTAGAAGATCAAAAGACATGGCGGCGCGTGATCGAAACTAACTCATCGCCGTCGTCGCCAGATCTAAAATGGCAGTTGATGACTCAGCTACGTCACCAAGGTTTTGACGCCGGTACAACTTCTCTCCTTATGATAGATTTTGGCCACCATTTTCATTTTTCTCCAAAGTTGAAGCTCTAAATTTACAATATCATATATCTTTTAATCCCTAACCCACAAATCATTACAACAATACTCCGTTAGATTTAGGATTTCAAGCTCTCGAGAACATGATTTTGGATTCAGATTTTCTTTTTTTGGATATTAATGTATTATCGAACTGTAGTCTAACCATGCTAGATTGAAATTTTCAGTTGAAAAATATGTCAAAGATGCTGTAATAAGAGTATTTAAACGAATTAATGGATTTCCAGAGAACGAAGGTGAAAGTACAGCATCGGTACCATTTTGTTCCATCCAATTGTTGGTGCCATCAATGCAAGCCATCAGTTTGATTGGATTTGAAAACTGCTATTTAGCTCAATCCTGTCAAAAATACAATACAAAACAATAAGCTTCTATTCCTAATTTTCTAGGATTTAACTTGAAGAAAATGTTATCATGTTTTATATATATATATATATATATATATATATATATATATATATATATATATATATATAAACACACACACATAAACAAGTTGCTTTTCTGCATAATCATAGTCTTATATATTTGTTTACAAAGACAAAATGCCCCTGGA
Organism: Lactuca virosa; assembly: GCF_052849685.1. NCBI lineage: Eukaryota > Viridiplantae > Streptophyta > Magnoliopsida > Asterales > Asteraceae > Lactuca > Lactuca virosa. The sequence goes on from NC_136432.1 coordinate 88,941,025, forward strand.
GGCGTTAAGAAATTGAAAGTACAATTTTGTAGTAGAAGGAAATAGAAATAGGATCCTATAAATAAATAAATAAAAGTACATTTTTATATTCTGCATTAAGCCCTTTTAACCTGTTTTTTTATATCTGTAGTTCCCCAACAGAAGTCAATAATTAATGCAATGACAGTCAATGAGGAAGTGTCTTAGCTACAGGAGGTATGAGTTTCTTCATAATCATTTTTGAAAATAATTCTTAAAATATAAAAAATATATTTTTTTCACTTAATATTGACTGACTATAATAATCTTTTTGATGAAAGGTGACAATGGGAGTTTACGGTTTTGGGATTGGAAAAATGGTCATGGTTTCCAACAATCTCAAACAATTGTTCAACCAGGTACGTGTCTTTTAATGCTTCAAATAGCAAGCTATTTCTAACTTTATAATTTATTAATTTTCACGAAATATTTATTTTTTTTTATAAATTTTATTAGGGTCATTGGATACTGAGGCTGACCGGGGAATCAAAAATCTATGCTTTCTACAACTTCTGCAATCATACATTTTGAAATTTGGTGAACTTAATTAGGAAATTTGGTTAGGATGTCAAGTTTGAATTATTGTCAAGTAAGGAGCTTCAGTTACAAACATCATTTTACTCTGATGAAAGAGAAGATTATAAATTATAGTTATGATTGATTGTGCATCTGTTTTTTCTAATCTAGACATTACAGAAACTGAACTTTGATATAAGTCGCTTAAGTAACTATAACCATGAATATTTGCTTTGTTTCTCTATCATTACAGCTGAGGTTGCAGTAGCATCAGCAACATGGGTTGGTATGTTACAAATTCTTTTAGGGCTAAATACAAGAAGTAGCATCCTACTTTCAATTTTTTTTACAGCATTGTACTTCAATTATTTTTCTTATTAAGACACTGTATGTTGAAAAGCCTATGAGTATATGTAAAACATTGTAAAGCTTATTGCTATTTTATGTTTTCTAATAAGACTATGAAATACCCTCCAACCCTCGCAACTCCAACACCCGCAATGCGGGATTCTTCCCTAGTTAGTAACTAATTACTAATGTACTTCATCACAAACGTGATACACCCTAAATTGTGGCATTTTCATATAGCCTTCGGCCTCCAGGTGTTCTACACGAAAAACTCAATTTTTGGTATTGGAATTAATGATAGAGTAGTTGAAGACATGGGCAACCTTCTAAATTGCAAAGCTTCCCAATTACGAAGTTTATTTCTTATTCCGATTGGAGATCAAATGTCTACAGTTGGAAAACAAATGGTCATTTTTGTTGGATAAATTTTGTAAGAATCTTTCGATGTGGAAAGTCAAAGCTCTTTGGATTGGGAGTCAGCATACTTTATCCAAAGTGGTCCTTCCTTGGAAGTCAAGGGTCTTTATCTTCTCTATGCTCAAAGTCCATAAAGAGATTTTGAATTTCTGTGAGAGAGCAGGTTAAAATTTTATAATGCTGGGAGTGTATGAGATAGAAAAATAAAATGGATTAAATAGAAGAATGTCGCTGCGAAGAAGGAGGGTGGAGGCCTCGGGGTGGGAAGGCTTTTTAGAGCTGGCTCTTCTCTCCAAATGGATTTGGAGATTCCTTCACGAACATAACTCTTATGTGGTGCCGAGTTATTAAAGCAACCCATGGCGAATATTGTCTACTTTTGTTGGATAATGTTATGCATGCACATATCAGTCACCAGAAAATATGATACTTGTATATAATCTCAAAGATTATAATATCGATGTTATCGATTCCATTAGAAGGGAAATTGGAGGCGGTAATGTTACATGGTTCTGGTTACACAAGTGGACATGGAATTAAAGCCTCTTTGCACTTGAAAGACAACAAGGGTGCTCCATTGCAAACATATGAAAAGATGGTAATTCGTAATTAGGCATGGAACTAGATGAGACAAATCGACTTAAGGAGGTCTAATGGCGACATGATGACTCTCCTATCTTCAATTGCAGATCCTTCTCTGTCCAATAGTTTGGATAGTTGATGTCGGGAGTTTATGATGGACAGGAAATTCATTGTTGCCTTTCTTAAAAGAATTATATACAAAACTACTTCGGTGGTTGACAATGATACGGAATAACGGAAAGATGGAACAAGTGGATCTTTGTTCAATCCAATATTCTTACTTAGAGGCTAGGTCAAAGGAGGCTGTCTACTCATCTAAACCTACACAATCAAAGTGGATACGCTTCTTTGTCGTCTTGTATAAAGGGCGTGAGAAGATCACACCCTTGGCAAATATGTGGTGGAGGTGGACATGTGAAAAAAAATTAAGATCTGGTGAGGGACTTCTTTACCTGATTCGTTGGATGTCAAAATGGTGTGTGTTGTTCTAGATTTTCCAACTTCCTATAATTGACGAGAATATATGATTCTGCTCCCATAACCAGAACAATACAAAGGTATAAATACATGCGTACAAGGTCATGGGCCAATTCTATACTACACACGTGGGCTATCAATATGGGCTACAACATATACAATTACAAGTATACTAACATCCCCCCACAGTTTGATCGGGAGGTGAATGGTAAACATTCAAACTGGAACGAAAGTCTGAAAACAAGCTGGTGGGTAGCCCTTTAGTGAAGATATTGGCATACTAAGCAGTAGACGGAACATGAAGAACCCGAATATGGCCGAGGGCTACTTTGTCACGAACAAAGTGAATATCAATTTCTGTGTGCTTTGTCCGTTGATGTTGAACCGGATTAGTTGACATGTAAACCGTGTTGACGTGTCACAATCAACTATGGTCACGTTAGTGGTAGGGAAACGTAGCTCTAATAAAATATTTCGGATCCATGAAGTGTCTGCGAAAGCGTTGCCAACGATGTGGTATTTAGCCTCGGCACTTGATCTGGAAATTGTGCCCTGTCTTTTGGAGGACCAGGAGTTGAGGTTGTCCCCTAAAAAGACACAGTATCCAGAGGTGGAGCGACGCGTAGCTGTACATCCCACACTTAGAGAACTTCGCATATAATCTCTCCCTCCTCATAGTCTCTAATACCTCCCTCAGGTGCTCCTCATGCTGCTCTCGGGTCTTGGAATAGACCAGGATGTCATTAATAAACACAATCACAGACCGGTCCAATATGGGTCTGCATACGCGATTAATGAAATCCTAGAATGCGGCTGGAGCATTGGTGAGCCCGAAAGGCATCACCACGAACTTGTAATGATCATAACGAGTTTGGAAGTTTATCTTTTGCATGTCCTCCTCCGTGACCCTCATCTAGTGATAAACCGAACACAGATCAATCTTGGAGAACCAAGATTTGCCCTGAAGCTGATCAAATTAATCGTCGTTCATCGTAAGTGGGTAACGGTTCTTCACTGTTAGCTTATTCAGCTCCCGGTAGTCAATACACATCTGATGCTTCCCATCCTTTTCCTTCACAAATAAGATCGGCGCTCCCCATGGTGAAATACTTTGCCGAATAAATCCCTTGTCTAGCAACTCCTACAGCTGTGTTGACAACTCTTGCATCTCTAGAGGTGCTAACCGATAAGGTGCTCTGGCTATCGGAGCCGCACCTGGAACCAAATCAATCTGAAACTCCGCCTGCCTCTCCGGAGGCACTCCCGGAAAATCCTCCGGAAACACATCTGGGTATTCCCGAATAATCGGTACATCATCAATGGTCATGTCACCCTTCTCCCGGGTATCCCTCACATAGGCCACAAACCCATAACATCCCTACTGAAGATAACGTCTGGCCCTGGTTGCCGAATAGAGGGTTGGTTCACGTTGAGCACCCTCACTGTGGATCACCAAATCTCCCCCACTTGGGGTCCGAAAACGTACCAACTGAATCCCATAATCAATCATCATCCCATTGGGGCTCAACCAGTCCATCCCCATAATGAACTTACTCTCGCGTAGGGGAATCGGAACCAAATCAATCGGATACGGCTCACTGAATATATCCAAGGTGTATCCCCGGTGAACCCTAGACACTCGCACCGGGCGGTCATCAAGAATCTCAACCTCTAGTGGATAATCCAACTCTCCCGAAACATCATCAAATCTCTTGCTAAGCGCAAGGGATACAAAAGATCGGGTAGCCCTCGAATCGAATAAGATCATCATTGGAATATAATTCACAAGGAACGACCCTAAACAACAATACAACATATAAGCCTTACAAATCATATAAATAAGAAGATAATGAGAAGATAGATACCAATAACCACATCGGGTGCTGTACGAGCCTCCTCGGCAATCAGCTGAAATGCCCAGCTCCGAACAACTGGCGTCTCCGCCTTGCCCTGGCGGCCATCTGTAATCCTCAGAGTTGTCGGAGTAGGTGCTGCTACTGGTCCTCCTGATGCTAAACTAGGGAAGTTGGCCTTCTTATGGCCCCTGTAATTGCAATGGAAGGAAATCAGATTTGATGTTTGGGTGGTGGTGGTAGTAGTAGTGCAATCCCTGCTGAAATGCCCTGTCTTTCCGCACTTGTAGCAGCTGAACCACCCGCTCTGCAAACCCTATCATGTGCCCTAACGCACTTACCACAGTGGCTCTGGCCCTGCTGGCCCTTTGATTTAGAATCAAAGCCCTTGGGTTTCTTCGCCAAAACCCCAGACGTCTATCCATGCTCTACCTTCCTCTTCCTTATATGCTCCAAATTAATTTCCCGCTCCCAGGCCCTGGATATCATGTCGTCCAGAGTCGGGCAAGTGGAAAAACTAACAAACTCCTTGATATCAGGTCTTAGCATGTCATGGTACCAAGTCTTCCTCATCTCCTTATCCACAGCGTACTGGGGTACCAATAAAGCTCTCTCTCGAAATTTGTCGGTGATCTCCGGCACGGACTCAATCGTCTGTCTCATATTCAGAAACTCCCTAGCTAGTTGTTGCACCTCAACAGTTGGTGTAAACTACGCTCAGAACCGGGTCACAAAATACGACCAAGTCATGGCCTCAATGGCTGGAGCTCCCAAGGTATATCCAACCTCCTCCCACCAATCTCGAGCTCGCTCTCTCAGACATCATACAACAAACCTCACCATCGACCCCTCGGGGCAGAAGGTCGTCAACTGGGAACACTCAATATCTGCTAGCCAATGCCTGACGACAATGAGGTCCTTCACCCCAAAGAATTTTAGTGCCCCACATCTCCTGAAATCCTTAAAGGAGAGAGTGCGGACCCTAGACTGGCTAGCGACAAAATCAGCTCTAAAGTCTCACACCCCCAAACCGGAGCGGCGGAAACGTTCGGGGTGGATGACGTCATGTATAATATCACAACCATTGCATTACAGTAATCAAAGTAAACATAACCATTACATTGAATATATATATATGAAAAAGTAATTACATCTATTTAGTTCTTGACTTTATACAATCAAAGTATAATCAAAAGAAAAAGACGTGACTCTAAACACTCCGTCTTCTCAAAAACTCCAGGAGGTACCTGTCTACTGTTTTTCCTGAGAATACAAGTAGTTTTGAAAGAGTATCAGCATAAGGCTGGTGAGTTCATAAGCATGTTTTTGTACTGAAAATCTGTTGATGAATCTGTAAAATGTTCGTATGTTTCCAAGAAAATCCATTATTTTCTAACATATGCATTTTGTTACTGAAACTCATTGAATGTGTTGTGCATCATTTGATTGAATAAGAAATCTCTGTTTGCATGAAAAACCCTGATCATCACTAGTATGTATAGTACGTTTGGAAAGTTCTGAAAACTGTAATATGTATAGTAGTTCTATTACTTTATAATAAAACTAATTGAAGTTGTTACCATTCGTACATTAATCGTATATTCTTAGTACCAAATTTATGAGGTGTTATAACCATACTTGACCTTTGAATTGCCTGAACGACGTTCTTCAGGCGTCGGAATCGAAATGACTTTGTCACCCAGGCATGTCGGCCTAACGGTAGCTAGCAGTTATGGTGCGGGATTGTCAATCCCGTATAGATCTATACACAAACTCACGTTCTCACTCCAGGAGACTCTGGTTATAATCTCAGGGCTTTTATTAGTACTTAGTCAAGTACACGAAGAATTCTCACTCATAAAATGCTATACTAACAATTACATGTAGAATAAAATGAATCCATTGAATTTAGTTCGTTGTCTACATAGTTAATAAACTATAATTTACATAGTTTATAGGTCTAGTTTCATTAGATCTTTGTCTTGTACATTGATATGTTAATTGTTCCATAAGCTATACCTATTATAGTTTATATGTTCATTTTTGCGTTCAATTCATGTTTTACATTGAAAGTTATGTGATTATGATGAAAAACTCCCCTTATGCTCAACATAGTACAAAAAGGGATGAAATATATGTATGTTTTATGAAAGTATAGTAAACTGTATGGTTGTATCAATTGCATCCGTGTTAAGTTTATTGAAATCCTTTTGTATAAGTTTCACAAATCATTTATGTTTGGCTTGTATTCCCCCCTGAAAACGTTAAAAACAGTAAAGACATAGGGGTATGAACTCACCTGAAGTGAGTGGTTTGAATGAAGGATCGATATGGGATGATGAGTGTCAAGTGAAGTCTCAAACACAAACGGATCTTATTTAGCATGTAATAACACATATATGCATCAAATTAGGGTATATCACAACTAGTTATGATAGGAAACCACCCTAGGGGGTTAGGAAACACTTGAAACTAAGTGTCAAAATCATATGTGATTGAATGAGGGAGGTTTACGGCCACACTAAGGTGTGTACGGCCCATGAGTGTACGACCGTACACTCATGAAGAAGTGTGCATTTGAGGTGTTTTCAAGGTCCTAACTAGCATCAAGGAAGTGTTCTAGGTCCCATGCTTAGTTTTAATGCAAGTTTAAGGCCAATAATGAGCATCAAAGAGGGTTTACGGCCCTATGAGGTGTGTACGGCCGTACACCCTTCATGTTCATGCTAAGTTGGTCGATTTCAAGGTGAATATCAAGCATCTCTAGTAGGTAACAAGCATAGGAAGCAGTTACTCACGATTTGGAAGCTTGAAGAGGGTTTATAGCCACCAAGAACTAGTGTGTGCTCTTGTTGTTCTTGGTGAAAGATGAAGATCTAGCCAAATATGAGATTAATGGGATGAAAACATGGATTCACCACTAGATAAAGTAAGGTAGCAACAATTCAAGGTGGGAAACACTTACATCTTTGAAGATCTTGGTAAGAAATGTGATGATAGTTGAGAGAAAACCCGAAATTTTGGCTTGGGAGTGTGTAAAGTGTTGACAAATGGCTAAGTACCACTTATATAGGTGGGAGTGTACATCCATGAGGGGGTGTACGGCCGTACACCCATGTGTACGGCCGTACACTCCTCCTGAAGGAGTGTTTGGCCCGAAATGCTACTTTACGACTTTATTAACTCATCCCTAAACTCAACCTTGATTGCACTTAAGCTTAGAACACTCAAACGGACCCTAAACAATGCTAAAAGATAACAGAAATGAGTCTGACTTTGATTGAATTGAATGGCTTATACAAAAGAGAAATTTCGGGTTGTCACATCATCCCCCCGTTAGAGGGAATTTCGTCCCGAAATTGCAGAATAGAATACAAATCATGGACTTGGAAAAAGATGAGGGTACTTATGTTTCATTGAATCTTCGTGCTCCCAAGTGAATTCAGGTCCCCGCTTAGCATTCCAGCGAACCTTCACTATCGGGATACGACTCTGTTTCGTTAGTTTGACTTCTCGATCCATGATTTCTACAGGTTCTTCCACGAAGTGCAAGCTCTTGTCTAGTTTGATGTCATCGACAGGTATCATAAGTGTCTCATCGGACAGACACTTATTTAGATTTGACACGCGGAAGACAGGATGTACGTTGCTAAGTTCTCGGGGTAGGCGGAGTTTGTATGCTACGGGACCAATCCGAGCGAGGATCTCGAATGGTCCAATGTATCTCGGATTCATCTTTCCACGCTTTCCGAAGTATATCATGCCTTTCCAGGGTGAGACCTTCAACAGAACACGGTCACCAACCTGGAACTCCAAGGGTTTTCGTCTCCTATCAGCGTAGCTCTTTTGTCTATCTCTCGAAGCCTTTAGTTGTCTAAGCCCATAACTATAATTGGTATGTACTTGAATTGATAGTAGCAATGTCCTTTTGGGTTGCCTTCAAACCTGGCAATTGAATAGGATAACTGTTAGAGAGAGAAGAATGATTTATTAATTTATTACTTGGTTAATAAATTAATTTGAAATCAAGATAAATGATTTATTAATGTATTATGGATATAATATATTAATTAGAAATCATATTGTTTAATTAATATTTAATCAGAAATTAATATGGAATTAATTTTGGGATTAAAGGAATTAATTGAAACTGCAGGGACTAAAGGTGACAATGTTCAAAAGTTGAGAATTGAGAATTCTAGAACCTCCCTTAGAGGTGGGGAACGAAATCTAAAGTGTCCTAGGGTTTCCTTGGGCTCTAAGGGTGGCTTGGAAGCGTTAGGGAGGAGGTTAAGGGATTAGGGTTATCTAAGATACACATGCCTTATCCTAAACCTTCCTTATCACCTATATAAACCCCTATAGGGTTGGATTTCGTCCCATGCACTCCAAGAAAGGCTTAGAGCCTAATTTTCCACTTCCCTTCTCTCTCTATAGTAATCCTTGGCTGCTAGGTTTGTTTGTGAGCCATTAGAGGCGCGATACTTGTGGCGCTTGCTACCAAAGTTCAAGATCTTCAAGGATTTGTTTGTTATTACAATATAACAATAAAGGTATGTATCCTAACCCTAATTATATGTTAATTTCAAAAATTACATGTGCCTCCTAGGGTTTCTAGTTTTTGTGTTCAATGCTTGTATGTCTAATAGTGAAAACATAGATCCTCGAATTAGGGTTGCATGCACACATACGATTGTTTGCTATGTATAAAACCCATCACCACATTGGTGCCTTCGATCCACGACTAAAATGAAGGAAACTCACCTTAGACTGAAGATATCAAATCACACCCAGGCTACTGACTCGTGAAATCCTCTCACTAAATCATAAGTAAAGAAATCCTAATTAGAATTTAGGTCAACAATTCAACCCGCAAGTCCAAACCCTAAATCCTGAGTCCAAAGGTAAAAATGCTACTTAATCCTAGCCTTATTGGGCCTAACCCACCAAGCCCCAAATATAATTATCCCCAAAGCCCAGAAGATGGACCATATTCAAAATGGGCCCAAGATCAAGAAGCCTCACCACTGAAAAGCTTGCGGCCCAACAAAAGTCCAAGTCCCTAAGTCCAAAATGGCCTGACGCTAAAAAGCCCAAAATCCTCTCTGGAGAGTACGCTGAGCGTACCAATAGTACACTCGGCGTACTCACGACCCTCGCATAGCCGGGACCTCAGACGCGTACGTGCAGCGTGCGTCTAGGTACGCCCGATGTATGTTGCAGTTGGCCAAATCCTCCTTCTAAGGTCTTAATTAGTTAAGGCCTAACGTCCAATTTAGATCCAAGCTTATTAAATTGTATTAAGCCATAAAGTTTCAAACTTTATGCTTTTTCATGTCTTAATGGGACTCAAACCATGGATTTAGTGTTCCATCGCTCTTAAGTGGTCACCAACCCATGCATGGTTGAGTTCTAACCTCCAAGATACAAACTTTATGACTTCATGCACTCCTAAGAGCCCAAAAGGACAACTCAAATGGTCTGGAGTAGTCCATACTCCATGATACCAAAGTTATGGGACCAAAATATGCTAAGTTCTTCCCCAAACTTAGATCTAGACTTAGAATGAACAAGTTTCAGACTTTATACCTCCAATGAGCTAAAAATGATGAACAACCTCTGGATCTACAAGCTCCTTCTTGTCCAATGCGTCTCCTCAAGCCTTCTTCTTCTTCTTCTTCAAGATCACAAAAGAACACCCAAAAACTCTTAGTAAGCTCAAGAATACTCTCAAGACGGATAGGATTTCGAGATTATCTCAAAAAGGAAATGGAGGCTGATAAGGCGAAGAACTTGAGGGACTTAATGAGCTTAAATACGATGCACACCCTAAAAATTAGGGTTTGCCCCTGGCTTGCGTACGCCCTGCATACACATGGGTATGCCCAACGTACGTAAGGGACATCCCCTTTTTGTGCATGCATAGGAGTATGTCGTGCGTACCTTATGTACGCCCATCGCACTCAAGTCTGGTCTAATGATAAACGAAATAATTAGCAAAAGTTTTTACCTGGAGATTGGGGTGTTACATTATCCTTGTGATTTTGGAAACTTGCATCCACATATCATTTGACGCTTAGCTCTTCTTTACCACCGTACACCAAGAACATATATTTAGTTCTTGTAAGATACTTCAAAATGTTGTTGATTGAGGTCCAATGACTTTCACCAGACTTGATAACAACTCATCGTACTAATGGCGTATGGAACATTTGGCCTTGTACTTATCATAGCATACATGATCGATCCTATAACCGAGGCATATGGGAATCGACTCATTATGTCCAGTTCTTCACTAGTACTTGGACATTGGGTTTTACTGAAAAACGTGCCATGTTGCATAGATACAAATCCCTTCTTAGATTCTTCCATCTTGAATTTCTTCAAGATTTTATCTAAGTATGTATTTTAGAAAAGTCCTATTAGTCACTTAGATCTATCCTTATAGATCTTAATACCAAGTATGTAAGCATTTTATCCTAAATCATTCATAGAAAAATTCTTCCCAAGCCATGATTTTACACTATTCAGTGTTAGGATATCGTTGCCTATTATAAGAATGTCATCGACATATACCAAGAAGAAAAATACCCTCCCACTAGATCTAACATACACACATTGTTCATCTTTATTTCTTAAGAAACCAAACTCCTTCATCTTCTCATCGAAATAGATGTTCCATGACGTGTTATTTTAATGCTCTAGTTTTTTTATTTATAGTTTATAGTCTATTGCATCTAAACCACACATTACAGGCAGTGAACCTGATCGAGTATAATATAGTTTTGATAAGTAAGGGTATCGAACTCAAGGGGAACGGTAGTGAACTAATATTAGAAAATTTGATTATATGTTATACTAAATAAAAGAAAGCAGTAAAAAAGAGGTTTTATTATTAAATATCATGTAATAACTAAACTAACTATATACACTGACTGGAAATGAATCACTTCATGTACTTTGGTTTAGTTTGGATTACTTCTCAAAATCATGGTTAACTTCGTTAATATTGCAATGGATCTATTAGTTGGTTATCGAATTCTAATGTGACTAGTTATCTTGATCGAATTTCCTAGTACTAATAGTTAATGAACAACTAACACAATGATCATGTAATTAGTGTACACATAATTAATTTAATATATTCGGAATATGAAAGATGTGATGTAGTGATTTCTCATCAATAGTCATGACAATCAATCAAATCATATCATGGATATCTAATACTCTCTAACACAGTCAAAGTCACATATTAACATTACCTAACCCAGAATTTGATCAATCTCTAGTCCTAACAGGTTAATGGTCATAAACTAATTAAGATTCAATTTAATGTAATTAGATTGGTCCTCTTAACTACACATAACTCAACAATAGGAAATAAAAATCATAACTTTAACATGATAGGTGATGATCAATCAAACATAATTAATAACAAAACTAATAAAATCCAAAATCATTGAAATCAACACATAAAATCGAGTTTCATCTACTCCAAACGAAAGCAACAGGTTTTAACAGCCAAATTCAAAAAGTAAAAACACAAATAGAAACAATTAGAATGCTAATCATGGTCATAATAGAAAACCCGAATGATTCCTGTCATGAATCAGTTCTCGAATCCTTTACATCTTTTCTCCATATCAGTTTAACGGTCCTCTGGCCGCCTTGTAGACACTCAAAACGGTTTCTCTGAGGTTTATCTTCATAGGAAATGAATTAGGTTTGAAGATATGTCATTACCATTAATTTTTGGCTCTATTTATAGGTTACAACACCACCACGGCGTGAACAAAGGCTTGCCACGCCATGAGAGATGGTTTCTTCTCATCCACGAAATTTCCTGATGTCGCCACGCCATGGGAATGGATTTGCCACGACGTGGGAACTGGGAATTAGAATTTTACATAAACACAAAAGTCGTCCAAAATTTTGTCCGGAACACTTTGAATCTCGTCAATTGGAGTTACGAGTCATGAGATATAGCCAAAACACTAAAGAGTGATGAATCTGCCAGCAACATTCTTTTTGCATCTTTTCAGCTCCATTCTCCTCCTTTAGCATCCTAACTCCGATTTTAAATGTAATTGAACATTTCAAAGCATATTAAGTATCATATATGTTAAAATATAATATTTTTACTCAAATATATTAGGATAATGGCCTAAAATACATAGTTAAATAAGACCATATCAATATACCCCACATTATTCTTTTGTTTATCCCCAAGCAAAACTAGATTTTTATTATAATTTCATTCTAATAACACACATCAAAACCTTGCTCACCAACATCACACAGAATAACCCAAATTGAATTCGCCAATTATGTCTCATCGCTATGCACATATTTGTGTCTAAAAGATTCTAAATACTTCCCAAGTCCTAAATACTCACAATCTCATTGATGTTCCCCACTTATTTTGAACAACATTCATTTCGGCATCTCTCCAAATACGTCCTCAGAAAAATTTCTTAACTTCAAGGTATTTTTGTTAAGTTCCCAAGCATACATACGATAAAATAACCTAGAAATAAAAATTACAAATTTGACTATTAAGCCGTTGGCTTTTGTAATTTGCCTTATTTCTTCACTTCTTCAAGATCTTCATACTTTGATAGCTTTTATTGACTCAACAACTTTTACAACTTTTTTTTCTATTTTTTCTCTATTTTTTCTTTTTCACAACTTTTTTTTTCACTTTTTGTTCTTTTTTTACAATTCACTTTTTTCACTTAAACTAAAAACTTAAAAAACATATGCTTATGCAATGGAACTTAACATCAACCTTTATTGGTTAAATACATTAGTCTAAAGTGCAATGACTACATAAATTTTCCTGGATGCATTTCAAGTATATGATGCAAAACATATTATATCTCTCAAACTATATAGTTTCGTGTATTTGTCTCATGATTTCACTTGAACTGGGAAACCACAAATATATTATAACATATTGGCTCAAGTAAATTTTAGAATTCTCATTAAATTATCCAACATAACACTAGCAAACTTAGTTCCAATGTAATAATATCAAAACATTTTTTAAAAAAAATTACTAGATTTTTTATGTTAGACATTTTTCAAGTCTTTATTTTTCATTTTTTTAATCTAGCATATATATTTTTTTATATAGCAAGCTTGTTGTTCTTTTTCCAATACCCATATCCCACATTTAAATTATATAGTGTCGTCATTATATATAAAAATAATTAAAACATATAAAATAAAAGAGAGAGAATAGGAAAGAACTCGCCTTGGATATGTAGTCACGAGAACATCAACATGTGTGTTGGAATGATGATGCTTCAGATTTTGCCAGAAACTGAAAACTAGAACTGCTTTACTTTTCTGCTCATGTCGGGACTTTGTGTGTGAAATAATTGGCGAAAACATCCTATAATAGTAGGTTTCTTCAGTTTTTCTCAGTTATTTCAAGTAGTTTTTATAATTAAAAGATATTGGCTCTAATTCAGTAGATGGGTTTACTAGGCATCTATGAACTAAATTTAGGCAACAGAAGCAATATAAACCTTAAGTGTACATGCACCCTAGATCTTGGTTATACTGTTATGACAACATGCTTTCAAAACCTATGAATCTAGAGCTACAAGATGAATAGAATTACTGAACTTTTGACAATATCGAATTCGTTACTTGAACACTTAAAGAATTTGAGTTCCTTGTTTCCCTTAGATAGTCTAGCACCCAAAGTTGAAATGTCTCTAATGGATCATACCCAAAAGACTAAAACCCTAGAAATTTTTAAAGATAGAGAAGAGAGGTTGAGAAATCCGAAATTCCAACCTTATGGAGAGTATGATCAGATTTTCTAAGGCCTAGAAAGGTCTTTATATAGTTGTGGTATTTTCCAGATAAACCTAATTTGAATCAATTAAATAATCAGATTTGATCCTAATTCAAATATTTATCCTTGTCAGCTATCTGAAAGATTCTGGAAACCCTCCAAAATCATCCACCTTTATGGACATTCAGAATGTTCATGTTGTTCAACTATTGAACAATTACCATCCAGTCCTTGTACCTTTAAATAAATCCAAATTAATTCCATTTAATTTCAAATTAATCTTAATTAATTTTAACTAGTTTTTAATTAATTTATTAAACTGTAATAAGTTAATAAACTATTTATTTCACTCTCTCAAATTTGTTTCTTGCTATTTTAGCTCTTGAGGACTACCCAAAAAGGGTCGTTATTATTCCTAAAGTTATACCAAGAAGATGAAGGATGTGATTTTTTGGTGTGTTATACGGATCCTATGAGAGTTGTATTTATAATCGTGAAAACCCTAGGAGACTTCAAAAAATCCAAATCTGAGACGTTTCTTTCCATGCAACACAGTTCTGTAGGGTTCTAGAAGTTTATGTGAGCTTATCCATGAAGTCAACGTCAATCAATGCGTTGAGTGGGTCGGTCAAACCGTTTGACCCGAACTCATTAAAAATAAAAGCTCGTCAGCTCCCATTGACCGATGTGTGGTGCAGAGTGTCAAGTGCGTCTAAATCATGCCATTTTGCAAACTCGCATCTACGGCACGTCTAGTCTAGGCATATATGTGTAGGCTTGGCCAATCTCTTATTTTCAGTACATACCACGCGTTACATGCTTAGGATATATTTTTATACCCTCGCTAGATAATAAACATGCGACATAAACATGTGAATTCTAATTTCCCCTGTCGAACATTATTTATCGCCAAAAAAAAGTTGTGAGCTCATCATACCTCACTTTCTCATTTTTATCTCTTTAATTATCACTCGATTACTCTCATCGGGGATCAATAAAAAAACATAAGATGTTGGGTACATGATACTCTTTTCGAATCTCTATCCCTCTCTATATGTTCTCATCCCCACTTCTCAGGCTCACAGGAAAAATGTGTTAACCTCAAAAGCTTATTGTTATCTTTGTCTCTCTTTCCTTATAACCATTTACTAGATTTTTTTTCATTCATTTGTGCCTTTTGGATCGCAAGAAAAAAATTAAAGGGTCCAAGTCCCTTTATCGGCCTACATATAATCTATCTCTACCCATTGTGACATGGTATTCTTGAGAGAGACTATATATGTCATTTTCACACCTTTGAAAACCTATTAAACCTTAAATAAATTAACATAAACAATTTTTGTCCTTTGAACCAACTTACTAAAATACGTTTTATTTAAATACAATTCCATCATCTTCGGTGTTTCTTTCTAACTTGTGAATGCATAGTTCTTTATAACATGGGGATAGAGTACCCGAATGAATGCATAGTTCATTAACACCTATAAAATGTGAATATGTCAATGTTCCACAAGACTGTCTGGAATAGCCAATAGTTGTCATCTATAATCTACTAGGCGATTAGTCCCAGTAGTACACTAGTACAATGTTGGTCACGACCTCACACCACTATTTATTATTTCTCAACCCTTCACTACCCAATAATAATTAAGTACGACAAAATAAAATAGCTCAGTATTTTAATGATATCTGATTTAATCATGTAACGGCTGCAACTTCGGGATAAACAATTAAGGTATAATAAAATGATATTTTGATAGAATATTATTTAGGATAAATAATCTTAACCAAAGTTATATTATATGTGACAAAGATTTCGTGCATATAAAGAACTCTGAAATCTGATTTCGTATGAACAAGTTATGCTTCTTCAAAGTTTCGTAATTAAACCGACACGGATATGCGTGTTGTAAAAAGTGAATTTTGGATAGATTACTTATTATCATATGTAATCTAAATGAAAGTCGTATTCATTGTAAAACCAAGAGCGTGCATATAGAGAACGTCCAAATCTGACTTCGTATGAGGAAGTTATGATTTTTCAAAGTTTCAACGTAACAGTACGGAAATCGAATTTTAGATCGGTTGATTGTTAGCCAAAAGAATATAAACAATAGTCGAAGATATCTTTAATAAGAGTCTACTGATATAAAAACAGTTGAGAACGGATGTTGTATGCGAGAGTTATGATTTTTATACGGACTTTAATAGTCTAAGCCTGTTAAAAATATAAATTAAAAAATAAAGCAAAAATTAGCCGACAGAGTCTAAAATAAAGTTAAAGATCTCATCGATATATACGCGTTGATATAAAGAATGTCAAAAACGGAGTTTGTATGAAGAATATATGAATTTTTTAAGTTTCCAATAATGCGCAGCACGCAAAAAGGTGCGGCGCGCAAGCTTCTAAAAGCTGCCTACGTAGCTCTAGCATTATTTCGACAAGTGTCGCAAGCAAGAGGGCCAACCAGGTATGGGTGTGGCGCGCCTCCCAGAAATTTGCCTTATAAATAGCTTTGAATCTCCTTCACTTCATTTCCACACCCGCAGAGCAATTCCTCTGGATTTCTTCAACGAAACTCGAATTTTCTTAGCAATTAGGTTATTCTAGCGAGGCTCTGGAGTCCTTAAGAGCCCTAAAAGTGAAAGATCTCGAGTCGGGGTTCTTCCCGTGCAAATTTTGGACTTTTGTCAGGATAATCTCTATAAGTTAAGCTACACTTATATCGGTTTAAGTGTAATTTATTATATATATATATATATATATATATATATATATATATATATATACATAGTCGTTATTATGAATTTATAAATAAGAGTTGCCAGTGACTCCAAGTCATATTATTGATTGATCTACTTATGGGGTTGATACCTAGGATAGATTTAGTTAGGTGTTTAAAGTGCAATTTCCAAATAGTATACTTTGTATACCAAACTGACCCTACATCCGATATGATCGTACCTGGTTGCTCCTTATTTAATAGATCTTGATGTAGACATTACGATTATTGAGGAATCTAAACTATCATTAGCCACCCAGAATATAAGACTAAGAATAGTAATATAAACCTAGGTCACGTCAAAGGAAAAACTAAGTGCTGAAGCGAAGCGCTGCCCAAATTTCTAGTAATCGACTTTTTAAGAAGTGGGTGCATAGTTACTTTCATATTACACATGGATATGAAGTATTTAGATAATTAAATTCTATATGTGCTTAGTATCGAACAAAATGTTATGTGTTATATGAAATATTATAAGAAGAATTCTATATGATTTACCATATATGTATTTTCATACCGATTATATATTGGGTAGTGATGGGTAATGAGCGATGAATACAATAATGAGGGAGATGGATGATGAGAGATGGAAACAATGATAATAGGCCTTAACTTACTAGTACTATTGTACTAAGCATGTAGTCATCTAACAGGGTATAGATGATGACCATATACTCTTATAAACAGTCTAATGGAACATAGGCATACTCATAACCTATAAGTGATGGACTATGTGTCCGTTTGATGTACTCTACCCTACTGACATGTAATGTAGAGAAATCCCTAAAATAGTACTATCAGCAAAGATGATTTTGATGATCCTTAGGAATGATTTAGAACGAAATCTACTGATATGTACTGCGGAGAAATCCTTGAAACGGTATTGTCAGCAACGATGATTATGATGAACCTTAGAGTAGGTCCTTAATGATAAAAAAAGAAAAACAATGGAGATAGATAATTGGTATTAACTACTTGATAATTAAATATATTAACTATATTATTGTGGGTTGAAAACTCTATGTACTCACCAGATTTCCCAACCAGACCCACTCAGTTTCTTTGTATCACAGGAAGCAGTACACAGATAATGACGTTTGGATCCGATGAGAGATTCGGGGAAACATTCCATAGTATAAAAGATGATGTAAGGCCTTAAATAACTACGTTTATGCTTATATTTCTTGTATTTGTTATGACATCCTAAATTTTTAATAATCGATGAAAAACATTTCATTGGAAATACTTTTAGGGGACAAATTTCGCAATTATAAATAAACTTTGTTTTAAAATTAGCATGAATAAAAAAAAGTATTTTCTAACTGTGAAAAATGGGGATGACATAGTTGGTATCATAACATTAGTTTAAGCCAACTAGGAATATTTGAGGATTTCTAGACTTAAACTTAGAATGCTAAGCGATGATCGTGAGGTTGTATCCATATTATTTTAGGTAGTATACCTTAATTGACACAAGCACTAGTTTACTTTAGGATAAGATACCTAATTTGTTTTTATGTGCTAGATGATTTGTAGCATACTTTAGGTTGCCTAAATTGCTACTACTTGATTAGATTTAAGGTTTATTTCCAACCATGACTTAGACAAGGAAATTTTATGTGTTCTGGTTTCTAAATGTTTAATTACTGTATTAGAACTGACATATAAATTTTCAAGAAGATAAGGTGACTTCAATAGTGAATGATACATATCGAAGGATTTCATAAGAACACCTATAGAGTGGTATCTTGCCTTTAGAATACGTCTGATAAAATAATAGTACATCTAGAGGAGTACGGTACGTCTAAAGTACACTTTCAGTTGGCGGGATGATAGAACTTTTGGTGTAATCCCTGAAGTCATTCCATCATCCGACGTTTTTACCGCCAACCAGGTTGAAGCAATCATTGCTTACAAATTCGAAAGGACTGAAGAGGGTGATAAAAATTCCAAGCGGTGTCGAAGCTAAAGTTGCATAAGGTGTGGTATGTTATTCAGGGGAATTTAGTAAAGGCAAAGAGGTTAAGGCTGACTGAGTTTCCAGACTTAATAGGCCGAGATTTTTTCTAATAATGCAAAGTAGTATGTCGTTCAAGTAGTTGGAGAGCATTTTGTTTCCACACCACCTGGACAAATTCTAGTATACAGTGCCTTGAAGACAGGACATTACACGAGAAATAAGTTATACCAAAGAATTGGGGAATAGAATTGTCATTAAAGATATGCAAGGAAGAAATCCTAGTAGAGTCTAGGTAAATTTGTAGTATGTGCTTATTTGGACACATTCATATGTGTTAAGTTGCTATGTGATTTTTAGAGTGACTTGGAAAACTACAGGACAATTCTTAGAATAGGTATGATGAGGTGTGAAAGGTAGTATAGGTCTATACTACCAAAAGCACAAGACTCGCACTTGGATCAGGAATAGTCACAAGGTTACCAAGGCACTAGTAGTTAAATTTGATGGGTTTTGAGCATATCTACATTCCTATGTGATCATGCAACCCTAATTGCTTTGGATCTAAGTTTTTCTCTATTGAACATACAAACATGAACACCAAAGCAATAACCCTAGATCTAGTATATACAATTTCGAAATTCATATAAATATTAGGGTTAGATGATTACCTCACTTGTTATATTGTAATAACAAGACAATCCTTGCTTGATCTTGACTTCTAAAAGCCTAGTGCCCCAAGTGTTGCACCTCTAATGGAGTTACAAACACTCAATGCAAAGAATGAGTAGGAGAGACAAGGATTTTCGGCTAGGGTTTCAATCTAGAAGCATATGGCCGAAAATTCAATTATGTGGAAGGTTCCTTATATAGTTGTGGGCTGTTAGGGTTTCTGGAGGAAACCCTAATTCCTGCTTAAGTCTTAAACAGCCCATGGACTCCTCCTTATGAGGCCTTAGACGAAATCTATAGGGCCTCCTTATATGATTTCGTCCACTCCGAATTAAGGAGTCCATCGGCCCAGTTTTGCAACTATCAATGATTTGCAAAACAGCCCCTCCATTATTAATCAGTTCCTTTAATCCCAAAATTAATATCAAATTAATTTCTGATTAATTACTAATTAATAATATGATTTCCAAATAATATATTAATCTTATAATATATTAATAAAATCATTTTGAGTACCAATTTATTATTTCATATAATAAATTCTACTCTCTCTCCACTTGTCATCCTGTCAACTTGCATGAGTGAAGGCAACCCAAAAGGACCATGCTACATATCAAATCAAGTACATACCAATTATAGTTATGGGCTTAGACACCTAATCCAACAAAATTTGTTTTGTTCATTTTCAGCATTACCTTTGTTTCAGTAATGACTGTGAATATGATTGTTCATTCTGACCCTAGTGGTCATTACCAATCAAGTCCGATAAAGATAAGTTTGTGAAGTAAGTTAACCGTTTCAAAGAACCATACTCGATGTAGTATCCAATTTTAGTTAAAAGATTTAAGAAAAGGATAATCGGAGCGATCAACAAAAGTATCATAGTCGTCGTTAGGATTAAGCAACCAATAGCTAGAAATGCTACCTGCTATGATGTGGCCGTACCACATTAGAACCTGAAGGAAGGTATCTTCCGTGCTAGATTCTGACTCAAAAGACTTGAGTCTAGATATAGCGTTATGGAAAGGAAGGTCATTAGGATATGACCAATCGGTCAGTACGATAGTTGAAGTAAAGATCTTATCTTGGATTAAGTAAGTTCTAGAAGGAGTAGGAATCTCTGATAAGGATCAAGTTTGTAACTCGAAGGTTAGGACTGAAAGTCCAACATAGAATGAATGAAGAGCCAGTGCAAGGTTGATCATCGCCAACAGTCAAGAAGTCCAAGTGTTTGATAGTCGTTTGGAAAGACATAGGAGTTACAACTATTACCTAGGATGGAAAGGTAATGTGTGGAATCATTATACAAGCCATGTTTTGATGATGATTTCGGGACGTAATCATCCTAAAGGGGAGATAATTGTAATGCCCGCAACTTCGGGGTAGACAATTAAGGTATAATAAAATAACATTTTGATAGAAGCTTATTTAGGATAAATAATCTTAACCAAAGTTATAGTACATGTGACAAGGATTACGTACATATAAAGAACTCTAAAATTCGACTTCATATGAAGAAGTTATGCTTCTTCAGATTTTCGAGATTAAACAGACGCGACTATGCGTGTCGTAAAAAGTGAATTTTAGATGGATTGATTATTATCCTAGGTAATCTAAACAAAATCCATGGTCATTATAAAACCAAGAGCGTGCATATAAAGAACGTCCAAATCTGACTTTGTATGAGCACGATATGATTTTTCTAAGTATCATTGTAACAATGTTAGTACGGAAATCGACTTTTAGATCGTTTGATTGTTAGCCAAAACAATATAAACGAGAGTCAAAGCTCGCGTTAATAAGATTTTTTCGATATAAAGACAGTCGGGAACGGATGATGTATGCGAGAGTTATGGTTTTTATAAAAACTTTAACAAACTTAAGTCTTTTTTAAATATAACTTTAAAAATAACGCGAGAATTAGCCGACGGATTCTAAACGAAAGTTGTAGATCTTGTCAAAATCTATGTGTGGATATACAGAACATCAAAAACGGAGTTCATATGAAGACGTTATGAATTTTTTAAGTTTCCCGGAATGTGCAGCGCGGAAAAAAGGCGCGACGTGTCATAAGCAGGAGGACTGGCCAAGCTAGGGCACGGTGTGCACCAGATCTGGGCTCGGCGCGCCTCCCAGAAATTTTCCCTATAAATAGCTTTAAATCCCCTTCACTTCATTTCCACACCACCAGAGCAATTCCTCTGGATTTCTTCTACGAAACTTGAATTTCCTTAGCAATTAGGTTATTTTAGCGAGGCTTTGGAGTCCCTAAGAGCCCAACAAGCGGAAGCTCTCGATTGAGGGTTCTGCCAGTGCAAATTTCGGAATTTTGTTAGGATAATCTCTATAAGTTAAGCTACACTTATATCGCTTTAAGTGTAATTTTTTTTTATATTCATAGTCATTATTATGAATTTAAAATAAGATTTGTCAGTGATTCCAAGTCATATTACTGATTGATGTACTTACGTGGGTGATTCCTAGGCAAGATTTACTAAGGTGTTTTAAGTGGGATTTCCAAACAGCATACTCTGTTTACCAACAGGACCCTATGTAACATCCCCCTATGGCACGTATCACAATATTGTCCGTTTTAGGCTCCCGACATGAAAACTTCTCAGGGGTCACCCATCCCTGGATTGCTCTCGCCCGGGCACACTTAACTACAGAGTTCTTATGGTATATGCTGCCCTCACGGCTTTAAAAACGCGTTGTGATAGAAAAGGTATCCACATCCTTTTAAGGAATACTTAGTTCTCCTTTTTGGTGTTTTGAAGGAAGAGGATCATCTTGAAGCTTTATTGGAAGAGTGGGAGCTTGTAGATCCGGATTATCTGCTCCATTTCTAGCTTGTTTGAGCTCGGGAAGTCGGCAGGGCAGCAGCTAGGGATTTCTTTTAGTGAGATTCAGCATTTGAGGTGAATTTCCTCATTGGGTTTATTGGGTCTAAGACACCAATGTTGGCCCTTCTTGATTATGCTAGGATGCTAGGAGTCTGCGTGACCCTTGCATGTATTGTGTGTTGCTATGTATGTCGGGCGGGGCTCGATGTCGGGCGAGGCCTGATGACTGGAACATATGTTAGTTTTTATGATCATTATATGTGTTAGCATGACTATGTGATATATATTGTATATGTGTAGCGGGTGAGGCTCAGTGATAGGCGACGCCTGAGAATAACAGATCTGTAAACTGAGCAGGGCTCAATGCCAAGCGGAGCCCGATGCCGGGGGAGACCCGATGTCGGGCGGGGGCCCACTATGTGATTTATTATGTATGGTATGGGGTAGTTTGGGGAAATCACTAAGCTTTGTGCTTATGGTTTTCAGTTTATGTTTCAGGTACTTCCAGTTCCAAGGGGAAGAGTTCGGGTTAACTGCATTGCACACACCACATGGATTCTGCATTTGATATTTCACTCTGATTTTATGATATTTGATACACTTGTTTTATTTGGGATGTATGGATGATTTTTGGAATACTATTTTACTTAAATTAAAAATGAAATTTTTTCATCTTGTTTTTGGGATGTTACAAATGGTATCAGAGCTGGGGCACGGGTCGATGTGTTCGACAGGGACGTCGAACCCTATAAAGGGGGGATGGTGAAGGTGGTTTGCACCTGATCCCACATCGACTGGGAAGGAGAACTAAGCCTTCCTTATAAGGGGTGTGGATACCTTCCCTATCACAATGCATTTTAAAGTCGTGAGGGCAGTAGATCCCATAAGAACTCTCTAGTTAAGCGTGCTCGGGAGAGAACAATCCACGGATAGGTGACCCCCTGGGAAGTTTTCGTGTCGGGATCCAAAAGCGGACAATATTGTGATACGTGCCATAAGGGGATATTACAAATGGTATCAGAGCTGGGGCACGAGTCGATGTGTTCGATAGGGACGTCAAACCATATAATAGGGGGGTGAAGGTGGGTGGCACCGGATCTCACATCGGCTAGGAAGGAGAACGAAACATTTCCTTATAAGGGGTGTGGATACCTTCCCTATCACAATGCATTTTAAAGCCGTGAGGGCAGCAGATACCGTAAGAACTCTGTAGTTAAGCGTTCCTGGGCGAGAGTAATTCAAGGATGGGTGACCCCCTGGGATGTTTTCGTGTCGGGAGCCCAAAGCGGACAATATTGTGATACGTGCCAGAG
This sequence comes from Lactuca virosa, assembly GCF_052849685.1. Taxonomy (NCBI): domain Eukaryota; kingdom Viridiplantae; phylum Streptophyta; class Magnoliopsida; order Asterales; family Asteraceae; genus Lactuca; species Lactuca virosa. The sequence goes on from NC_136432.1 coordinate 88,964,612, forward strand.
GGGGTGTGAACCCTATAACGAGGGGTAAAGGTGGGTTGCACCTGATCCCACATCGGCTCGGAAGGAATCTAAACTATCATTAGCCACCAGGAATATAAGACTAAGACTTAGTAATATGAACCTAGGTCACATTTAGATAATTAAATGGTATATGTGCTTATTATCGATCAAAATGTTTTGTGTTATATGAAATAATATAAGATGATTTTTATATGATTTACCATATGTGTATTTTTCATACCTCTTATATATTGGGTAGTGATGGGTAATGAGGGATGAATAGAATAATGAGGGAGATGGATGATGAGAGATGAAAACAATGATAATAGGCCTTGACTTACGTGTACTATTGTATTAAGCAATATAGTCATCTAACAGAGTATAGATGACAACCACAGACTCTTCCTATAACGGGGGGTAAAGGTGGGTTGCACCTGATCCCACATCAGCTGGGAAGGAATCTAAACTATCATTAGCCACCAGGAATATAAGAGTAAGACTTAGTAATATGAACCTAGGTCATATTTACATAATTAAATGGTATATGTGCTTATTATCGATCAAAATGTTTTGTGTTATATGAAATAATATAAGATGATTTTTATATGATTTACCATATGTGTATTTTCATACCTCTTATATATTGGGTAGTGATGGGTAATGAGGGATGAATAGAATAATGAGGGAGATGGATGATGAGAGATGAAAACAATGATAATAGGCCTTGACTTACGTGTACTATTGTATTAAGCAATATAGTCATCTAACAGAGTATAGATGACGACCACAGACTCTTCTAGACAGTCCAGTAGAACGCATGTAGGTTCATAACATGTAAGTTATGGACTATGTTTCCATTTGATGTACTCTACCCTACTGACATGTATTGTGTAGAAATCCTTGAAACAGTATTGTCAGCAACGATGATTTTGATGATCCTTAGGATAGATCCTTAGGAATGAATTTAGAAGGAAACCTACTGATATGTATTGCGGAGAAATCCCAGAAATAGTACTGTCAGCAACGATGATTATAATGAACCTTAGAGTAGGTCCTTAAGGATAAAAATAGAAGAAAATAGGGATGGGTAATCGGGATTAACTACTTGATAATTAAATATATTAACTACATCATTGTGGGTTGAAAACTCTATGTACTCACCAGGTTTCCCCACCTGACCCACTCAGTTTTTTTGTGTCACATGAAGCAGTACAAAGATAATGATGTTTGGATCCGATGAGATATTTGAGGAAATATAAGTCATTGTATAAAAGAGACAAAACTACAAAAATGGTTCCTGTGGTATGCATTTTTTTCGGGTTTTAGTCTAAACCTTGACTTTTTAGTCTTTGTGGTCCCTTTGAGCAACTTTGGTTGTGATTTTGATCCATCGGTAAACTAAAATGACTGCAATACCCTTGATATATTTATTTTTCATTTTTTTCTTTTATTTTTTTTAAATTTCATACTTATTGAACTATTTTATTAATTAAAAAATTAGAGATGACCCACCTCTCTCTCTCTCTCTATCTCTCTCATCGTATTCTTCCTAAATACACACACATACACACACATACAAATTACTTCTTCACCCCCACCTTTATGAGTCTTCTTTCATGCAGGTAAAATATTGATGATCAAAGACACTCGATTCCTCTATCTGTGTGCATGTGTTTGTGTTTACATTGGAGTGGTTATATCGATTTCTCCTCTCTGTTGTATATATCTTGAAATGGGTGGTTTTACCCAACTCGTGAGCTAATGGGTTTGATGTTTTCTTAGTTGAAGGATGAACTCATTTCGGATTCCTTCACTTTTCTTTCAGGTGTTTCATCCAGCACCTGGAGTGCATTGGTATCCTCCTTCCTTTTCTGATTTATTTATTTGGATTTATCACCATTGGAAGCATAAAAATCCAATTTAGCACAATCACAACATGTTGTATCAAACAAAGGGTCAGATCTTGGTTGGATGGTTAGCACAATCGATTCACAACTCATCTCCTGTAATTTTAACAAACCTCAATCAATACACAGTTAGCACAATTACCCGACTCATTTTTCCCTCATTTTTGGTCTATCAAATCTTAAAAATCGAACTCCATGGATCTTGGTTTGAACTTTGTGCAATTAATGAAGCAGGGGAATCAGTGTACCGATTTAGAAATCTCGCTGCTCCCAGATTCAAGAATAAGCACAAATGGTGAAGCGCAGGAACATGAAGTGAAGTCTCAAAGAAAACTAACCCACCCACATCGATTCAGTCTCCGCTGGTTCCATAAATGGTCAGTTCTCCGACCTCGTCTCCTCAAGCTCCATGGATTGCTCCTCCGGCTCCAATGATTCCATTCTTGTGAAGGCCTCTCTAGATAACGACATCATCTGGATCTGGAATCATGAATTTGATTGACATGACTCCGATGGAATCGACATACATAATGGACTTCTTTGTGGGTGTCGTTCTTAATTTTCATAAGTTTTCTATGGTTTGCTTTTAGTAGAAGAAAGTGTGTTGATAAATGGCAGTTTTAACCTTTACGAACTCCATTTATACGTTGCCCTAACCGACCTTGAACTCACCTTATTCAACTCGTTATTCAGCTTTTTAGGAAGAAAATTACTGGGTCAGAAATGATGATCACTAAAATATTCAACTCAGTGTGGGTATGTGTGTGTTTTTAGGACGAACACGATGAGAGAGAGAGAGAGAGAAAAAATAGATAAATAAGTACTAAAATAAAAATAAAATGAACGAAAAATGAAAAATAAATATATAAAGGGTATTACAATCATTTCAGTTTACCGAGGGACCAAAATCACAACCAAAGTTGCTTGAAAGGACCATGAAGCCAAAAAAAGCTAGGGTTTGGACAAAAACCCATAAAAAAATGCATACCACATGGACCATTTTTGCAATTTTGTCTATAAAAGATGATGTAAGGCCGGTAATGACTATGTTTATCCTTATGTTTCTTGTATCAGTTATAACATCGCGAGTTTTTAATAATCAATGAAAAACATTTCATCAGAAATACTTTTAGCGGACAAATATCGCAATTATAAAAAAAACTCTGTTTTAAAATAAGCATGAATAAAAAAAGTCTTTTCTGACCGTAAAAAATAGGGATGTCACAAATCATGTATAATCATGTCATATTATTTTATCTAACACAAGTATCTTAAATACAGATAATAAGTACATATAACATTTAAGCATTTAAATACTTGATATGTGCATATTTAGTCATATATTTTGTGTTAAGTCTTTAATACTGTTTGGCTATTTTATTGCAAATTATGAACAAAAGATACTTAATTATGTTTAAAATGTATTTACAGCCTAAAAGATGAGCTCGGAAGCAAAAGGAAGCGGAATTGGCGATTGGAAGCTTGGATCTTGGATTTTGAAGAAAGAAGGATGTTGCTGGACAGCTTGACCCCTCGTCGGTGTTTTGGACATATCTCATGAATCGTAATTCCGATTGACGATATTCAAAATGTTCTGAAAACTAGACACAATTTCGGACGACTTTCATGTTTTGAGAAAATGTTGATTCCAAACGGAATCGACGGGTTGGGCCTCAACTCGACGAGTGAGGTCGAACTTTCGCGATTCTGGACGCTGACTTGCCGCACACAGGTTTTAAGTGATGGACTCGTCGAGTAGGTCACTGGACTCGCCGAGTCGCCCCTGTTTTCAGAAAATATATATAGAAACGCTTCTCATTCGAACCCTAACGAATGGGGGAACCCTTGGGGGTTAATTTGCGACTGGAGGTGCAACTAGAAGCCCTTTAACTCGTGGAACAACCCTAGCTTTCAATTTTGAGAAGATAAAAGGCAATTTAGGTTTACTCTTTACTTAATCTTTTATTTTAACTATGTGTAAACTATTAGATTTCGTTTTTGATAAACTTTCTGCTGTAATCATGAGCTAAAACTAATATCTTCTATTTAGGGTAGATGAATTTATGACTATGTGTTGATTTTTGTGGTTGGATTAATTGAAATTGGTGAGTTTGTTTTGTTAAGCTTGTTAAAGATCCTCATGTGTTAACAACAACTATTTTCTGTTAATTAGCTAAGTAATTAAGCTGCATGAACATCTCTTAACTGCTTATCTCATGTGATTTATGTGAACACATTGTTATGTGCCTAGGAATAATGAATGTGAAACTAGGGTTAACTAGAAAATAGGTAAATTAATGTGTGAGCCTTGTGTGACGAACCATCAACAAGAGGTTAATTGAATTAGTAATTTGATTAGCTAATTACACGTCTTACTTAACCCGAATCAATAGTCTAGGAAACTCATTAGTTTAACCAATTGGCCAATGTTTGAATTAATTTGTTTTCTAAGGATTAGTAATAGCGAACGTGAATCTAATCACACTAATCGGTAGCCAATAACGAATAATCCATTGCACTTACCATAAAATCAACCATAAGAGTAAATGAGTCGAACCTAAACAGAAGTCTTCTCCATTATTGAATTTAGTGATTGTTTATTTGCTTTAGCTGTTAGTTGCTTAGTTTGAGTTTTATTTCATTGTTAAGTTTCTAGTCTTGCAAAACTAGAGAAACCCCCCCTTTCTATTACTTGTTTTATTTAGATAATATTAGCATTTATTTTAATTGTTTACCGTTCCCTGTGTTCGATACCCTACTTGCTTGAACTATATTACTAATCGATAGGTACACTGCCTTTCGTGTGTTTATTTTGTGTCTGAGTTAGTAGGATTAAAACTAGTTCGTTTCACACACATGAAGTTTTTGATGTGTGTTTATTTTGATATGGGCATATTTAGTCATATAGTTCATGCATTATCTTAATACTTTATGTTGTTTTTGTCTCATTTAATGAACAAAAGGTGCTTAATTAGTTTAGAATTTCATTTTTCAGCAACAATGACATGCTCGGATGGAAAAGGAAGCAGAATTGGCGATTGGAAGCTTGGATCTTGGATTTTGAAGAAAGAAGGATGTTATTGGACAGCTTGACCCCTTTGTCAGTGTTTTGGCCATATCTCATGAACCGTAAATCCGATTGACGAGATTCAAAATGTTCTGGAGACTAGACACAATTTCGGACGACTTTCGTGTTTTGAGAAAGTGCTGATTCCAAACGGAATCGACGAGTTGGGCCTCAACTCGACGAGTCACGTCAAACTTTCGCGATTCTGGACGCTGACTTGTCGTGCACGGGTTTTAAGCGACGGACTCGCCGAGTCGGTCACTGGACTCAACGAGTCACCTCTGTTTTGTGAAAATCTATATAAAGGGCATTCCTGGCCGATACCCTAGCATATAGATGAACCCTTGGAGGCCAATTGTCGACTAAAGGTGCTGCTGGAGCGTGGGAAGCTAAGGAATCAACCCTACATTCAATTTTAAGGAGAATCAAGGCAAAATCAAGTTTACTCTTTACCAAATCTATGACAACCGTCAAATTCTAGTCAGGTCAAAGTCAAATAAAGTCAACAAGTCAAACCGGCCAACTCAACTAACCCTTGTATTCTAGGGTTTACTTTATGTAATTACTGTACAACTCACTATTTTAATAAGAAATCATCACTTGGAAAGTTCGTATTTTTAGATTTCTTGAACCCTAATCGGGGTAAGTGAGGTAGAAAAAGGATAAAACATTATTGCATACCCTTCGGGGGTGTGTAAGAACCTTAAACATGGCTTAACGGGGTTTACGGACCTTGCGTTACAAAGCCAAACACTCAAAAAGGTCACAAAAGAAGTCTCTCCCAATCTCTTTCACTCTATCTCTCTCTATTAAAAATCTCTCCCAAATCTCTCTCAAAACTTCCTTTAATTTTTTATAATCATTCGGGTCACCCCGACCCTAAACCGGGTCAAAAACCGGTCGAAACGGGAAGAATTCTTGGAAAATAGCCTTAAAGAACTGAAACCTTCCCTTAAGGAGCGAAGCCTCTCGGACCGAAACCATAAAGGACCGAACCGAACTGCTGGACCGAACTCTACTGAGCCGCACCCGAACCCTGCTGAACCGAACCCGAAATTCGCCTTCGCTTCTGACCTTCGCCTTCGGCCCATCTCACTTTTGGTCTGTTTCGCCTTCGGGTCCATAGCAGAAGGGACCGAACCTCCGACCCACATCCGAGAAGCTTCGCTGAAAGGCCAAATTCACCCGGTTTTCGATCACGATTTCGTTTTAGGCCCATTTTTCATGATTTTAACACGGGATTTTCACCCAAACTTATATTTTGACATATAAGACCCCATATTTCCATAATCTAATCACATTTTGAGGGTAATCGTTATCTAAGATTAAAAATATAGTGGGTAAGATATGGAGTGGAGTGTTGACTTATCCTTTGGGCAAGGACACAAGTTACCTCCCATACCCACTCCAAGACCATCCCCAGTTACTATTCCACCATATCTGGTCATTTCATGGTCCTTTTTCCCACTCTTTCCAGCTAAGTACCTTGACACAAGGATAGAAAAACCCTTATCTCTCCTCCCATTCACTCACACTTCACCAAGAAGCAAAAACTCATTCTCTCTCACTATCTGTGACATCCCCAAATTCACGGCCAGAAAAGACCGGTTTAATTTATGCTTTTAAAATAATTTCAGAGTAATCATTTGATTAAAAGTGTTGCGGAATTTGTTCCCAGAAAAACATGATAAATATGTTATCAAATCATTTCCGAAGAAATGTATTTTATTCATTTAAACCATTGGGATGTCATTGTCAATACAAAAACATAAGCATAAACAAAACTTACATTCGTTTACACTAGTGATCTACTTCTCTTTTAATCTCTCAGTGTAAAGCAACTTCGTATCGATACCTGTGATACAAATAAACTGAGTGGGTCAGGCTTGGGAGCCTGGTGAGCATATAGGGTTTCCAACCCACAATAAATAAATTTATTATGCTTAAACATCAAACAATCAACCCAATTACCCAATCCCCATTATCGTATTTATTTCTTAAGGATTTACCCTAAGAATCAAATCTCACTCATTCCTATGGATTTATCCTAATGAATAGGCACCAAGTCCATCGCTGCCCAAGGTTTATACTACAAGCACTAACAAACGTCGATCCCCACATATTGATCCTATAAAGTGATCTTACTAGATCTAGCCTAAAGGATCGATATGAACAACCAACTAACGAAACTGCTTCGGAAATCCACTAGCAGCAAACAAGGATCGATAAAGACATCAAATGAATGGAATAAGTTTAACCACAAACCTTTGTTCGTAAAAGAAAGAACCACAAGACAATTAAGTCAGGGGTAGTAATCAATGCCTAGGCTGTGGTCCGAATATCGTGAGGTATGTAACCCCCAGATGCACCCTATCCAGCATCGAACTTTGCCTAGGCTGTGATCTGAATATCGTGAGGTATATAACCCCCAGACGTACCCTATCCGGCAATGGAAATGCTGACTCATGCCTAGGCTGTGGTCTGAATATCGTGAGGTATATAACCCCCAGACGTACCCTATCCGGCAATGGAAATGCTGACTAATGCCTAGGCTGTGGTCTGAATATCGTGAGGTATGTAACCCCCAGACTCACCCCTATCCGGCATCGAGAATGGAAACACTGACTCATGAAGCTCATCCGATCACTTCATAAAAGAAACAAAGACTCCAAATCTCTTCAAAATAAAAGTATAGGGAAAATACTAATAAAGTACTCTCGTACGCTCCTGTACCCCGACACGTAATAGTGTCAGAAAGAAGAACTAACGGATGAACACATAGTTCAAAAACACCTAATGAACATATAGTTCGAGAACACCTTTTGAACATATAGTTCAAACATACCTACCGATTACAAGTCTGCTAACGTTCCACTGGACTATCTAAAATAGTCTGTGACCGTTGTCTATACTCTGATAGATGACTAGATCATCTTAAACATCGATACCTCTCATCACTTTTATTTCATCACACATCATCTAATTCATCTACCCATGTTTTACCCAACATATTTGTAGATAAAAATACATATACAGTTTAAAACTTGTATAAAACATCTATTCAACAGTCACCTTAATTAAACAATTAATATAATTACACATAGCACGTATTTTAAAGAAAATACTTCATATATATGTGTAAGGTGAAAGTGACTATACACTCACTTGATTTAACGATAACCGGGCAGCACTTCGTTGCCTATAACGATCGTTTCTAATAAAACCGGGAGTTTTATTGAGAAACCGGGCTCTGCGAAGGTCGGGCTTCGAAACCAAAAAAAATAAATTTCCAGGGCTTCTCGGGCACTCCGGGACGTGTTCCGGGCGTTGGAAATGATCTCGGGGCTTCGGGGGAAGTCAAAATAACAAAAGTATTGAAAAATGGGTGAAAAATGACAAACTTTGAATTCTACCCGGGAGATCTCGCAGGTCTCCTACTTATAGGGGTGAGGTCCGAAGTCGGCCGAGAGAAGGGAGTCAGCAGCGAGGCAGGTGGCAGCCACGGAGCGAAGGCACGTGGTCGGATCCGGAGGAAGACACACGTAGGACACGGGGCGCCCTCGGATTGGACCAACGAGGCTCGGATGATGAGTCAGAAGGGAGGCGCGTCGGACACGCATTGGACCGCTGTTCGGATGAATCAGAAGGCGATGCGTCATCAGTTGGGTCTTCGGCTCGGACACGTGGCTCGGATGACTCACCGAAATCAACCTTATCCTTGCGAGGTTTCTCGGAAATTGTGCCCTGAACTTCTAAAATCCGTAACTTTTGCATACGGGCTCCGTTTTTGACGTTCTTTATATGAACGCGTAGGTAAAATTATGCTCTACAACTTTCGTTTGGACTTCGTCGGCTAATTTTGAATTTACTTTTTATATTATTTATTTTAACAGACCGGGACACGAAATCCGTTAAAAATTCATAACTTCTTCATCCGACGTCCGTTTTCGTCTGTCTTTTTACTGTTGTGCTACTATTTACGAGAACTTAGATTCTCGTTTAGGTCGTGTCGGCTAAAAATCACTCGATCTAAAATTCGAGTTTTTAGCTGTCTACTACTAAGCTGAAACTTCGAAAAATCATAACTTCCTCATACGAAGTCGGATTTGGACGTTCTTTTTGTACATACTCTTGGTTTAACGAACACTACGACTTTTGTTTAGATCACTAAGGCTAAAAAGTAGTTTATCAAAAACTCACTTTTTACGACATTCGGCACCGTGCCGGTTTGTCGCGAAACTTCGACAGGTCATAACTTCTTCGTTATAACTCGGATTTTGGTATTCTTTATATATATGTAATCCTTGTCACGACCACTACAACTTTCTTAATAGATATCGGCTTTATCTAATATTTATTTTCGACGCTCATTTTTATTTTTAATTAATTAAACCCTAATAATTAAGCATAAAACACATAATTTTCACATAATTCCTTTTAATTTCTTCTAAATGAGTCACAAAGGTTAACCTAGACCATTATGTCAATATTAATGCCTAGCCTAGAAGCACGGGCGTTACAACTCTCTCCCCCTTAGAATGATTCTGTCCCCGGAATCACACATCAGCAAACAAATACGGGTAGCGACTCATCACGTCACTCTCCGTTTCCCAGGTGAGATTTGGCACATTCATATGTTTCCAATGCACAAGCACTAAATCGACCATTTTGTGTCACAACTTCTTAGTCTTACGGTCAACGATTGCCTCAGGTTCTTCAATCAACCTCTTGTTTTCATCTAATCCTTAATTCAGAAATGGGAATTATATCTGGCACATCTCCCGTGAACTTCCTCAAATAACACACATGAAAGGTATTATGAATACCCTCTAGTTCTTCCGGTAATTCTAGCTTGTAAGCTTGATTCCCAATCATCTAAAGAACTTTAAATGGTCCAATAAACCTTGGACTCAATTTTCCCCTTTTACCAAATCTTATAAGTCGCTTCCACGGCGAGACTTTAAGTAAAACTGAATCTCCAACTTCGAATGATATCGGTTGTCTTTTCTTGTCAGCATAGCTCTTTTGTCGATCTTGAGCAGCTAACATCCTTTCCCTTTATCACTTTCAACTTTTCAGCAGTCTGATGGACTATTTCAGGTCCCATAAACTGCTTTTCCATAGCTTCCAGTCAACAGGATGGCGTTCGACACTTTTCCCCATACAAAGCATGATAAGGTACCATCTTGATGCTTGAGTGGAAACTATTATTATAGGAAAATTATACTAGAGGTAAGTGTTCATCCCAGTTACCTTGGAATTCCAGGGTACATGCTCTCAGCATATCCTCCAACGTTTGAATTGTTCGTTCGCTCTGACCATTGGTTTGTGGATGGTAAGTTGTATTCAAACACAACTTGGTACCCAATTCCGCTTATAGACTCCTCCAAAACATTGAGGTAAAACGGCTGTCATGATCGGATACAATCGTTAACGAAACACCATGAAGCCTCACAATTTCCTTCACGTAAGAATTCGCATGTTTATCCATAAACCATTTCTCGTTGGCTGCTATGAAATGCGCACTCTTAGTGAAGCGATCAACAACCACCCAAATCATGTCGTGACCGTTCCTTATTCTGGGCAGTTTAGTTACAAAATCCATGTGATATCTTCCCATTTACCCATGGGTACAGGAAAAGGTTCTAAACTCCCATACGGTTTCTGATGTTGTGCCTTAACCCTAGCACAAGTTACACACTCGGCCATATACTTAGCAACATCGAACTTCATCGTCGGCTATATACGGTCTCTTACTCCTCCCATCTTAGGTACCCAAATCCCACCTTTGAATACCTTCAGTCCTTGACCGTTTGTATCAAACACCAACGCTTTATCCCAAACGTTCTTCCTTTTGGTCATTTTTCTCTAAAGCTTCCTCTTGATCTTTCTTTATACCTTGCACAATTGTCGAGACAACTTCAATTCTCAACGCTCTTGGCCTTTTCTTTTCAAGATTTACCTTCCGACTGAGAGCATCAGCAACAACATTTGCTTTACCAGGGTGGTAAAGTATCTCACAGTCGTAGTACTTGAGTAACTCTAGCCAGTGTCGTTGCCTCATGTTCAATTCCTTCTGATTAAAGAGATATTGAAGACTCTTATGATCAGTGAAAAGTTTGCATTTAGTACCATAAAGATAGTGCCTCCCTATCTTTAAGGCGAATACTACCACTGCCAATTCCAGATCATGAGTGGGGTAGTTCTTTTCATGCTCCTTCAATTGCCTCAATGCATATGCTATCACTTTATCCCTTTGGGTCAGAACACAACCTAACCCAACTTCTTTAACAACGAACGCGATACTTCTATTGATCGCTTTGATCATCCTTTACTTCAATTCGGCTTAAGTCAACTGCTACATCAAACTTGGTTCTCTGAACCATGTAACAAGCTCATCGTAGTCGAACTCAATTTGATATGACCACTAGGGTCGGAATAACAATCATCTTCTTAATCATTACCGAAACGATGGTAACGACAAACTAGAATAATACGAAATCAATTACTAGTTCCTTGGTAACCTTGTGGCTTTCCCTGATCCAAGTGTGATTCCTGTGCTTCCAGTAGTATAGATCTCTACTACTATTCACACCTACTCATACTCGTCCCAAGTCCTGTCTCGCAGTCCCCAAGTCCTAAAATCACAAAACAATTTAACACATATGAATGTGTCCAATTAATCATAAATTTTTCCTAGACTCTACTAGGACTTCTTCCATGCGTATCTTCAATCGTCAATTCTACTTCAACTTGGTGGTGATGGAAATTCTAGACGATGGGACAACTTCAAAAATTACACCAATCATTCCATCATCCTGCCAATCGAAGGTGTACTTCAGACGTACTGTACCCCTCTAAACGTTTTTTTATTTTATTAGACATATTCTAAAGGCAAGATACCACTCTTACGATATCTTCTGATAGGTATCATTCACTATCATAAGCTTTTCATTTCCTCCATCTACTCAATTCTCTACGAGTCTTCACCATAACGTTTTGTACACCCAAGCAGACGTTCGGTGTACTGGGCGAGAACTTAAGATAGGAAAGCTTTATTTACGATAGACGTATAAACCTCCTTATCACTTCGAAATGTTTACATGTTAGTTCTAATCTCGTAATCATACGCTTAGAATCCTACACACATAAGGTTTTCAGATCCGGTCGGCAACAGACCATAGATCCGAACAAATAATAGCATATAAGGCATCCTTATAGCTATAACATAAAATATTTAACACATAAAACATTTTAGGCATCTTTCCTAAAATAAACTTGTGCTCGTGTCTAAAATATAGCAGACACTCATATCACAATCATCGCTTAGCATTCTAAGTTTAAGTCTAGAAATCCTACAAATTTCTAGTTCGCTTAAACTAATGCTCTGATACCAACTGTGACATCCCAAAATTCACGGCCAGAAAAGACCGGTTTAATTTATGCTTTTAAAATAATTTCAGAGTAATCATTTGATTAAAAGTGTTGCGGAATTTGTTCCCAGAAAAACATGATAAATATGTTATCAAATCATTTCCGAAGAAATGTATTTTATTCATTTAAACCATTGGGATGTCATTGTCAATACAAAAACATAAGCATAAACAAAACTTACATTCGTTTACACTAGTGATCTACTTCTCTTTTAATCTCTCAGTGTAAAGCAACTTCGTATCGATACCTGTGATACAAATAAACTGAGTGGGTCAGGCTTGGGAGCCTGGTGAGCATATAGGGTTTCCAACCCACAATAAATAAATTTATTATGCTTAAACATCAAACAATCAACCCAATTACCCAATCCCCACTATCTTATTTATTTCTTAAGGAATTACCCTAAGAATCAAATCTCACTCATTCCTAAGGATTTATCCTAAGGAATAGGCACAAAGTCCATCGCTGCCTAAGGTTTATACTACAAGCACTAACAAACGTCGATCCCCACATATTGATCCTATACAGTGATCTTACTAGATCTAGCCTAAAGGATCGATATGAACAACCAACTAACGAAACTGCTTCGGAAATCCCCTAGCAGCAAACAAGGATCGATAAAGACATCAAATGAATGGAATAAGTTTAACCACGAACCTTTGTTCGTAAAAGAAAGAACCACAAGACAATTAAGTCAGGGGTAGTTATCAATGCCTAGGCTGTGGTCTGAATATCGTGAGGTATGTAACCCCCAGACGCACCCTATCCAGCATCGAACTTTGTCTAGGCTGTGGTCTGAATATCGTGAGGTATATTTTAACACCCCGATTCCCAGGTATTGTTTAAATAAGAATTTAATTGGTTTCAAGGCCTACTCGACGAGTTGGTTGCCCTACTCGTCGAGTAAAAACGGGTTTGATACGCGTGTTTAGTGACCTACTCGCCGAGTCCATGAAGGGACTCGACGAGTAGGATCTGGCAGAGGAAACCCTAAATCCCGGGGTTTTGCACCCTATTTAAAGGAGCCTCAGCCTCCTTTGGCCTCTTTACAGTCTTTGAGAGCTCAGTGAAACCCTAATTCGTGTGGTACTCTTCTTGGTGTGATTTAAGCCTTGGAAAGAAGGTTGGCTAGGAGGGAAAACTTGAAGAGCAAAGGAGTTGAAGCAAGGAAGGTGTGGGAAGCAGAACTTACCTCAGCTAGCATCTTCTGGAGGTATCAAATTGCAATCCTTGCTTCCCTTTCCTTCTAGATCTCTTTTCTTTTGGTTGAGTTTTAGGGTTTTATGGATTTTGAGTTAATATGGTGAGCTATGGGCTAGATCTGAAGTTGTAACTTCAGATCTGGACCCTTCCTAAGTCCTAGAGTCATAAAGTTGCGGGTTTGGGGGTGATTGAGGTCCTCCTTGTGCATGAAACCCCATTAAGAGCTTAGAATTGCCATTAAGAGCCTTTTTAGTCATGCATACACGTAAAGTTTGCAACTTTACGTGAAAAGCATGCTCTAGAAGCTTGGATCTGTAATTTGGAGCCATTGCATGGCTTAAATGAGTCTGTATGGCTTAAGGACTGAAGGAACTCGGCGAGTCGCAAGGTTGACTCGGCGAGTCGTATGAAGATGGCCTTGAACTCGACGAGTTGGATGAGCAACTCGGCGAGTCCGATGAAGATTGACATAGACTCGACGGGTTGTATGAACAACTCGGCGAGTCGGATGAGTTTTCCCCAAGTTATGAATGCGTGAGTATCCGTCGTGTTGCAAGTAGGAAACTCGACGGGTGGTTGTAGGGTTCGATCGAAAATCGTAGGAGCTCGACGAGTCACCCCGGTGACTCGGCGAGTAGGAAAGAACTTCAAGGAGCTCGGCGAGTAGCTGAGGGTACTCGGCGAGTTAAGGTCAACATGGACTGTTTACCTTGACTGAGGACTTTGACTTTGACCAGGGGTTGTCTAGTTGGCTCATGGAGCACTTTATAAGGTTGAGGACTTTCGAGTATGATTCGTTCTATGGTAATAGGTGGTGGAGTCTTTGGCAAGTGATTCGAGAGTTGGGATTTATCTACCGAGTCGACATCTGTGAGGTGAGTTATCCTCACTATATCGATAGGGTCTAAGGCACCAAGGTCGGCCCTTTTAGTTGTTATCGTTATGGTATGCTACATGTGGATATGATCTGTTAGATCGGAATCAGGATAGACAGTATGTTATGCTTTTATGATCCGTAGGGATTGATATGTTAGTGACCTGTTAGGTCAGTGCTATAGTTATGTGAAATTGATATGTTTGGTAATCCGTGAGATAGATATGTTCGTTGTTTGTATATGCCAGTAGATGTTAGTTATGCGCACATGGTTATTTGTTTGTTGCTTGGGTTGAGGCAGTCCTGCTTTGTGCTGAAGGCCAACACACCCTATGAGCGGTCCGGGGAGACTGTAGGCCCACATGGCGGTCCAGTCATGCCGAAGGCTCGGTATAGATTCAGTTGAACTGAAGGCCCTGTAGGGCGCTCCAGTCAGGCCGATGGCCCAGTATGCATGATGATTGATTGATTTTTATGGATATGGTATTATCAGTGTGGTATTGGTATTTTGGGGGTAGCTCACTAAGCCCTCGGGTTTACAGTTTTCATTTTATTGTTTCAGGTACTTCAGGAGTTCATGGCAAGGCGAAGGCGTGACCGTACCGCTCCTCATCCTTATGATCTGGCTTTTGGGACACTCTGATTGAATAATGAATTGAAAACACTTTTGTAAACAATTACTAATTGGTTTTATTATGCTTGAAAAGTTTAAATTTGGCGTAAAATTTATGGATGTTACAAGTTGGTATCAGAGCCTTGGTTTGAGTGAATTGGGGGGAAAAACACGTGTGAACCCAGTGTCAAATCAAGGAAATTTTCGGAATAAATTCTAAAATGTTTTTCAAAATAAAGGATGGAGGATGCAGAGGGTACGATCAGCCGGAGCCTGTAAGTAAACCCCAAAATACCATATAGTTATTATGATATGTTAGAACAACATGTTAGTGCTAGGCTAGGGATCTTCAGGAATCGCA
Source organism: Lactuca virosa (assembly GCF_052849685.1). NCBI lineage: Eukaryota > Viridiplantae > Streptophyta > Magnoliopsida > Asterales > Asteraceae > Lactuca > Lactuca virosa. The sequence goes on from NC_136432.1 coordinate 88,980,071, forward strand.
TGATAGACTTGCCTGATTATATGATGCCCACTAGCCTAGGGTTTCCTTATATGAGATTGACATCATTACTGTAGTTACTTGTGTGCATCACGACTGTATATAATTAAGATCTTATAGCCTGAGAATGTTTGATTTGGCCTTATGTTCTATTCTTATTGATTAGGGCTTAGGATAGGATCGAATATTCAAAAGTCTATGGGGTCCAGCGTTATGTATGACTAGCATACACTAGTGCTGCAGGGTTGGTGGAAGTTTCATGGATGGGTGGGTTGTGTGAGGCCGGGAGGCCAGTTATGAGATATTTAGCATCCCTTTAGGAGTGAGGATTGAGCGCTCGCTATGTTTATGTATATTGTTAGGGCGTTGTGATGATACTTGAGACAAATATGGGTAGGTGTGGAAGGTAGTATGGGCCCGTACTACTGAAAGCACAGGACCCATACGCGTAGCAAGGAAGTCACAACCCCTAGGGTTTGGTTGGGAATTGGCTCTTTGTCATTATATGGGTTATCCGAGACCTTTCTGGTGTGTTACCAGAATGGTGGTTACGAGACGTCTTGAGAGCGGATTCGAGTTAGGATTGGGAGCTGGCAGCCAGGATAGGCCAGCATTGTCAGTGGATCGTGTCGGTGAGATCATCCGGGAGGAGGTGATCGAGATTTTTCTGGGGTCAGATTCCGGAGATGTTTGGGTCTATCAAGACCGCCATGGTTGAATACCTTGATGAGCGCTATGTAGCCATTGTTGAGACGGCTGCCGCGACAGCTTCAACAGCTGTAACGACAGCAGGGGGAGGAGCTGGTCGAGCTTTCCAGTACCGGGACTTCGATAACACGAAGCCCCCGACATTTGATGGGACTCAGGATGCGATTAGGGCTATGAGGTGGTTATCTGACGTGGAGGGATGTTTCTTCACGTGTTCATGTCCCGCTGACCAGTAGGTCAGGTGTGCCCTGAACCTGCTGAGGCTTGGGGCAAAGGACTGGTGGAGATTGACGATAGGGTCGTACACTGATGATCAGCGAGCTGCTGTTACTTGGGAGCAGTTCCGAGATATGTTCCGCACCCGCTACGTTCCACGTGTTGAGCGGGAGCGGCTTGCTCAAGAGTTTTTGACTTTGAGACAGGATGGAGAGTCAGTGATGGAGATCACTCGTATGTTCACGGAGAGGGCTATGTTCTGCCCGGAGTTTGCTTCAGAGCAGTCTCATATGACTCGTTATCTGAGCATGCTCAAGATTGATATTCGACAGTTCGTTGCTACGCAACGTTGTGAGACTCTTTTGGATCTTCAGGAAGCCGTGAGGCGGCGCGAGTTGGAGATAGAGCTGCAGTTGAAGGAGCAGCGTCAGCTTCCGGCACAGTCTCAGCCGGCACCTAAGCGGTCCAAGACTGCTGATACTCGGACCGGGGGTCAGCAGAGCCGCACGTGTGGAAAGTGTGGCAGGGGTCATTCTGGGATTTGTCGAGCAGGAGGAGGTTGCCACAAATGTGGCAAGGAGGGGCATAATGTCAGGGACTTTCGCCAGTCCGCCCCTCCAGCAGATATGAGGATTTGTTACCAGTGTCATCAGGTTGGTCACGTGAAGACCAACTGCCCGCAGCTCGCCGCCAAGCCGGCGCAGGGATCCGCACCAACTACTTTGAGGATTGGGGATGGGAGGCCAGTCAAGGTGGAGCCTCCGAAGGCTCAGGGGCGCGCCTTCCAGCTCACGGCCGAGGAGGCCAAGGCAGCACCGGATGTGGTTGCTGGTATGTTTCTATTTTCTGTTTCAGTTATTGTATCTATGTTGTGCTTATCGTTGGTACCTGTGTTTAGGTACGTTTTTAGTAAACTCTTTGCCTGCATTGGTTTTATTTGACTCGGGGGCGAGTCGTTCGTTTGTATCTCAGACTTTCAGTAGAGAGTTCAGTGTGTCAGTAGATGAGCTTGAGTGTCCGTTGCGAGTTTCGATCGCCAACGAGCACGGGATTTCTGCTTCTTCAGTTTACCGGGGATGCAAGCTGGAGATTTTCGGGGTATCATTCCCGATAGATTTGATTCCTGTTCCCATGGGGGAAGTATGTGTGATCGTAGGGATGGATTGGCTCAACCGGTTTGGCGTCATGATCGACTGTGAGGGGCAGCGAGTAGTAGTTCGAACCCCAAGTGGGGGAGAACCGGTGGTATATGGTGAGGGCACCAGAGTAGGATCAGGGTTTTGTTCGGCCGCCAGGGCTCGGCAGTATATTCAGAACGGATGTGCATGGTATTTAGCATGTGTGGTGGACACGCGGGTCAGGGATCAGACTTCGGTTTCAGAGGTCCCGGTGGTTAGAGAGTTTGCTGACGTGTTTCCAGAGGAGTTACCTGGAGTGCCTCCGGAGAGGCAGGTGGAGTTCAGGATTGATCTGGTGCCGGGTGCGGCCCCTATCGCTAAGGCGCCGTATCGACTAGCACCGCCAAAGATGCAGGAGTTGTCATCTCAGTTGCAGGAGCTGCTAGGTAAGCAGTTTATTCGTCCGAGTAGTTCCCCATAGGGAGCACGGATCCTCTTCGTCAGGAAGAAGGACGGTTCACACCGGATGTGCATCGACTACATGGAGTTGAACAAGCTAACGGTGAAGAACCGTTATCCACTCCCAAGGATAGATGACCTTTTCGATCAGTTGCAGGGTGCATCTTGATTTTCCAAGATCGACTTGAGATCAGGGTATCACCAGGTCAGGGTGAGGGAGGAAGACGTGGAGAAGACCGCGTTTCGGACTCGTTATGGTCATTACGAGTTCGTGGTGATGTCGTTTGGGCTCACCAACGAGCCAACAATATTCATGGATCTGATGAATCGAGTCTGCAGGACGATGCTCGATCGCTCGGTCATTGTGTTCATAGATGATATCTTGGTGTATTCCAAGACCCGAGAGCAGCACGAGGAGCACCTTAGGGAGCTGCTGGAGGTTCTGCGATGAGAACGGTTGTATGCCAAGTTCTCGAAGTGTGAGTTTTGGTTACGAGTGGTCCAGTTCCTCGGACATCTCGTTAACCAGGAGGGGATTTTGGTCGACCCGGCCAAAGTCGAGGCCGTTATGCAGTGGGAGATTCCGAAATCTCCCTCCGACATCAGGAGTTTCTTGGGATTAGCAGGGTACTATCGGAGAGTTATTCGAGATTTTTCCAAGGTTTCAGTACCCCTCACTCGCCTAACGAGGAAGGGGGTGGATTTCCGGTGGGGCCCTGAGCAGCAGAGGGCGTTTGAGACCCTCCAACGATGTTTGTGTGAGGCGCCAGTGTTGACGCTCCCCGAGGGAGTCGAGGATTTCGTAGTATTTTGTGATGCATCCATCACAGGTCTGGGGGCGGTCCTCATGCAGAGGGGACGGGTGATAGCCTATGCATCGCCGCAGCTGAAGCCGCATGAGACGAGATACCCTACGCACAATCTTGAGTTGGGAGCGGTGGTTTTCGCTCTCAAGATTTGGAGGCATTATCTGTACGGGGTCCGATGTACTATTTACACAGATCACAAGAGTTTGAGGCACATCATGGATCAGCCGAACCTGAATATGAGGCAGCGCAGGTGGCTGGATGTAGTCAAGGACTATGATTGTGAGATCCTTTACCATCCTGGTAAAGCGAATGTGGTTGCGGACGCTTTGAGCCGCAAGTCAGCTGGGTCTTCTACCCCGACAAGGTGTATGAGGATAGCGGTGGATTCCCCGCTTGTGAGCTTGATTAGGGATGCCCAGGTTGAGGGCATGAGACTAGAGAACTGGAAGATGGAGCCAATTAAGGGCGAGAACGCCCGGTTTGCTCAGGATAGCCGCAGATTATTGATCCGACACGGTCGGGTTTGGGTTCCGATGACCGGAGGGATCCGGCAGACAGTGATGGAGGAGGCTCATAAGTCTCACTTTTCTATACACCCGGGGGCCACCAAGATGTACCGAGATTTGAGTTTGAGCTACTGGTGGCCGTGCATGAAGCGAGAAATCGCTTGGTACGTCGAGAGGTGCTTGACTTGTAGGATGGTCAAGGCCGAGCATCAGAGGCCGCATGGTAAACTGAAGCTCCTGGAGATCCCCATGTGGAAACGGGAACAGATCACGATGGACTTTATTACCAAGTTGCCGAGAACGGCGAAGGGGCTTGATGTTATATGGGTCATCGTGGATCGATTGACCAAGAGTGCCCATTTCTTGGCCATACGGGAGAGTTCGTCGGCCGAGAAATTGGCCGATATGTACGTCAGCGAGATTGTCTCTCGCCATGGGGTTCCAGTCTCCATTGTCTCTGATCGGGATGTCAGGTTTACTTCCCGTTTTTGGCAGAAGTTCCACAAGGAACTGGGTACGCGACTGCACTTTAGTACGGCTTTCCATCCGCAGACCGACGGTCAGAGCGAGCTGACCATTCAGACCCTCGAGGATATGTTGAGGGCGTGTGTTATTGATTTCGGTGGGAGCTGGGATTCTCACCTACCGCTGGCAGAGTTCGCCTACAACAACAGCTATCATTCCAGTATTGGCGTCGCGCCTTTTGAGCTGTTGTATGGTCGGAGATGTAGAACCCCGGTCTGTTGGGGTGAAGTTGGACACAGAGTGATGGGTCGAACAGAGGTAGTCTTGTAGACTACCGAAAAGATCCAGCAAATCAGACAGCGGCTGCAGACCGCTCAGAGTCAGCAAAAGAGTTACGCTGATAGACGCTGATCGGATTTAGAGTTTCAGGTTGGTGACATGGTACTTCTGAAGGTCTCGCCTTGGAAAGGTGTGATCCGCTTCAGGAAGAGGGGAAAATTGGGTCCCCGTTATATTGGGCCATTCAGGATTATTGCCAGGGTTGGCAAGGTGGCTTATAGGCTTGAGCTACCGAAGGAGCTCAGCCGAATTCATAGCACATTCCATGTTTCGCAATTGCGGAAGTGTATTATGGACCAGGAGGCAGTAGTATCGATGGATGATATTCAGTTCGATGAGCGCCTGAATTACGTGGAGAGGCCTGTAGCCATCTTGGAAAGGAAGAAGAAGATTTTGCGGAATAAAGAGATACCTTTGGTAAAAGTGCAGTGGGAGCATCAGAGAGGATCCGAGTGGATGTGGGAGCCGGAGGAGTAAATGCGGGAGCATTACCCGGCATTGTTTAGTCCAGCGAACTTCGAGGGCGAAGTCTAGTTCAAGTGGGGGAGAATTGTAACGCCCCGATTCCCAGGTATTGTTTAAATAAGAATTTAATTGGTTTCAAGGCCTACTCGACGAGTTGGTTGCCCTACTCGTCGAGTAGCAACGGGTTTGATACGCGTGTTGAGTGACCTACTCGCCGAGTCCATGAAGGGACTTGATGAGTAGGATCTGGCAGAGGAAACCCTAAATCCCGGGGTTTTGCACCCTATTTAAAGGAGCCTCAGCCTCCTTTGGCCTCTTTACAGTCTTTGAGAGCTCAGTGAAACCCTAATTCGTGTGGTACTCTTCTTGGTGTGATTTAAGCCTTGGAAAGAAGGTTGGCTAGGAGGGAAAAGCTTGAAGAGCAAAGGAGTTGAAGAAAGGAAGGTGTGGGAAGCAGAACTTACCTCACCTAGCATCTTCTGGAGGTATCAAGTTGCAATCTTTGCTTCCCTTTCCTTCTAAATCTCTTTTCTTTTGGTTGAGTTTTAGGGTTTTATGGATTTTGAGTTGATATGGTGAGCTATGGGCTAGATCTGAAGTTGTAACTTCAGATCTGGACCCTTCCTAAGTCCTAGAGTCATAAAGTTGCGGGTTTGGTGGTGATTGAGGCCCTCCTTGTGCATGAAACCCCATTAAGAGCTTAGAATTGCCATTAAGAGCCTTTTTAGTCATGCATACACGTAAATTTTGCAACTTTACGTGAAAAACATGCTCTAGAAGCTTGGATCTATAATTTGGAGCCATTGCATGGCTTAAATGAGTATGTATGGCTTAAGGACTGAAGGAACTCGGCGAGTCGCAAGGTTGACTCGGCGAGTCGTATGAAGATGGCCTTGAACTCGACGAGTTGGATGAGCAACTCGGCGAGTCCGATGAAGATTGCCATAGACTCGACGGGTTGTATGAACAACTCGGCGAGTCGGATGAGTTTTCCCCAAGTTATGAATGCGTGAGTATCCGTCGTGTTGCAAGTAGGAAACTCGACGGGTGGTTGTAGGGTTTGATCGAAAACTGTAGGAGCTCGACGAGTCACCCCGGTGACTCGGCGAGTGGGAAAGAACTTCAAGGAGCTCGGCGAGTAACTGAGGGTACTCGGCGAGTTAAGGTCAACATGGACTATTGACCTTGACTGAGGACTTTGACTTTGACCAGGGGTTGTCTAGTTGGCTCATGGAGCACTTTATAAGGTTGAGGACTTTCGAGTATGATTCATTCTATGGTAATAGGTAGTGGAGTCTTTGGCAAGTGATTCGAGAGTTGGGATTTATCTACCGAGTCGACATCTGCGAGGTAAGTTATCCTCACTATATCGATAGGGTCTAAGGCACCAAGGCCGGCCCTTTTAGTTGTTATCATTATGGTATGCTACATGTGGATATGATCTGTTAGATCGGAATCAGGATAGACAGTATGTTACGCTTTTATGATCCGTAGGGATTGATATGTTAGTGACCTGTTAGGTCAGTGCTCTAGTTATGTGAAATTGATATGTTTGGTAATCTGTTAGATAGATATGTTCGTTGTTTGTATATGCCAGTAGATGTTAGTTATGCGCACATGGTTATTTGTTTGTTGCTTGGGTTGAGGCGGTCCTGCTTTGTGCTGAAGGCCAACACACCCTATGAGCGGTCCGGGGAGACTGTAGGCCCACGTGGCGGTCCAGTCATGCCGAAGGCTCGGTATAGATTCAGTTGAACTGAAGGCCCTGTAGGGCGCTCCAGTCAGGCCGATGGCCCAGTATGCATGATGATTGATTGATATTTATGGATATGGTATTATCAGTGTGGTATTGGTATTTTGGGGGTAGCTCACTAAGCCCTCGGGCTTACAGTTTTCAGTTTATTGTTTCAGGTACTTCAGGAGTTCATGGCAAGGCGAAGGCGTGACCGTACCGCTCCTCATCCTTATGATCTGGCTTTTGGGACACTCTGATTGAATAATGAATTGAAAACACTTTTGTAAACAATTACTAATTGGTTTTATTATGCTTGAAAAGTTTAAATTTGGCGTAAAATTTATGGATGTTACATATATAACCCCCAGACGCACCCTATCCGGCAATGGAAACGCTGACTCATGCCTAGGTTGTGGTCTGAATATCGTGAGGTATATAACCCCCAGACGCACCCTATCCGGCAATGGAAACGCTGACTAATGCCTAGGCTGTGGTCTGAATATCGTGAGGTATGTAACCCCCAGACTCACCCCTATCCGGCATCGAGAATGGAAACACTGACTCATGAAGCTCGTCCGATCACTTCATAAAAGAAACAAAGACTCCAAAGCTCTTCAAAATAAAAGTATAAGGAAAATACTAATAAAGTACTCTCGTACGCTCCCGTACCCCGGCATGTAGTAGTGTCAAAAAGAAGAACTAACGGATGAACACATAGTTCAAAAACACCTAATGAACATATAGTTTGAGAACACCTTATGAACATATAGTTCAAACATACCTTCCGATTACAAGTCTGCTAACGTTCCACTAGACTATCTAAAATAGTCTGTGGCCGTTGTCTATACTCTACTAGATGACTAGATCATCTTAAACATCGATACCTCTCATCACTTTTATTTCATCACACATCATCTAATTCATCTACCCATGTTTTACCCAACATATTTGTAGATAAAAATACATATACAGTTTAAAACTTGTATAAAACATCTATTCAACAGTCACCTTAATTAAAAAATTAATATAATTACACATAGCATGTATTTTAAAGAAAATATTTCATATATATGTGTAAGGTGAAAGTGACTATACACTCACTTGATTTAACGATAACCGGGCAGCACTTCGTTGCCTAAAACGATCGTTTCTAATAAAACCGGGAGTTTTATTGAGAAACCGGGCTCTACGAGGGTCGGGCTTCGAAACTGAAAAAAATAAATTTCCCTAGCTTCTCGGGCACTCCGGGACATGTTCCGGGCGTTGGAAATGATCTCAGGGCTTCGGGGGAAGTCAAAATAACAAAAGTATTGAAAAATGGGTGAAAAATGACAAACTTTGAATTCTACCCGGGAGATCTCGCAGGTCTCCTATTTATAGGGGTGAGGTCCGAAGTCGGCCGAGAGAAGGGAGTCAGAAGCGAGGCAGGTGGCAGCCACGGAGCGAAGGCACGTGGTCGGATCCGGAGGAAGACACGCGTTGGACACGGGGCGCCCTCGGATTGGACCAGCGAGGCTCGGATGATGAGTCAGAAGCGAGGCGCATCGGACGCGCATTGGACCGCTGTTCGGACGAATCAGAAGGCGACGCGTCATCAGCTGGGTCTTCGGCTCGGACACGTGGCTCACATGACTCACCGAAATCAGCCTTATCCTTTTGAGGTTTCTCGGAAATTGTTCCCCGAACTTCTAAAATCCGTAACTTTTGCATACGGGCTCCGTTTTTGACGTTGTTTATATGCATGCGTAGGTAAAATTATGCTCTACAACTTTTGTTTAGACTTCGTTGGCTAATTTTGACTTTAATTTTTATATTATTATTTTTAACAGACCGGGACAGGAAATCCGTTAAAAATTCATAACTTCTTCATCCGACGTCCGTTTTCGTCTGTCTTTTTACCGTTGTGCTACTATTTACGAGAACTTAGATTCTCGTTTAGGTCGTGTTGGCTAAAAATCACTCGATCTAAAATTCGAGTTTTTAGCTGTCTACTACTAAGCTGAAACTTCGAAAAATCATAACTTCCTCATACGAAGTCAGATTTAGACATTCTTTTTATACATACTCTCGGTTTAACGAACACTACGACTTTCGTTTAGATCACTAAGGCTAAAAAATAGTTTATCAAAAACTCACTTTTTACGACATTCGGCCCCGTGCCGGTTTGTCGCGAAACTTTGACAGGTCATAACTTCTTCGTTATAACTCGGATTTTGGTATTCTTTATATATATGTAATCCTTGTCACGACCACTACAACTTTCTTAATAGATATCGGCTTTATCAAATATTTATTTTCGACGCTCATTTTTATTTTTAATTAATTAAACCCTAATAATTAAGCATAAAACACATAATTTTCACATAATTCCTTTTCATTTCTTCTAAATGAGTCACAAAGGTTAACCTAGACCATTATGTGAATATTAATGTCTAGCCTAGAAACACGGGCGTTACACTATCCCTCTCTAATCTCGAAAATTCAAGGTTGATCACAAGTTCTTCATCTACTCCTAGTAAGTAATATCACTCCTCACATGATTATTCCTCCTTATTTCTACTTAAATCATGGATATCTTACACAAACATCATCATAGGTGTGTTAGATCTTCGAATCTTCAAAGCACCTTCTAAGTGTTCTTGAGTTGAACACCTCCTTTATTCATCATCCATCCACTGAAATCACACAAGGTGAGTTCATACCCCTATCTTTTCACGTTTTTCTCAAGTTTTAAAGGGGGGAATACAAGTTAAAACACCAAGAACTTAACTAAACTCAAACAACAGCTTTCATCAGAAAAGTTTAACTCCATTCACGGACTGTTTTGGTCAACTTAAACATTTTAGTTTTCAAAAATGGATTAGATGAAAATAGTTCAGGTTCATACCTTTAAAATGATTACTTGCACATCTCTATACGATTTTTCTACAAATTATGGTGATTTTTACAAAACTGTCTATCATTTCAAGAACAAATCTGGACCAGTCTGTGAATATGAACTTTTTCACACAAGTGGCAGGTCACTAAAAATCATAATAAAATTTATGAACAAACTAGACACATTTTCCAAACCCTCAGAATTTACAGATTATGATTGGGACCTTTGATGATTTTTCTATAAATCTTCTAAGAACAGGAATAGAAATGTTAACACTAGAACAATGTTATCAATTTCATTTACACCTTGTAACTTGTTGAGCAAGGTGTGTATCATCATGTGCATATATGTGTTATATTATATGTCATTTTGTCTTGGTAAATAGACACACATCAGAAAACAAATGTATTTTTACCTCCACAAGTATGGTAATTAATTATAATAAACAAAGTTTATATCCATTGCATACAAACATTTTGATAAACTATTGTAAGTATAGTTTATGTTCACTACTACCATTATTTGATAAACTATAATAGGTATAGTTTATGATGCACTTACACAACAAGTTCATTACCAGAGGTTTCATTTACACAAAAAGGGTTTTCATTCACTACACGTAAATCAGTTAATGACTAAATTGTGAGACATTCGCTTCATGTTACTTTTCAAGTAATGCACTATAAGTCTTGTATTGTAATGAGAGTCTCCTGTAGGGAGAGCGTGATAGTTGTGTATAGATCTATATTGGGATTGACACCTCACACCTTGCTGTTAGCTGCAGTAGGACCTCGAGGTCTACGGGTGACAAATGTCATAAGATTTCTGACGCCTGAAGAACGTCGTTTCAGGCCATCTAGGTCATAGCATGGTTATAATAACTCACATAAAGTATTAACAACTCATAGGATTTACGGGGATTTCATTAAATCAAACGAGTTCATGGCAATTTAAACTTGCATTGTTTTACTATAAGTATGGAAATTACTTGTACATTTTGGTCTTTGTATTTAAGGCTGCAATTCACACTTTGAGGAAAATATTGGATTTTTCTGGAACAAACATTACTTATAAAAAGGAAAGGTTTTCATCACTACATTCAAAAGCTTATGAACTCACCAACTTAATTGTTGACACTCTTTCAAAACTACTTGTATTCTCAGGAAATCAATAAACAGGTAAACGAGTGCTTTTGAGGATGGGCCGTTAAGGCGTCAACATTTCATTTTTGTCAACATAATGTAATTGATTTGGAAACATGTAAACTTATACTATGGTGTAACTTTTTCAATTATATTTATGTTGGTTGTGTTTACTTTGATCACTATTGCAATTGTTGTTATGATACTATACATGAAGTCCTCCACCCCCGGACGTTTCCGCCATCCTTGGTTTGGGGGTGTGACATAATCTCTTGTTTGAACTATGTTTTTACCAATTGATTTCGTTTTTTTATCTTAGTTTTACTGTAATCATGAGCTAAGACTAATATCTTCTGTTTAGGGTATATGATTTTGTGAATATGGATTGATTTTATGGTTAGGATTAATTCTTAATTGGTGATATTGTTTTGTTAAGCTTGTTAAAGAGCCTCATATATTAATAACAACTATCTTCTATTAATAAATTAGTAATTAAGTTGTATGAATATCTTTTAGTTATTAATTTCATATGATTTATGTGACCACATAGTTATATGTCTAGGAATAACGAATGTGAAACTAGAATTAACCAGAAGATAGGTAAGTTAATATGTGAGTTTGTGTGACGAACCATCAGCAAGAGGTTAATTGAATGACCAATTTAGTTAACCACTACAAGTCTTACTTAACCCGAATAAATAAACTAGGAAATTCATTAATTTAAACAATTGGCCACTGCTTAGATTAATTTTTTTTCTAAGGATTAGTAATAGCGAACGTGAACCTAATCACCTTAATCGGTAGCCAAAGAAGAATTAATCCATTGCACTTTTCATAAAATCAACCATAGGATCAAATGAGTCAAACCTAAACAGAAGTCTCCTTTACCATTGAATTTAGTTGATTTTTACTCTCTAGCTGTTATTTGTTTTTTTTAGTTTTAGTTAGATATTTAAGTTTTATAGTCTTGCAAAACTAGAGAAAACTCTTCCTTTTATTATTTGCTTTTTAGATAATTCTAGTAGTTAGTTTAATTTGCCGTTCCCTGTGTTCGATGCCCTGCTTGGTTAATTATACCACCAATTGACAGGTACACTGCCTTTTGTGTGTTAAATTTACATTAGAAAGTTAGGATTAAAACTAGTTGGTTTCACACACATCAAGTTTTTGGTGCCGTTGCCGGGGAACGGTTCTAAAATTTATTTTAATTGCTAGTATTATCGATCCTTTGTGTGAGATTTATCTCATATAAAGTTACGAGTTTTTTGTTTTAATATTTATTATGTATTTTCCAAATCTCGATGCTTTTGATGCTTTTCTTGAGGAAGTAGTACAGGAAATTGAGCAAGAAGATGAGTAGTATGACTCAGATGATGATTTGAAGGAATTTGGAAGATGGTTAGATAACATCTTGCCCAACACACAAGAGCAATCTGAGTTACAAGAGCTAAAGTTACAAGATGAAGAATTTAATCTAGAAAAAGATTTGGAGGAGCTGGAAAGGTTGTTAGAAGAAAGGTCAGACGAAGAACAAGAACAAGCTGAGTTGCAGGAACCATGTCGTGGATTGACCACTACCACGACATGCCCCCCTGTATTTCCGGTTTGTGTTTCGAAGCATGGGGTGACGATTCCAACTTTGGAGAAAGTTCTGAAGCACGATCCATTTCTGATTAGTACCCGACCGGTTCCAACCCTTGTCAGAATTCTTGGGTTACATGAATTAAAGCTCGTTTGGCCAATTTTAGAAGCAAAGAGCCAAATTTTACAAATTGGTCCACCAAAGAAAATATTTAATGCAACGGATGGATTGGCATTGATTTTATTGGAAGTTTATTAAGTTGGGAGTCCAGCTCAAGACTCGCACAAAAAGAAGCGCTTGCGGGAGGCAACCCGTCATTAGAGTTTGCTTTTCTTTTTCTTTTTAAACTTCTAGTTTATTAGGGTAATTTAGGATTTTAATTTTGATGTTTGTTTTCCTTTTTCTATTACTTGTGTGTTGTTTTGATCTTTTCAGTTTGAAGCTTAGGATTGCATGTGAGGGTCTAGAGTCAAGGCTAACGAAGCAAGAAGTCGAATCTAGGAAAGAGAGAAAACAAAGTTTTGAGTCAAGCTATGAGTCCAATTGATTAAAGGGTTATAGAGTGTTTATTCACTGAAGAAAAATGAGGGAAAGTATTAGTTTATATAACCCCCATACATCAGAAACGGACTTGGGCAGAATAAAATTTTTGTCACACAGCGGTCTACTCGCCGAGTGCATCTTATGGACTCGCCGAGTCCATGTGAAAATGCACGATTCTTCTGCCATTTACGCTTCAACTCGGCGAGTCTACATACTTACTCGACGAGTCGCTCATTCTTCTTACTTTTGAGCTGAAGATTTGATGACATTTGATATGGGCATTGGTACTATTCTTTGAAGATCATTTTCCGAGCATTTCCAAGAGTTTTTCCCTTATATTTGGAGTTTTTATAAAGACTGTACCACACGAGATTTTGACACCCAAGATATGGATGAGCTGTTCCCATGTATAAAGTCAATTGAAGATGGAGCTGAAGAGAAGAGATATCAACCTCGCCACTACTATCCTAGGGGAGTTTGTTCCAATTCTATCTTTACTTTGATGTTCTTTATCATGCATAACATGCAATGGGGACATTGCATAAATTAAGTGTGGGGTAGGGGGTTGATTATATTAGTTATATTAGAATCCTAATTTTAGGCTTAATTTTAAAAATTTTGCATAAAATTGCTAGAATTTAAGTTAGAAAATTTTGGTAAAAAGCAATTAGGAATCGTGCTAAGTATTATGTTTGATGATTGCATGAAGACCCAAATGTTTAGTTGAGCCAATATACGTTATAGTGCATTTGTGGCCCCCTTTATTCTAGTGAAATCATGGGACAAAAACACAACCTCGCTTAGTTTGAGGGATGTAATATGTTTAACATCGTGTACCAGAAATGTATCCAGGAAAATTTTTATCTTTAATCAATAAATGTTGAAGTTGAGCGCCCCTGCTTAAGCATGTAGGATTTGAGTGAAAGAAAAAAAAAGTGAGTTACATGTTAAAAAAAAAGAATTACAAGAAAAGTTTGAAGAATTTTGGAGCAATTAAAGCAAACATCAAAAGATCAAAATTCCGAATGATCAAAAGTGAAGATACCGAAAATCAAAAAATGGTGAATTCAAAGAAATAAAGATCGAGTTATTAATACTTTTGTATCTATGTGTAAGATAAAAGTAAATATGCACTCACCTCGTTAAAGGTGGATGATTTGCGGCAAAGTTTGTCCTTCGCCTAACTCATTAGTTTCTCCTTTTAAACATCATACATAAAATTATTACTAACTCTTAGTCTTTGTTTGTATTATTCGAGACTATAATAACAATATCTTAGATTCCTCATTAATCCCAAGAAATAATGAGTTCTATCAAATAAGGAATGACAAAGTAAGATCATATCATAGGTATAATTTGTTTGGTATATAAATATACAGTTTGGAAAACCCAGTTTAAACACCTCACCAAGATCTTGCCTAAACATCACTCCCATAAGTAGATCGATCAATATTTTGACTAGATTTACTAATAAATCTTATTTATAGGTTCATAATAACGACTATGAATATTAATATAAGTTACACTTAAAACGTAGTAAGTGAAACTCACCTTACACGATTTTATAGCAGAAATTCGGAAAGTCGCGGGTAGCACTTCGACTTCGAATACTCCTTTTCGTCGGGCTCTTTGATACCTCAGCGCCTGGCTAAAGTGCTCAAATACTCAGAAAGGTCAGGCCACTGGGTGCGGGAAAGTTTCTGGAGAGAAAGGTTGAATTGTGTGAGAAAATAAACAACTCGGCCATATGTATAACCTGTTGAAGAGGAGGTGCCATGTCGTGGTTCGAAGGTGCACTGCACCGTGTTGTTTCTTCCGGATGATGCCACATATCACGAATTTGTGGGGCCTCGTCAGCAAGGTCGGTGGGAGAGGGGCGTCAATCCTTTGCCAAGTGGCGCACTCCGGTGCCACCACGTCATCATACATAGGTAAAATCCAAAATCTTTGAAAAATCACATCTTTCGCATACAACCTCCGTTTTCGATGTTCTTTATATCCCCAATTTTGTATCGAAGAGTACTACAACCTTCCTTTAGATCACAACAGCTAATTCGCATTCTATTTTTATTTTACAACTTTCTTTTAGATCTTGACGTTCTTTATATTGACGGGTTCGTATTTACGAGGATGTCAACTTTCGTTTACATTGTTTTAATTAGCAAGTAACCGGTTTTCGTTTCGTATTCTTTGACACATACAGTTATACTGTATCGGACGAGAAACTTCGAAAAATCATTATTTACTCATACGAAGTCAGATTTTGGTGTTCTTTATACTCACAGATTCATAATTACGATTACAACTTTCATTTATATAATTTATCATAAATAATATTTTATTCATAAGTGTTTATTTAACCCAATTTATTAAGTCTTAAAATAAACTTTTATACAAATATTATATACATATAACATATATCCAAACTTCGTAAACACAAGAAAATTTACATTATCAATCAATGTAATCACATATTTTCTTCTAAGAAAAACTTAGCGGAAAACAGAGACGTTACACTGATGTGCACGTCGTCCTCCACCACCAGAGCACAACACGACACCACGCCGATGGGGTGTGAGGCACTCCGGATGACCTTAGTCAATTTCCCAAATACTAAATAGTCGGAGCAAGAACTTATTTGGTGCAAATTGAATGTTAATGTTGTTGTTTATTTTATTTATTTATTTATTTATTATTATTATTATTATTATTATTAATATTATTATATTAAAGTTATGAAGAAAAGTAACAGTAAAGTTCCTAAGATGTTGTCAGAAATGGTCCCTCAACTATATTTGGGTCATTTTGTGTCGATACACATATTTTGGACGGCCTCTTTGAAATATCTTCCGTCCTTCCAGAACTCTCTATTACTATCCACAATTCACGTTTAGTCAGAAGAACGCCTGCAAGCAGACGAACGAAAGAGAGGGAAAATTGAAGGCGCATCTGTCGATTTGCAAAGCCGAGATGGTCTCCAACTTCGACGTCGAACTAGGCGAATGAAGGGGAAGCGAAGCCGGCGAAGCGCACCACCGACGGTAGTAGCAGCGGACGAAAGCTGCAATCACGACAGCAACAAATGGCGGTGAACAGGTGTTTGGTGGCTGTTGTGCAGCTACAAGGGGAAAAAGTGGTGCGACGGGGTGGGTCTCGGTCTGTGGGATGGAGACGGACTGCCTCCTCCGGCGATTGCAGGTAAATAGACGGGGCTGCTTCAGCAGTCCCAGATTCTTTCTTTTCTTTTTTTTTTATTGTTTGATAGAAATCATTGGGGTGTTTGGGATCGATTGTTGACAGAAATCGTTCCCTTGCTCTTCTTCTTTCCCTTCTTTTGACTGTAAATGTTTAACCAACAGGTTTAGATGCGACTCTTTCTTCCGGTGATCTTCTATAATAAATGAGAAACCCTACATCTTTTAGATGCGATTGTTGTTCAGATTAACTTTTATGAATTTGTACATACATATGTCAACCTACATCTTTCAATTGACTCACCTACTTTTTATGAATTTGTACATACGTATTGCTACACATCTCCGTTTTCAAGATCTAATTCCCCTAAAAAGCTTCAAATTCAACTTTACCAGATTTGGTAGACAAGTTTTTTTTATTTTTATTTTATATTTTATTTATTTATTTTATTTGCGTTTTGTAAATATTCAGTTCAGTTGGGTTATTTGATTTCTTCTGTAATTTGTTAATGTTTACCCATCAGGAGACCTTATGTTTATTTGTTTTTTTTTTATTTCTTTCTTGCAGGTATTTTGTTTTGAAAACGGTGTTGCCTATGAGTTGAGAAGAGGAACATGGGAAGTATCTACATCTGATCTTCGTGATATTTCTTTGTAATTTCAAGTTCAATTTTACTTTTCGTTACTCAGGAATCATCTCTGTTTGTGGTTGCCTGTTAATTTCATTATTTTGTATGCGTATAAAATAGAAACTACCTGTTACCAAGTGAAAACCAAGAATGTCATACAACAAAATAATTTTACTATTAGGACTTTTGCTTCTATTAGTGTACCACCAGTAATTATGGGAATTGGACCTGCTGTGGCGATTCCAGCTACAACCAAGGCTGTCGTTCTACAATTGAAGGACATTGATCTTTTTGAGATCAATGACGTAATAATACTTTTCATTTTTTTTTCTTTTTTTTTTAAATCTTTGTGTGGAGAAATAATTATTATATATATATTAAGGAAATGAATCTTATCACAGTTCAACACCACAGGTCCAAGTGATGCTTCAACATCACTCCCTAAAGAAGGTGGTTCTACTACAATTGACTTAATTACCCCTAAAGAAATGGCCAGTGAAGGATGTAAAGCACAAAGTGAGATGGTCATTGGTAGTCTTCATACTGATCACAGGATGAGAAGAAAGGAAAGAATCAGCAGTTGTTGAGGTTGTGCACTTGAGCCTTAACTTTGTGGTATGATCAAAAAAGTTTGAATCCTTTTCCACTTTATACATCTAACTTATGTTCTTGATACCAAGTTTTTATGAAGATGCAGATGGGGTTAATGAAGAAACATCCATTGATCATACCATTCATGATATTCAGTAGAAATGAAGACAATGAATCGATGATATGTTTACATGTAAGGTTTAATTGCTAATATATAATAATAATAATACCTATATATAACAATGAATTGGTGAATATAAAATTTTCGAAGAAAAATCTATTAACATTCCAAACAACCTGAAATATGTTTCTATATGAAACTTATTTACCGATATATCTCATTTGATATATTATTTTCATTGTTAAAAAACATGATTTTTTTTCCTTTATTTATAAATCAACTTATACTTTTTTTTTATTGTTTTTAGAAATCTCTGTGCCCCAAAGGCACGGACTATTTTAATAAATCCTGCTGTCCAAAAGGGAGAGCGGTTGATGCTACCATTTGCACTTAAACGATACTGAGAGTTAGTTTCCCTTTATCTTCTGCTCGCGTTAAGGTCAGATTTAAAAAAAAATAGAAATATATATTTATATTATTTTTAGTATTTAATCATGTAGGCTGAAGGAGGTGGCACTTGCAGGTTCACCTGGTGACACTTGCACCTTCACCTGGAAGCAAAGCCATGACACAAGTTTCCCAACAAACCATGATCATTTCTTTGAAAACTGTGGGGTAAGATACAAGGGCATTTTTGTCATTTTTACTTAATTTACTTAGAATTGTCTGTTATATTCAACCAGACAAAAAAACAATTTTTTTTTCCGATGGTATCAGCCATTCCATTCCTTTCCCCGATTCCATCATACCAAACTATGTACTAATTTCTAATGGCATGGCATGTATCTCAACATTATGGCCATCCACATCTTCAAACAGGAACACAAATATGTATTTCTCTATCCATTGTACTACCCAAAGCTTCATTTTTTGTTTTATTCCAGTTTACGATGTAGAAGTCGATTAAATCAGAGATGGTCAATCATGGACAGGTGCAATAAGTTCACCTTTTAGTATTTTTTGTTTTTTTTTAATTCCCAAAAGTTGTAAGTGTGCCTCAAAATATTTTTTGGTTTGGGTTCGGAAAAACAGTCTTTCTGTAATTACGGTCATTATCAGACGGTTTCATAATGCTTTTGTTTTTTTCCATGCAAAATGACAATTTACAATTTTTCTCATTTTACAAGTGAATAGTATAGTCAGACGCACCGCTCTTACATGACAAATAACTTTTTATTTTTAAGCTTGGATCTTAAATGTCAGATAGTACATATTAATGATTTTTTATTTTTTATTATATAGTCAAGTTATTTGTTCACTATTAATTACATACTCTTGAATTGTAGGATAATGTATGCAAATCGAAGGTGTTATACTATTTCTTAGGTGGAGTGTTTCGGACCATTGCAACTGCCATCTCATTGGATATTGATCAACTAATTGATCCAAATGAACCCACCTAATGTGTCTGTCATCAGGTAAAAAAAATTACATAAACCATTATACTTTTTTGTGGCTCCTAATGATGGTTAAGACTTAATAGTATTTTTATATGTGACATGTTTGGTTGGCTGAAACAGATCTTGATTTATATTAGCTTCACATTCAGGTACGAAATGGGTTATCGGTCACAAATAATATCTAGATTTATATTACATAACCAAACATTCACATTTTGTGGATGATATCTTTCAGTCATGTGATGAATCTAATAGGATAATACATTGGAAAAGTTATAAACAAAAATCATAAATTTCAATTATCTGTTAAAATTATATGAAGACCAGCCATTAACATTAGGTATTTGGTTAAACTTAATAGTCTTAAATCACATTTATTAACGCTTTCAAATAATACCATATAATATAAATAAAAAAACACCATGAAATATTAATTTATTAATGGGTGTTTTGTTTTTGCTTTCTTTATGCAGCAAAGGTATTTGAGGTTGGCACAGTTGCGGCCCAGTTAAGCCTCTGCCTTTTCATCTTTCCAGTAGGTATCACATAAGGTGGGATTTGTGATTAAATAGAGAATGAGTGAGATGACAACAACGCCTATGTATGCTATGTTGCTATTTGTGGAAATACTTTTTTGCTAAACCATATATTACCTCTTTTCCCTCCGGACCCATTTATACGTGTGGAACTGAAACATGAAGAGCTGAACCGGGTTCATCAAAATGCGTTTCATTGGACTGATGCTAAGTGAGTTTGTTTGTATATCTTACAACAAAAATACTAAAATAGGGCAATGTATTTTCATTTTAATGTTTAGCTTTATGTAGTTTGGATCATTTTTTCTGCAAAGGACAATGTCCTTTATTTTTTTTATTTTAAGTATCAAATTTGTAAAAGAGCAAATTGCAGCAAATAGCAACATACTTAACTGCGGCTACCAATTAAGACAATCTACTATACATGTACACAAAAACAACACCATCCAACCCCGCAACGCGGGGGAATGCATCTAGTTATTATTATTATTTTGACTAATAGATCTTTTGATTTGTTGCCTGTTTTTCTAGAATCAACCCAGGATATTTGGAAGATTAGAAAGTACAAACTAATAAGCCAACGAGAAGCTTGCAACTTGAAAGTGTGAATGCTGAATAATTAGAAAACGAGCAACTTTGACTAATGAAGGCTGAAAATGTCAAAATTAGACAAATAAAGGTCGTCGAAACTTAAATAATTTTTTCCAAAGCGGTTGCATTTGTCCGCATTATATTATGTTTTAAAATCGTTCTCTTTCATGTTTAGTTTTTTCGTATATGAATAAAGTGATTTTGTGACTATTTAATTAGGGAAAATGACTTATGAAAGTAACTAACTATCGTTATTGTTTCCATTTGCTCATTTTTTTTAATTCTATTTACCATTGAACTTGTTTTTGGTGTTCACAAAAACCATTATGATCGGGTATTGTAGGTTTAGCCGGTTAAGTTGAATTTTCCGGTCAATATATGAATTTTCCGGTGACTCTATGAATTTTCCGGCGGATGTATGAACTTTCCGTCAATTTTATGAATTTTCCGGCGATTTTATGAATTTTCCGGCGAAGGACACTATTAATGCCTTAAACTTGTTTTTCGTATCTACAAAAATCTGAACATCATTACAACATCAGATCGACCTCCGTTCCAGCAAAAATCAAAGTTGAAGAACAATTTCTAAAAATATACCAGAAATCGGTGGGTTCCAATCGAAAATCTGGAAATTGAAGCTGAAGAACAACTACAGAAACCCTAGGTTCGTTTATCTGGAACGATTTTTGAAAATTAAAAACCCTAGGTTTGTGTATCTTGTTCTTGGATCGAAAATCTAGAAATCGGTGGGGGCTGGTTTCGATTCTCTTTTTGTCTACCTCTGATTCTCAAAAATGTTGAAGCTGCCATGGAAGCTGTTTGAACAGCTTGAACTCGAAGTTGATGAAGGTTCATCCATGGAAGACGAAACCAAAATGAAACCCTCTTTCAAGGTTTCAACTTCATTTCAAGGTTCATTTATGGAACTCGAATCGATTTTTAGATCTGGAAAATCAAGAAGAAAAATCGAACATTTGAAGAAAAAATCGAGATTTGGAAAACGACCCTTCATGTTTGTCGGAGTCTCGCCGGAGAAGATGGTCGGAGAGTCGTCGGAGGTGATGAAGTCACCGGAAACCTTCAATAGCAGGTTACAATGGTATTTTGGAACACCAAAAACAAGTTCAATGGTAAATAGAGTAAAAAAATGACCAAATGGAAACAGTGACTAGTTAGTTACCTTTCATAACTCATAAGTCATTTTCCCATTTAATTATTTAAATTTAATTATTTAAGAGTTATAGATTTAGTTTTTAAAAACTGATTATATAAAAAAAAAGTTAAAATTATTTCATTTTCTTATTTTAAAGGGTTTTTACCCATCTTTGTCGTTGTTAATAATTTAAAGAAGAATAACATTATCGTTAGAATTATTATATAATCTTTTTTCGCTTTATAAAAAAAGTTAAGAATTATTATCAAAGATTGTATATAAAATAAATTGTAATATTATTATTTTAAGTATTTCACCTATCAAGAGGCTTATGCGTTAGGCCCTAACATCGTTAGGCCGGTAGGTGTCATACCACATTCACCATATTTTTCTATTGTCACATCATCTTTTGTTTCACTGTACAAAACTGGTGGGTGTCATACCACATTTTACCACACCTACCACAGTACATATTTGTATGTACAAAGTATTATATTTGAAGGATGTGGCTTCTTTTCCCATGCGGTAAAGTTGTGACACACAAAAACGTATACCACACTTTTGTTAGGGGGTCGATGTGGTGTTTACCGCATACCGCACTATACCGCATTGTGCGGTACACGACACACCGACCGGCCTTAGATGTGGTGATCGGGTATTTGGGTGTTTTCCGATTAATTGGTTAGTGGTTCAAAAATCACGTTTAGATTTTTGAATTTTTGTCTTGTAATCTGTTTAGTCCTTAAATGTTTTTTTATTCAGTTAAGTCCCTAAAATTGACAATTTATTCATTTTGACATTTTTACCCGGTTAACAAGTCATCTCACTTTTAAAAACAAGGAATTACTAATCTAGCCAAAATTTTTAATGACTTATTTATTTTTAGCCAAAATTTAGGACTTAACCCAAAATTGTCATCAAAATCGTAGGTTATTGAAATCATCTATTGTTTCGTTTAAATGACCTGCGGTTTTGGCTCTAATACTTAAGGAATTTTTTATATTAATTTTCAAATTTCACTACGAAACCTTAGACCATTTTATGGTCTATGGTTTCCTTTGAATGTTCAACTGTTTCCCAAACCATATGTAACACTTGAAATGGGTATGTTCCTTTTAGCCCTTCGTAATTAAAATATAGCATTTTTGGTCCTTGTGGCTAGTATGCGGGGGTACCATAGTGTACGCTTAGCGTACTAGCTAGGGTGTGATTGCGGGTTCGAGCCTCGTCCGTTGGGCGTACGAGGGTTACGCTGGGCGTAATCTGGCCAGCTTAAAACCCTGATTTTTAGGGTTTAACCCCTATATAAGCTCATTAAGTCCCATGAGCTTGGCCTCTTACCGGCCTTCATATGCCCTAAACCCTAAATATCGATCCTTAGCCATCATTTTGTGTCTTTGAGCTCTTGAGAAGAAAAGTTGATGTTTTATTACTCATTTAGAAGGGGTAGAAGAAGATTGAAGGTTCATTGCTTGGTGTGAAGCTTAGAGATCCAGAATCATCATTCATTTTTCAAGTCATTTGAGGTATAAAGATCTTATCTTGACAACTCTTTGTATAAATCTTCTTTTGGACATGTTCATGGTCCTTTTTGGTCCCTTTTGGTTGGTCTTGATGAGTTAGGCCGTTTTAGAAGCTAAATCTTGTAGATCTGGACATTTTGAGGGTTCATTAGGCATAAAAATGCAAAATTTTTGGTATTGGTGGTCTCATGCATACATTAAGTTACTTGTTAAGCTCTTTTGAGCTCTAAAAGCCTCATTAAGCCATGCATGCACGTAAAGTTGGCAACTTTACGTGATAAACCACCTTAAGGAAGTCAGATCTAAGTGTTGGAGTGAAGTCTTAACTATTTAAGAGCCGAATGAGAAAGTTAGACAAATAGGGGGAGTACGTTGGGCGTACAAGGTGGCACGCCATGCATACAAGCTGGTACGTCGTGCATACAAGCCCTAATGCGAGTACGCTTAGCGTACAAGCTGAGTACGTCCCGCGTACTCAACAATGGACTTTGGAAGTTGGGTTTTACGGTATTGGGCCTGTTTTGGACCTTAGGAGTCTATGGCTTTATTTTGGTCCATCATAATATTGTTTTGGGCTAAGCATATTGTTGGACCTTGGTTTAAGTCCCATGAAGGGGTTTGGGCCCAATTTGGAAAATTGGGCCATAGTTGGGCCTTGGGTGATTATATTAGAATTTGGGCCTTAGGCCAAATATAGGTAAGGGTAAAAAGGTCTTTTACCCTAGTTTTGACTCTTAGGGTGAGTCAGAGCCCAATTATTATTTGGATGATGTTTGTGATTATAGCGCGGGGATTTTTAGCGGGCCTATAGCCAAAGATTTATCCGTAAGATTCAGCAGTGCAAGGTGAGTTTCCTCACTATGATTAGCGGGTCAAAGCCATCAATGCCCGCCCATGATTTTGTTATGTTAGGATGCTAGATGTCAGCGTAACTCTTGCATGTGTTATGTGATCGTATGCTTACCGGGTGGGGCCCGATGACCATTTTTTATGCTATGTATCTTTGTTATTATTGCATGTGTTATGTGTTTATATGTTTATATGTTTAATTGTATGTCGGGCAGGGCCCGATGACTGACTGATCTGTATATCGAGAGGGGCTCGATGTCAGGCGGGGCTCATTATGTGCTTATTTATGTATGTAAGGTATGTGGTATTTTGGAGAACTTAGTAAGCTTTGTGCTTACTATTTTCAGTTTATGTTTCAAGTACTTCTGGTTCCAAAGGGAAGGACTCAGGATGATTGCAGAGCACACACCACACGATTCCATATTTTGTTATTACTCTGATGATTGTTGATGTATTGATACAATTTGTTACCTTGGTTTTATGGCAATGATATGGTTTACTATTTTATTAATCTAAAAGTGAAAAAATTCCGGGTCTTATTTTGGATGTTACACCATAGACCTTAAAATGGTCTACTCACTGTTTCGTCCGAAAAGCTATGTTTTTTTGGGTATTTCACTACTATTTGTCACAAAAATAATAACATTGCATTATTATGTTGTATAAAAGCTACAAAGAAAAAAAACGGGAAAAAAATTACGAAAACCGTAGGTACATAAGAAACCTACGTTGTACAAGCAATTAATGCACATTTTGTGCATTGAACGCTTGTACACCATAGGTTTCTTACAAACCTACGATTTTATTTTATCTTTTTCGTTGTTTTCCAAAAAAAACGCATCTGCTAAATCTCATACTAAAAATAAAAACAAAAAAAAGTCCAAGATTCGGAGACACATCTTGTTGTTCTTTAAAGGGTCCATTAAGAGAAAAATTCAAACTTCAAACATACACAAAATAAGCATAAAAGCTACAAAGAAAAAAAACGGGAAAAAAATTACGAAAACCGTAGGTACATAAGAAACCTACGTTGTACAAGCAATTAATGCACATTTTGTGCATTGAACGCTTGTACACCATAGGTTTCTTACAAACCTACGATTTTATTTTATCTTTTTCGTTGTTTTCCAAAAAAAAAACGCATCTGCTAAATCTCATACTAAAAATAAAAACAAAAAAAAGTCCAAGATTCGGAGACACATCTTGTTGTTCTTTAAAGGGTCCATTGAGAGAAAAATTCAAACTTCAAACATACACAAAATAAGCAAAACTGAAAATTACATCTTTATATATTGTGGAGTAACGGGCCCTGAAAGAGTAGACGGTCCACCAAACAGTAGCCCACTACCCCTAAAAAGTAACCAGTCGAGCTTTAAACCATAGACTAACTTAATGATCTACTATTTAAAGGCTAGTTTGGGATAAATTGTGACAACCTGATACTTTTCCAGTCAACAAAAGTTAATTCCGTTAAATAAAATTTTGAATTTTATTTATTCCGTTAAGCCCTTGTGGTGGGAAAACAATCTAAAATACATATATTAGAGGTTATATAAGTTTCGGAACCAAAAACACTCGAAAGATCCTGTTTTCTTTCGAAAAATCAGCGAAAATCGTCCAGCCCAGTGTTTACGGTCGTAAACCCTTGGGCCGTAAACTCGTTTACGGCCGTAAACCCATTCCCGACCGTAAACCCAACCGGTATATATATTTTTCCTGCAGAGATTCCTCATTTTTCATTTTTTTCACCCAAAAACTCTCTCAAATCTCTCCCAAGAACCTCCCAAGAACATTCATATCATCATGTCGAATCTTCAAATCTTCAAGTTTTTCACCAAGAACACTAAGAACAGCCTTCAAATCTTCAAAGGCCGCAAACCTGTTCACGACCGCAAACAATCTTGAGCCGTGAACTTTGGCTGTAGACCTTCTTTTTCCACTTCACACAAGTCTCGGTAACATTCCTAACCCGAAAACAAGTGTTTTCTAACACTTTAAATAAATGGTTTCGCTAAATTAACTGCAATTGTGTGTTTAATTATTATTAAGATACCGTTAGTCCCGTGTACGCCGAATCGAGGGTCATCTTTCCAGTCTCGTTGTCCAGCACGTACACATAAACCACGGTGAGTTCATACCCCCATATTTTCCAAGCTTTTTCAATGTTTTCCAGGGGGGGGGGTGGGGGGGGGGGAGAATACAAGTAAAACACAAGTAATATTGTGTTTAAAAATATAATTTTGTTTATTATCTACCGTTCGCAAGCATTTGAACATGAAACTTACCAAACACGGAAAACATGGTGACTACTAGACTTACGAACAAATTACAAAAACACGTTAAGACTTAACTATTTACAAGCATAGATTTTAACACGGAAACGAACTCATAAACTAGTTTAAGTATAGTTTATGGAACGAACAAACTATTTCTACAAAGTTACATGTCATTAACAAAAAGGGATTTTCATTGTATTATTTGTGAATTCGTTGAGAGAACCAAATCGTGAGAGACGTCTTCTGGGAAGTGTACTCCTTAGTAACCAGAGTCTCCTGGAGGGAGAGCGTGAGTTTGTGCATAGATTTATACGGGACTGACAATCCCCCACCCTGACTATTAGCTACAGTCAACCTGGGGTGACAAACGTCATTACAGTTTACGACGTTCGAAGTACGTCCTAGTGTTTATCGTCCATCAACATGGTTATAAGAAATCACATGGATAACAACGACTCGTTCACGTAATAATATACTTAACAAACAATCATTAGGGTTAGTAACTATGTGATTACTTAGTATGTACATTAGGGTGATATGAAATTAACATCCGACGTGAAATGGGATGTGTGACTTCCGCCTCATTCCTTGTTTGGTTGTGGGCTCAGGGAAGAATCACCCAATCGACTGTATGTTCGATCTAGATATCTATAACTCGTATGTACTAAGTGAACACATGAGGGTATTAACAACATTTCCAATATACAGAACAACATGTTTTCGACTAGTTTTATTTGATAATAAAGCTACACTTCAACAACTTAAGTATGGAAAATACTTGTACTTTTCAGTTTTGGAACAGTTAAGACAACAACTCACTTTTATGGAAAATGTAGGATTTTCCAGGACAAACATCAGTATTTTACAAACAATCGGTTTATCATTCAACTAACGAACATTCATTGTTAATTCTATAATTACTTAGTTTATGCATCCAAGTTATGTATGAAGAATGTCCGATAGACCGTACAATGTGTGGTTTCCGCCTCATTTCATGTTCCTTGTTTGGTTGTGGGCTTAGGGCAAATCCACACAATTAACTTTTTGTTCGATATTGGTTTATACATAGCTAGTATGAACTAAGTGGTCATAGAAGGAACTGGTATTATTATACTCTTACTAAGAAAATATCGTATTTTCTTGAGGAACACTTTCAACAAATTTCAGAGGACTAATACAGTTAACTATGTAAGTACCTGGTGAATACGACAGGGTTATATACATGAGGATCCGACAACCAATGGGATGTGTGGCCTCCGCCTCATTTCCTGTTCATTGTTTAGTTGTGGGCTTGGGGCATAACCACACAATCGATTGTTTGTTCGATCTGGATTGTATATGACTTGTATACACTAAGTACTCAACGGAGGAACTGGTACGAATCATTGTACTTATCATTCATCACATCAGAAAATATAGGGTTTTCTGGAGAAATACATCATGCTTTTCAAAGAACAAAGAACCTGTTTTCTAAAACAAAACGCTTATGAACTCACCAGCTTAAATGCTGATACTCTTTCAAAACTACTTGTATTCTCAGGACACTAGTAGACAGGTACTCGCACCGGGTTCCTAGAAGACGGAGCATAGTAGCTTCAAGTCTTTCTTTTGCTATTTACTTTTGGAGTCAGTTATGTATGAAATGAATACAATGTAAACATGATACTATTAATACGATGGTTGTTGTTGCTTTGAAGACTATTTCACAATTGTTGTGATACTGTACATGACATCCTCCGCCCCCGAACGTTTCCGCCGTTCCGGTTTGGGGGTGTGACAGATTGGTATCAGAGAATTGTTTATAGTGAACTCAGTATATCAACCGGTAAAAGATATACAACTATAAATACAATGGGGCTGAAGTGCTCTGACTAAAAGTATACTTTTAAAATATAAGTATTTTACGAGAGGTATACGAACAAGCATACATACTAAGAACAAGTATCACAAGAAGAACAAAACAAAAGTATTTAGATGTTGGAAACTACAGTCAAACCTAGACAGTTATGTAATCATATCTGGGATAAATATAGCCTGATCAACTATATTTATTTGAGATACGACCAACATGTGTTTGGGAGTGATAGTGGTGTCGCGAAGAGTTGAAAACTTACCAACCCTATATACAAAGTAATGCTAGAACAAAAGGTAAAGTTAAAATACTATAGGAGTATTTTAGGCACCATAACTAACCTATGTGAAAATTTTAAAAGACCCTTGTTGGCAGGTCTATAGTTGCGAAGTGTATGCTTCCAGCGTTTATATAATTGGGATCTTATAGACTTAGAATTGGTGATCTTTGCTATACTACATGTTCCTTGTTTGGTTGTGGTTTTAGAGTAGGATCACCTATTCGAAGGTCTATTTGACCTTGGTTATATACAACTTGCATACACTGCTTGGTTATAGGTGGACCCAGTTTGGATCACCAAAAACATCAAAAGAAATGTTTTACTTAATGTCATAAGATTCTTTAGACATTCCGATTCTCGCACGAACAACCTAGATAGAGATAGCCACTCCACTACAACCACCATCAGAGGAGTCAAGGAGGAAGAAGAAAGGATTCATAAAGTGGATTCCTAGAAGGAATCATATGAGGAGTCATATCTTTCATCATGAAGTGGTGGAGATCAGTGATAGAACCCGAAGCATGAACTATTGAGAATAGGAAGACCATAAGAAAGTCCAGAGACAACAAATCTGCACAGCTGAAACCAGGGCAATCATAACTAGGACAAATAACACCGGAAACCACTCACAAGGCGCGCTAGGTGGTAGAGCACCCTATACGTCACACTAATAATGAATAAATGGATATAATATTGTGAGTTAGTGAATACACTGCTTACACTATGTGTTAGGCTTATCGCCTTTATCATAACAACTAGTAACAGTAAACCAGATCACAGGATTTCACCTCAAAGGTGGTTACTATCAAAAATTCATAAGTCTATTTTGTATAGACCTCTGTTATGAATTTCTTCAAGAGTCAGAACATGATACACTCAAAACTAAGATAACTTCGATTCAAATAACACTCGACTTGTAACCACCACTAAAGACTTACCCTCATTTCATCTTTTAAACCTTATGGCAGAAAGATGCCACCGAAGAAGTCGAATAAAAACAAAAACAACGCGTCACCGCCACCACCACCAAAGTATGATCCAGTTGTCTTTCAAGTGGCAGTAACAGCCGCAGTGACAACTGTAATGGCTCAAATCCACGCAAGTGGTACCAGTGGAGTAGGTAGTGGTACCAACAACTCTAACCACGGAGAGAGCCACAGACACACAAGAGAGTGTTTGTATAAGGACTTCATGAACTGTGGACCCAAATCCTTCGATGGAAGTGGGGGAGTCATCTCCCTAATGCGATGGTTTGAGAAAACAGAGTCGATTTTTGAGATATGTGAATGCCCAGAAGGGAGAAAAGTGAAGTTTGATGCCTGCCCCTTCTCTGACAGAGCCCTTACATGGTGGAAAAGCCATGTTAAGTCGCTGACCCTACCAGTGGAAAACGAGTAGGCTGGGAAAATCTAAAAGAAATGATGCTGGAAGAGTACTGTCGGAGGGGCGAAATACAGAAACTAGAGCAAGAGCTGTGGAATCTTACCATGGCAGGCTCAGACATAGTAGCCTACACTGACAGATTCAGCGACTTAGGTGCACTATGCCCTGGGATGGTTACCCCGAAGAGCAGGAAGGTAGAGAGATACATTTAGGGACTACCTTCTCCAATCCAAGGAATCGTGATAGCAGTGAAACCCCTTTCGTTCGACAGTGCCAAACGTCTGGCTCGAACACTGGTGGACCATGGAATCCGCCAAGGCATAATGGCCCCCGTTCCTGAATCAACCAAAGGATGTGATGATAAACAGAAATCCGGGAGCGGGAAGAAAAGACAATCAGCACAAGAGCCATCATATGGACTGATGGGTTTTGTGCATTCTAACACTCCTAAGTGTACATGCAACCCTAAGTACCTTGGATCTATGTTTTCTCTATTATACATACAATTATGAACATCCAAGGTATTATCCTAATCTAGCATACAAAATAATAAATATAACAAGATAGAATACATACCTCTTTGATGTAGAATGTCTTCATGAAGCTTGAGTGCCTAGTGCCCCAAGTGTGACACCTCAAATGGTTCACACAACACCACATACACTTGGAATAACTTGAGAGAAACTTGAACACTCCTTGAAATCGTCTAGCCCTCACACTCACACATTAGTGCACGATTTCTTGAGCCATGGGATTCTTTTATATGGTGGCTATTAGGGTTACACCATGTAACTCATAACTTTACCCATTCCTTATGCTCCATGGATTTTAACCTCCATGGAGTATCCATGGGTCACCCCATGGACTTAGTCCAACATAAGGAATCTTGGATCACAAGCCCACATATATAAGAATGAATGATTTACACAATCAACCCATATATTTAATTAGTCTCCTTTTGATCACTTAATTAATTCCAAATTAATTCTTGATCAATACTAATTAAATAACCTTATTAATATATTAGAACTTATAATATATTAACCAACCTTAAGTGTTATTTCTCTCATTATAGTCTACCCAAATGCATGATGCCATGCAACCCAAATGGACCATGCCGGGTCGGGTCAAGTCTTACCAATTATAGTTATGGACTTAGACATTAATCCAACAGTCTCCCACTTGGATAAGTCTAAAACTATTATTGCGTATGACTTCAGGAACCGATCAGCAATCGTAGCTCTCAAAAGCTTCTGTCGAACTCTGACCTTGTCGATGAACTCTGACCTTTGTCAATGACTTGTCCATTAGATAAGGGATCATATATTCCTCCATTCTAGATATCATATGGACTGAGACATGGATTATCAATCATTCTCTCTGTCCATTTGTTGTTTCCCGATTTCCGATTCATGATGACTGACTGATTGAACAAATCAAATCAGTCATGGCTTGGCCAAGCACTCACATGTATCATCTTTAAATCATCGAGGGGCCCACAGATATCGCTTTTATCCCGAAGGTAAAAGGAATGGATAAACTTCGACTCATATGGCTTGTTCTACTACTTGTTGAATCATACACAAAGGCACGTTTTATAACATCGAGTTACCAATACGTTTTCGTGCAATCAATGTATAACCAACTCATAGTAACAACTCATATCTCTAGGTTTGAAGAATATAAGATATTATCGTCTCATGATCACTCGTGATAAAATCCATGAAGTGATTCAAATGAGCGCGGGTTGAATCCAATACTCAGAACTTATGAGCACTCATGAGTGTTGTAGCACCACTTTGTCCACCAACTTGGACCTCTACAAACCAACCCATGACAGTCTTGATTCATATCTACTTCCAACATATGACCGACTATGGATGGTTTGAATAACTTAATCATTCAGGAAGAGCGACTTAGTTATTCTGGAAGTCAAAACATGCAAAGTGAAACACAAGAATAAATGAATCAAATATGGTATCAAACCCTATGAATATAAATAAACACTTTTATTTATCACCATATTGATTACTCATTATTCATTGTTTCGGTTTTATCAACTTTATACTTGAATTAAAAACACTAGTTGTCCCATGCTCCAAGCATGTACACTATGTTTTTCTTAAACAATAGCTTTGCCATACACCAAGTATGCACTCTATGTTTGTCTATGATCCTTACTTTGTGAAATAAACCAATTGAACATAATTTCAATGATTCTAATTTCACACTCCCAAATCCTTATCGAAAAATGTGAGAATTTCAAATTCCTATCATTTATCGAAATTTGTTTAGATTTTAAACTTATATGCACTGACCCTCCTGTAATGAATATGTACAAAGTCACAAAGACTTGTCAACAGTCATTATAAGGTATTCCAATGGAGATCGGCTCATTGGAAACATCGTTCTTTCATTAAGTTTCCTAATCTTACACAGATTGAATAATTTCTAACTTTGAAACATTTCCATATTCCATTTTGACTATCACTTCTGAACAAGAGTTGCCTCCTTACAGATTATGTCAATATGGTCCTTCCTGAATTAACATTATACTTCCAACTGTCCTTGAGCAACCAATCTTTGGTAAACCTTAGATTGTCCTCGACAATTGCTTAATCATTTTAGTCATATCCAATTCTAGACCTTTTCCCTTCATAATGCCCCAGGCATTTGGAAAATTTTAGAAAGGATGAATATAGCACATGTAATCGATCCTATATCCGAAGCATATGGGACACGATTCATGATGTCTCACATAAAGACTAAACCAGTCTTTTGCTATAATATTTCCATTTCAATTTGCCAAGTTCTCAAAATTCAGATTATGAAAAGGGATGCCGTAATCATAATCGAATTTTAGAACGCAAATAATGGACCCATATATAGAATTTCCTTATGTTGAGCCATTCCAACATGAAATTCATATATATATCCTTGATTAAATACGATTAAAATCTCAATCTAAGCTTTTAGAATTGAAATGAAGTATAATTTCCTCTCCCTTAATTATAGCAAAACAACTTTTTCAACCCCTGCAACCTCACGAATTGAAACTTTTGTTTTCTATAATTAACATTGCTAACTTGCAAACTTTGTCATAATTATCATGTTCCCACTAACATGATGATTATTAGCATAACACTTATGCTCCCACTAGCTTTGACATGTACTGAGAAATCAACTGACTTTCTTACCAAAGTTCAGATTTCTGATACTAGATTGTTTTGATAAAACTTTATCAAAATCATACACCTCTCTTAGATAGCTCACATGTGTGTCTAAACAATTTTAGAACTATGAAAAGGGATGCCGTAATCATAGTCTCAATTGTTTAGACCTTTGCCACTTCTCACAAGTCCATGTTAGTGTGCCGGTAAACCACACACGCTCCAATAACGACTTTGAGAATGCAAATATCACAATTGCTATCTAGCTAAAATCTACTTAGTGAAAGTGTTTCCTCACCATCATTTTCATGAATCGGAGAGAAACCTTATGACACTTAGATTTAATAGTGTATGTGTTCTTTTCCAGGTGAATTTGTCAAAACCATAATCACAAGACAAGGTTAGTGACAAATCCAAACTCATATTGATTAAACTTGTGCAATCTTAAATTCTTGCCATTTGGCAGCTCAGGTGCCTGCCATTGCTTCCAAGTAGTTGTGCAACCAATTGAGAACTCTCAGAACTCCTATGCAAAGCCAACTTGAATAGGCACAAAAATTTCAACACGATAGGTTATAAACCTCAAGTCGTGTGTTAGTGAAGGACTTTAGGTTTTATTCTTGATTAAGTCTTGAAACTTTCAAGAGCTTTAAGACTCCCACTGTCCTCTTGACATATAAGACTCCCTTGTCAAATATTCAAGAGATAGTGCGGATTCTTTATCAAGACTAACACTTTACACAATTGGCCTAAGTTGGTCTCTGTTTTATCCAAAACATCACAACTTACCGATTTCAAATGTACAAGAGTAGATAACCTTTTACTCTTACATTTGACTAGTGTTAACAAACCCTCTTTAAGATATGTCACTCAAGTTACAATCTTGGAGTATGACTCTAAGAATTGTTTTTGAACGAAGTATGACTCATCTTTTTGATTTAACCATTTCAACAATTCATGACTCCTCTTCTTTGTCATAAGAATGCACTAAGATGACTTTAGAGGACCAATTGTGATATGGTATCTTAATCATTAAGATGATCATAAACATGATACTAAAGTACTCTCCCATCTTTTCAGATTTGAGAAACGTTTATCTTTCTGCCATACTTTGATTCTTCTTATTCGTTCTGTCTCACATTGAAACTTCTCCAATGCTACAGACTTATACTTAAACTTATAAGTATAACCATATTTACTGAACTTAAGTAAATCATGACGAATAGTCTTCTTGATCTTTTGTGGTGGACTTGACCAGTGCACAAGAATGTGTACTCGATCCCTTAGTCCTTTCCTTATTCACATAAGGAATTAGTCTTAATTTTCCAAGCTGAAAGTTCTCATTCATCATACTATACAACTTGCATGATTCCAAGTTTCGGTCCAATTGAACCTTGGGTGATGAGAATCTTTCCTTATTTGGTAATATTAGACACTACCACAACCGAAAGAATCAAATCCATTTTTCCAATATTGCTATCAATGGAATCTTATAAGCAAAAACTTTTCACAAATGCCATTGTAAGGATACTTAAAATAAATAAAATCAAAACCTTTTTCTTTTATTTTAAAACTTTGCGGAAAAACTTATCCTTACAATCCGTATGAAAACCTTGTTGTTATCTATTCCTAAGCAATATAAATATCATAACTCTTAAGTAATAGCCCAAAATTCTGATCACCGAACCATGCGATTAAAATCCATCTTCGCGATCAGAATCAGCATGTACTTAATAGAGTTAGACAATGGACTTTACCTGAAGTAGAGTCAAACTTATTGACTTTAACATCCTTAGGTAAATTTGGCAGCTTCGTAACCAATGCCCCTTCCTTTGGCAATAGTTACCTATGGACCCTTGATAATGGGACTATCTCAGACTTCGCCTCTCTCTTTACCATTGGGTCAACCGAGTTGACTATGGCCGATCCCTTTCCATTGGGAAGAGAGAGCTTTGCTGGATATCCAATGTCATCATTGTCAATGTCCATAAAGTTTTAGGAAGTTGATCTTAGCAAATAGATAAGATCATTAAGGGTCTTGTCATAGTCTGTTTCATAGGAGTTCCAAAGGAACTCACTATGTGACTTAGAAAGTAGTTGAGCCACCAACTTTCTCAAGACTTTGACACCCAACTCTCCCAGCTTGTCAATATGTGACTACATCTCCAAGATGTGATCACACATAGACCTTTGCTTGCCAATAGGGCTTGAGTGACCTTAAACTTTTCAAGAACTTGTGGGTTAGGGAGAATAATTGGAGGAGGTGGAGGAAGTGAAGTTCCAAGAGATTTGGGATGATCATAGATGTCTGAACTAGACATCTTTTGGGAGAAATTCAAGATAGTTGATTTAAAGTCCTTAATATAACACCCAATATGAAATATTAAGGCTAGGACCCAACACAATATTTTATAACTTGGAAGAGGGATGCCGTAATCCAAGCTATAGAATATTTGAAGGTAGGTGAATGACGATTCACCAATTTCCACCAAGATAAACGAAATGTATTATTAGGTTTTAACTGGTTTTGAAACTCCTAGATTCTTTTGAGATTCATTGAACTTTTCAAAGGCATGTTTCAATCTCGAGTGTGCCCTTCAGGTTTTGTGACTAGGATGCCGAGGATCACAAAACAAGGTGTGAAGTAACCATGCAAATTACTTGGTACCCTTAAGTGTTTACCCCTCAATCGATGTGCTGGTTAACCACACACGCTCCATCGATACTATGATAAACATTAAGTTACCCTTTGCCTACCTTGTTAAATACGAGTTAGTGTGTCGGTTAACCACACACGCTCCACTAACCGACTTAAACAAAGTGCAAAGTGTACTTTCATGGATTAGCACCTTATTCACATTTTCCTAAGTAACTAAGATTGGGAATTTATAAGTGTTTAGTTACTTAGTATTTATCATTAATACTTTTAATGAAGGGAGAATTATAGTCCTTGTCCTACCCGTTCGGCTAACGACCCTCCACCAGTCAAGGAAGCGGTGGGTGAGAGTGGACACCCATTAAACTGCCATTTTATAGGCAGTAACCTTATACCCCCCCCCCCCCTTATAGACCGGCTTCGTGAATGAGGCCTACTAACGGTAAGACTAACTTGCTCTTATACATATATTTATTATTAACTTATAATACTATAAAGTATAGGGGTTGAATTTTAACTTTTAAAATTCTAAGGGCTAACTTGTAATTAAAGTATTCATGGGGAAAACTTTACAAATTCCAAAACTTGAGGGCAAGTTTTGAAAATATTCAAAACTAATTAATTCCATAACTTATGTGTTTAAAGTAGTTTTAATTAAAAAAAAACTCTTCAAGTTCCATAACTTGAGGACAAGTTATGGAAGACTTTAAACTAATAAAAGAATGTAACTTTTCTTTATTTTTGTAACTTATGGAACTAATTAAGGTTACATATTTTATCATTTAATGAAGTGACTCTTGAACCTCCATAACTTGAGGACAAGTTATGGAGTCATAAAACCATTTAATGAGGACAAGACTCTTCATTTTTGTAACCATTGCCAACTTTTTATGAGTTTTATGAAACTTAAATGTGACTTTTCATATAACTTGAGGACAAGTTACAAAAACACATTTTAGAATCAACTCTTAGATTAAAATGGATTGAAAACACATAACCAATTAACTTTTCTATTAATCTAATAAACTCATATGAACAAAGATAATTCACATCAAATTTTTTTCAACTAATTAGCATAACTTTTAAACTAATACAATTCGATTTTTTAGCTAATTTTGCAAGTATAACAAGAAAACAAGCCTTGGCTTTGATACCACTGATGGGTTTTGTGCATTCTAACACTCCTAAGTGTACATGCAACCCTAAGTACCTTGGATCTATGTTTTCTCTATTATACATACAATTATGAACATCCAAGGTATTATCCTAATCTAGCATACAAAATAATAAATATAACAAGATAGAATACATACCTCTTTGATGTAGAATGTCTTCATGAAGCTTGAGTGCCTAGTGCCCCAAGTGTGACACCTCAAATGGTTCACACAACACCAAATACACTTGGAATAACTTGAGAGAAACTTGAACACTCCTTGAAATCGTCTAGCCCTCACACTCACACATTAGTGCACGATTTCTTGAGCCATGGGATTCTTTTATATGGTGGCTATTAGGGTTACACCATGTAACTCATAACTTTACCCATTCCTTATGCTCCATGGATTTTAACCTCCATGGAGTATCCATGGGTCACCCCATGGACTTAGTCCAACATAAGGAATCTTGGATCACAAGCCCACATATATAAGAATGAATGATTTACACAATCAACCCATATATTTAATTAGTCTCCTTTTGATCACTTAATTAATTCCAAATTAATTCTTGATCAATACTAATTAAATAACCTTATTAATATATTAGAACTTATAATATATTAACCAACCTTAAGTGTTATTTCTCTCATTATAGTCTATCCAAATGCATGATGCCATGCAACCCAAATGGACCATGCCGGGTCGGGTCAAGTCTTACCAATTATAGTTATGGACTTAGATATTAAACCAACATGGACAACAGACGGGTGCGGTCCATGCTACCACGACACCAGCCACTCCAGCACACGGCAGTTGATACGCTGGAACCCTCCCTAAATGTAATAAGTGAAACTTTCATCATACTGGAAGGTGTCGGAAGATGTATTACAAGAACTGCCTCAGAAGGGGACACACCATCCGTTTCTATAGGGCACCGGCACGACCAATCTCTCAGGTCCCATATGAGGAAGTAAGTCAGACTTGTTACGAATATGGTGAAACGGGGCACCGCAAGAGAGATTGTCTATTGACTAGAAACCCCGGTGAAGAGGGAAGGGTGCTGATGATCACCGCAGGAGAGTCTACCCCGGAACCACCTGAGAAAAGCGGTATGTTTCCCAACTTGAAACATTCCTAAAACTTACATTTTCACGAAAAACCATTACTAACTAGATCCTAACTATAAAAGTTTCTTCCTCGTTCAAATCAAAGCACATAGTCTATATAGAAACTAAATACCCTTTCAGGTAAGCTATAATGACTTGGTGTAAACATTAGGGCCATATATAATGAAGAACTTATAGACTTAGAGTGTGTGATTCCGCCTTATTTCCTGTTCACTGTCTGGTTGTGGATTTAGGGTAGAGTCACTCAGTCAACTGTCTTATCAATCTTAATTATATATGACTTGTAGACACCAAGCGATTATAGAGGGACCAGATAGGGATCATAATACCAAGTATCCATATCATCCATCAGAACAATTCTACGATTAGTACACGCTTAATATAGTACAAACATTCGTAGTAGTAATAACAAGGTTAAAACAGAAAGCACTAGAAACGTACGAACAGATGCACTATCGTTCTAACAAACACTCTTTCCGAACTAACTTAACACGTGTTCCGACAATGTCATCTGATCTAGATTGGCTTAGTCCTCACTATACCAATCACATGTGTTACTGAAGAGACCCTTTACCTTAACCGACCAGCTAAGGAAACTCTCGTCACTCTTAACAACAAACCCGACACCGAACCTCAGAATCGTCTCGAGTTTCAAACCTCCGAAGTACTCATACGAGGGGTATTATATCCTTCTGTAGCATTCCCGAAGTATTCCCAGTAGACCCTTCGGGAATACCACGTGTGCAGCAAGTTAAGTTCAAGCACAGAGGCTAGGGACAAATACGGTTAGCCTATCACTGTTAAGTGTATACGCGAGAGTGGTATATAATTAACGTTCTACGGACTTAGGATGTGTGTTTCCGCCCTATCTCCTGTTCCTTGTCTGGTTGTGGACCTGGGGCAGAGTCGCGCATCTGACTATCTCATCAATCTTAATTATATACGACTTGTATACACGAGGCGATAATGAGTGGACCAGGTATGAGTCCTATCATGAACTTCCGGACGAAAGTTACCCAGAAATACGAGTGGACATCCTACCAGTTGGATGAACATAGACAAGTAATCCAAACCCACGCACTCTCCACCGATCAGAACAACAGGTCCAACAGTGAAGATCCGCTGGAACACCCAGCGAGGATCTGAATTCACTGAAGAACGTAAGGATTAAATAAAACCAAAGTACCCACCTCTTTCCCCTTATCCATAACTAACCACTCAGAGTTCGAATTTCGACACGAAATTCCCTCTAACGGGTGGATGATGTGACAACTCCATACTTTTCCAATCAACAAAAGTCAATTCCGTTAAATAAAATTTCGAATTTTATTTATTCCGTTAAGCCCTTATGGTAGGAAAACAATCTAAAATACATATAGTAGAGGTTATATAAGTTTCGGAACCAAAAACACTCGAAAGATCTCGTTTTCCATCGAAAAATCAGCGAAAATCGTCCATCCCAGTGTTTACGGCCGTAAATTCTTGGGCCGTAAACTCATTTACGGCCATAAACTCATTTACGGCCGTAAACACATTCCCGACCGTAAACCCAACCGGTATATATATTTTTCCCGGAGAGATTCCTCATTTTTCATCTTTTTCACCCAAAAACTCTCTCAAATCTCTCCCAAGAACATTCATATCATCAAGATCGAATCTTCAAATCTTCAAGTTTTTCACCAAGAACAGCCTTCAAATCTTCAAAGGCCGCAAACCCATTCACGGCCGCAAACCTGTTCACGGCCGCAAACAGTCTTGAGCCATGAACTTTGGCTATAGACCTTCTTTTTCCACTTCACACAAGTCTCGGTAACATTCCTAACCCGAAAACAAGCGTTTTCTAACACTTTGAATAAATGGTTTCGATAAATTAAATGCAATTGTGTGATTAAATAAATGTAATTATTATTACGATACCGTTAGTCCCGTGTACGCCAACTCGAGGGTCATCTTTCCAGTCTCGTTGTCCAGCACGTACACATAAACCACGGTGAGTTCATACCCCCATATTTTCCAAGCTTTTTCAATGTTTTCCGAGGGGAGGATACAAGTAAAACACAAGTAATCTTGTGTTTAAAAATATAATTTTGTTTATTATATTATCTACCGTTCGCAAGCATTTGAACATGAAACTTACCAAACACGGAAAACATGGTGACTACTAGACTTACGAACAAATTACAAAAACACGTTAAGACTTAACTATTTACAAGCATAGATTTTAACACGGAAACGAACTCATAAACTAGTTTAAGTATAGTTTATGGAACGAGCAAACTATTTCTACAAAGTTACATGTCATTAACAAAAAGGAATTTTCATTGTATTATTCGTGAATTCGTTGAGAGAACCAAATCGTGAGAGACGTCTTCTGGGAAGTGTACTCCTTAGTAACCAGAGTCTCCTGGAGGGAGAGCGTGAGTTTGTGCATAGATCTATACGGGACTGACAATCCCCCACCCTGACTATTAGCTACAGTCAACCTGGGGTGACAAACGTCATTACAGTTTACGACGTTCCAAGTACGTCCTAGTGTTTATCGTCCATCAACATGGTTATAAGAAATCACATGGAAAACAACGACTCGTTCACGTAATAATATACTTAACAAACAGTCATTAGGGTTAGTAACTATGTGATTACTTAGTATGTACATTAGGGTGATATGAAATTAACATCCGACGTGCAATGGGATGTGTGACTTCCGTCTCATTCCTTGTTTGGTTGTGGGCTCAGGGAAGAATCACCCAATCGACTGTATGTTCGATCTAGATATCTATAACTCGTATGTACTAAGTGAACACAGGAGGGTATTAACAACATTTCCAGTATACAGAACAACATGTTTTCGACTTGTTTTATTTGATAATAAAGCTACACTTCAACAACTTAAGCATGGAAAATACTTGTACTTTTCAGTTTTGGAACAGTTAAGATAACAACTCACTTTTATGGAAAATGTAGGATTTTCTAGGACAAACATCAGTATTTTACAAACAATCGGTTTATCATTCAACTAACGAACATTCATTGTTAATTCTATAATTCATTTGTTTATGCATCCAAGTTATATATGAAGAATATCGGATAGACCGTAGAATGTGTGGTTTCCGCCTCATTTCTTGCTCCTTCTTTGTTGTGGGCTTAGGGCAGATCCACACAATCAACTTTCTGTTCGATATTGGTTTATAAATAGCTAGTATGAACTAAGTGGTCATAGAAGGAACTGGTATTATTATACTCTTACTAAGAAAATATCGTATTTTCTTGAGGAACACTTTCAACAAATTTCAGAGGACTAATACAGTTAACTCTGTAAGTACCTGGTGAATACGACATGGTTATATACATGAGGATCCGACAACCAGTGGGATGTGTGGCCTCCGCCTCATTTCCTGTTCCTTGTTTGGTTGTGGGCTTAGGGCAGAACCACACAATCGATTGTTTGTTCGATCTGGATTGTATATGACTTTTATACACTAAGTACTCAATGGAGGAACTGGTACGAATCATTGTACTTATCATTCATCACATCAGAAAATATAGGGTTTTCTGGAGAAATACATCATGCTTTTCAAAGAACAAAGAACCTGTTTTCTAAAACAAAATGCTTATGAACTCACCAGCTTAAATGCTGATACTCTCTCAAAACTACTTGTATTCTTAGGACACTAGTAGACAGGTACTCGCACCGTGTTCCTAGAAGACGGAGCATAGTAGCTTCAAGTCTTTCTTTTGCTATTTACTTTTGGAGTCAGTTATGTATGAAATGAATACAATGTAAACATGATACTATTAATACGATGGTTGTTGTTGCTTTGAAGACTATTTTACAATTGTTGTGATATTGTACATGACGTCCTCCGCCCCCGAACGTTTTCGTCGTTCCGGTTTGGGGGTGTGACATAAATGCTAATTTTTAGGCTAAAAACTATAAAGTTATTAAGGATTTTGCCTAATTTTGTAATTACCTCTTCCAAAAATTACATGGCCCAAGTTTTAAATGTTATTACAAATTTGGTCCAAGATTTACACTTTTGGCATAAATTTCACAATTTTGTTACGAAATCATCCTAAAGTTAGTTTTTTATATCTTTTTTTCAAAAATATTTTTAAATATGTTTTTGTTGTTGTATAAATCATACTTATACAAAAAAAAACATATTTTTCACATAAAAAACCTTTTTCTTCTATAATTTAAAAAACAAAACATTTTTGTCTGCAAAATACCTATATAAAAAAATTTTAAAATAATTTTGTCTGCAAAATACCTATATAAAAACTTTTTTTTAAATATTTTTGTATGCAAAATATCTATTTATAAAAAGATTTTTTTTTATTTTAAATATTTATTTATTAAAAATATAGTTATGTGAAAATGCATGAAATACACTTATGTAAAATACGTTATTATACGCATATATACCTTAAAAAAATTTAGGAAATGCGTATTTAATAAGTATAAAAAATTATTTTCTATGCATATAAATACATAAATATATACAAATATGTTTTTATAGAAAAAAAATATATAAACACGCATTTTATAAAAAAATGTATACAAACACCTATTTTGTAATAAATGCATTTGTATACAAACACATTTTTATAAAAAAAAAATGCATACTAACACATATTTCATAAAGATATATTCAAACATGTTTATATAAAAAAATGTATACAAAGATCTATTTCATAGTAAACTTTTATATATATCTATATATATATATATATATATATATATATATATATATATATATATATATATATATATATATATATATATATATATATATGTATGTGTGTGTGTGTGTACAAACTCGTTTTTATACAAACATGTTTTTTTTAAATGTATTAAAACATGCATTTATACAAACACCTTTTTATACAAACACGTTTTTATACATAAATGTATACAAATACGTTTACTACGAAATAGGTGTTTGTATACATGTTTTTATAAAAACGTGTTTTTATACATTTTTATAAAATATAAGTTTGTACACATTTTCTTTATAATAATGTGTTTGTATACAAATGCATTTATTATAAAATAGATGTTTGCATACATTTTTTTTACAACATACGTGTTTGTATACATAT
Source organism: Lactuca virosa (assembly GCF_052849685.1). Classification (NCBI taxonomy): domain Eukaryota; kingdom Viridiplantae; phylum Streptophyta; class Magnoliopsida; order Asterales; family Asteraceae; genus Lactuca; species Lactuca virosa. The sequence continues at coordinate 89,022,624 of NC_136432.1, forward strand.
TTCTATATAAAAACGGATTTATATATATTTATGTATTTATATGCACATAAAATATTTTTTATGTACTTAATAAATACCTATTTTATAAAAGTTTTTAAAGGTATATATGTGTATAATAACATATTTTATATAGAAGTATTTCATACATTTTCACATAAATACGTTTTTATAAATATGAATTTAAAATAAAAAATATATTTTTATAAATAGGTTTTTTGCATACAAGAATGTTTTTAAGAAAAGGTTTGTATATAGGTATTTTTGATACAGAAATATTTTTTTATGTTATATAGAAAAAAGAAGGTTTTTATGTGAAAAATGTATTTGTTGTATAAGTATGATTTTATACAACAAACAAAACATATTCATTTTTTTTTTTGAAAAAAAAAGATTTAAAAAACTAAATTTACTATGAAGTCATAACAAAATTTTGAAATCTTGGTCAAAAGTGTAAATTTTAGACCAAGTATGTAATAAAAATTAAAATAAACGCAAAAAGTGTAATTTTTAAAAGTGAGATGACATATTGACTGTGTAAAATGGTCAAAATGAATACGATTGTCGATTTTTTGGACTTAATTGAATAAAAAAACATTTAAAAACTAAATCGATTATGAAGCCAAAACATAAATAATTTTATGGAGTTTTCTTTTTAAAGATACATTTCAATTTTATAGAACAACTTTATTTTATCGACGTATCACATTTTGAGTAATTAAGCTTTATCAAACACCAAAATAGCCTATCATTTTACCTGTGTGCTCATTATAACACATAAACCATCCATACTACATAACATAAAAAGGTTTAGACATTTTGTAGTGCGTATTGTGTTTTTGAAATTTTGTTCTGCCGTAATTGAGTAATCTAACATATATATTTGAAAAAAAAATCAATAATATTTAATTTTTGAAAAATTGACCATTATGTCCAGGGTATCCCAGGGTAAACTCCGAGATACCGAAGAAGTATTTCGGAGGAGCGTTCCGAAACAGCCAAAATGTTTTTTTTTTCTTTTTTTTGTGTTTTGTTTTTATTTATATTTTTTTATAAAATGTATATATTGCAAAAAAAATAGTGATTGATAAATTTTAAATCTACCAAACTAATAATTACATAAAGGTAACTATGTTTTAAATAATTACATAAATGTTCCAATACTAATATTTTTTAAATATACTAAAACTAATAACCGTGCTTCGTATTTTTTAAATAATATTACATTGGTCAAATGAAAACACTATTTTTTCTTGATTCCTCAAAAAAATATGCTAATCGCTTGTGATATGTTGTTGCCCTGGTTTCGGTTGAACCCTTTATCCTATATAATTTTTCTGTGATCAACATTTCAATAAACCAATATAAAAACATCCCACAATCTCATTTACTATCCGACCATGGTGGTACGTATGTGCCCTTTTCAATGGTGATTTTAAAACGCTCTAGGGCCTATACATCAGTGGATTTGGTACCCTAATAGTTGATATCCACTAAGAGTTTGTGGATACGGGCTCACATAGATGTAAACCAAGATGCATTTTCTGAAAAATAGCCGTCCACCCGGTGACTGTCATATATAGTCATTTTAAATGTTTTCAAATCAAAAACACCCAAAAATTAGTGAACACTCGGTATATTGATAGGGATGTAAAGTTGCACACAATGTTGGAATTAAATAATCTTCAAATAACATTTTATTATAAATGACTATTATGTTGGTAATGTAATCGAAATACAATTATACCGCATCACACTCAGACCAAGCTGGGTAAATGGATCCATCAGCCATGTGACTCCAGTCATATGAATTTGTGTTGAAAGCTAACGGCACAAGCATCCACCAAGCATCATCAGGTCTACGCTCTATCAACAATAAGATTCACATCATGATGTGTTACCAATCAACACATGTATACAATAAAGTAATTATTATTAGAAGCGTACTATGTAATGATCACATATTATATAAGTTGCATCACATTCCAACCAGCCCGCATCATTATCCCCGTATAAGTGTATCTAAAACTCATCGTCGGTATAATAGTGATATAAGGGTGTGAAAACAACAGTGGATCATTCCTTTCTTTATATAGAATGTGAATGGTATGGTCTAAAAGATTGTCCAACAGGGTTGGCTTTTGGCGTGCAACACCTTTCTTTTTCATCTGTATCCATAGGGTCTTACACCATATAAATATAACTTTTGGCTTACAGAACGCTTAAGAGGTGTTGCATGCATTTTATATTCTTCCTAGGGAATCACTTTTAAATCTGACGAGTCATTATATACAGACATATGCTCGGGTCCATCATTTGGCAGCTATTGTAATAATTGGCAAAAATAGGAACGATCATACGATACCATGTTTTGATCCTTAAACAATATGAATATTTTATCAAAAATGGTTGAAGAAATTTAACATGTTTTTATCTAGATAAGTTCTTTTGAAAAATAAAACAAGTTACTAATGATAAATTCCGTTACGACGTATAACTACAGACCAACACCAGTTTGTGAAAATTAGCATATAACGTCATTTGAATGCAAAATTTAATTCGCGTATCAACATGTCTCCAGTTGATGAGTAAGTTAAATTCTGTATAAAACGTGTGCCTAATAGTTGTGAAGGATCTAAATTTGACAAATATACGAACCAAAATGACGAAACATGTTTAACGATATTGTTAAATGTCACGAAATTAATTGGTCAATAAATTTTATATTTAATTAATAAAAATATAAAATGAATTATTATAAGGCATAATTAGAATGTATCTAAATGTTTTTGAATAAAAAGAATCAAACATAAACATTTAAGTTCAAATACACAAAAACTACATTGTTATTTTATACCAAAAATACATGTAAGTATTTGTACATATGTATTATTATCTAGTGGATGACTACTTATGGTTCATGACTTAAAGTGATTTCATGTAAGGAATATTGTGTCTAAATCAATTAAGATAAGAGAAATGGTTGAGAGAAGTGCCAAATTAACTAATAAGTGCTTAATCACTTAATACATTTTGCTAAGTACACTTCGTAATTCTTCTTCATATTTTTGAGAATTGCACATTCCCTTTCCAAAAGTAGAACATCTAACTACTAACTAACTAATAATTAGTTAGTTAACTAAATCCTATCCCTAACAAACTAACTAGGCAAGTGGCTAGACAAGATCATATCTAATCATCTTCACATCCCATCAAATCTAACTTAAGAGATTGCATCTTATCTTCTCGTTTCTCCTCCTATTAATCTCGAAATCTTCCCTCTCTCCTTCCAACTCAACAAAATCGTGAACCTTAAGGGGCTGTTGTCCCTTGGTTTTTCAGCCACCATTTCACCTGTATTCACCTTCCTTTTGCTTGTTCTTTTCACCTCCAAATACCCCTGGAAGTTATTTGTTATGCTACACTAAATTAGGGACTCAAAACAGTGGCTAAGCTACTCTTTTCTTACCCTTTTGCTGAGAAAAATTTCGTGACAGCAACATAGCCAAAACAGTGGCTGTTTTCGAGCATCAAGCCAACACCCAAAAGTTCTTCATCTTGCTGCCCATTTTCGAGATTCAAAGTATTCCATATGTAGCTATTTTCATACACTTAAAACCCCAGAGAAAGTTACCATACACCTCTCAAAAAGCTTTTGTTTCCACCACCTTTTTGGCAACATACTTTATATCCAAGTAAAAGCTAGGTATATTCTTGATTTCTACTCTTTCCTTTTATCATAAAGTTCACTGGTTTTTAGTGATTTAAGACATGATAAAAGTCTAACTTAGAAATAAATATATGTCTTTATGTGTTAAGACATCCAAAAGATTACTCAAATCACGAGCTTGAGTGGAACCAGAAACTGCACAAACCATTCTCAAACCGAATAACTCTACGCGACAAAAGTGAGTTTTCTACGGCCCCTTTTTATGTTTTACATGTTTTGGGGGAGAACACACACTAAAAAAATTATATTTGGTTGATTTAAAGGTTTTGCTAACTAAAAATACAAGTTATGTCACTAAATATATCTAAGCTTAAATTTTAGCTTTTTACAGAAAAGTTGTGATCTGTTCAAGGACTTTTTTCCATTCTTAAACTTTATGGTTTTAAAAACTGTAAAATATGCAAATAGTTCAGGTCTATACCTTTTCAAGAACTACTTGCACGTATTCATACAATTTTTCTACAATTTATGACGATTTTTACAAAACTGCCTATCATTTCAGAACATTTTCGGACCAGTCTGTAAAAATGGACAATTTCACTCTGGTTATGAACCACTTAATGTCAGGGTAAAATTTGTGGACAAATTAGACTAATTTTCTAAGCTCTGAGAATTTACCAATCCTAATTCCAACTTACGATGATTTTTTCTATAATTTTTCTAAAATCATGGACATAATTGCCCTTTTTGATTAACCTTGTTGTTTGGTCTTTCAAATATATACACAAAGATTTGTTGTAGATAAGAGAAACACAACTTATGACATTGTTTATTTCACACACTTTAGGATCACAAAAGTGTTAATGATAACAAGTGTTTCTAATATGATCATGTTGAAAGCCTTATGGCATAAAATGATTTGAGACATGTTGGTTTTGGTCACTCACAGCCGGGGTGCTGTATAAACATTGTTATGGTCACTTACAGTCGGAGTATTATCTAAACATTGTTATGATCACTTACAGTCGGAGTACTATTTAAACATTGATATGATCACTTACAGTCAAAGTACTGTCTAAACAGTTGTTTTGGTCACTTACAGTCGATGTAGTGTATAAACTCGTATAGGGACACATACGACCGTTGTCCCGTTAGAACTTCGGTAGCTTTACATTATTAAGCATTACAGCCAAAAGTTTTCAAATACAAACAATTGGGAATTATAACAAAATCTCGGATACAAATATACAATACAAACTAGGATGAGGTTGTATGTAGTTTGAATATTGTTTGTAGATCGTTAAACCGATTGTTAGTATCTATTTATACAAATACTAAATATTTTGCTTCACAAAAATATGTTAATATTTACTTTTATCATAAGTATTTTAACATGGATACTCGTATTGGATTTCAAGTATAGGGTCTCACACGAAGCATATCGGTAACGTTGTTGGCCATGTTTTGCACAACTTATTTTGTTAAACATCCCACGTTTTATAAAGGTTCCTTGTTATAAAACTCATGGAGTCAAAACTTGTGGAACTCACCAACAATTTTTGTTGACGTATTTTAAAAATGTGTATTCAGTACGACTCTCATCTGTTGTCAGCTCCAACTTTTGTATAAGTTTATTATCCTACTAACAAAATTATAAATAAATATAAATTATATATATAGATGAAAATTCTAAATTATACAAGTAATCATACGTTGTTGATGATTAGAAACTGGTTGCACAGGTCTGCATGCATCTTCTTCAATTTCGACCATGCACCAGCCCAAGGGATCACATTCGGCTATCGGATACCAAACAAACTACTCATAGGAAAACTCTCAAGAATCCATATTTGAAAGAATCATGTATTAGAGTATTATCAAACAAAAAATGTTAAATTGTTAATCATGTATTTAACTTAAAAGCGTAAAAAAAATTCGTTTAGGTTGTATGTCAATTTTTGAGGTTCTTTAGCTTTTGGTTCCACTGGATGTATAAGATTCTCAACCTTATTGAATATAGTGAGTAGTTGAGAGTAGATATGATAACTAAAAATTAACAACATGATACATGTTAAATTCATCAAGGTTGGATAGCAAAGAGAAATACTCTTCTATTACAGGCTGACGAGCCAACCGCATATTGAAACCCTTCTCTCACATATATAGAAGACATACGTGGACCGAATCCTCGTCCGATAACTCATTAAGAAAATTGTCAAACACATCAAGAACCTTTTCTAATTTCACAGAGACATTGTTCGCGGCCATAGGAAATACACGGGAATGGAAGGCGGCGCCGGAAATAGAGGCAACAAAATATTCACCAAAGTGGAAGCCAATGAAAAGGAAAAATTATTTCTTCCTGAAAGATAGCTCGTAACCCCCAATCTCAAAAACCATTTCCTCTATTTCGCTTCGAGTGTCTGTGATAACTTCATGGCAAAACAGGTAATGTAGAAGTAAAGGATCCCCATCTACCACATTAATATCTAACCACCTCCCAAAACATGAATTCTGGAACATAGTGTCGCATGCCATTCTGTCTCTCTGAAAGATTATCCAAATCGATTTTGGGTTTGCAACTTAGTGTAATTGATGCATCATAAATATGGTCATGCTGCAAATATAAAAGTTGTTATAAGTTTAAATCCCATTCCAGATTGAAAAGTGACGAACATCCTGGACATGTTCTTCGCATACCGGAATGTTCTTCGTGTTTTGGACAAATTCCTAGCATTCTGGAGTATTCTGGAATGATACTTTTGTTCCGGAATGCTAATTTATGATGTATAATACCATAATATAAAAAATTAAACTAGTTTTGGGTTGGTACTGATGTAATGTCAACATGTATTTCTACTCCGGAACGTGTTTTGTGCATTCTAGAGATGTTTTTTGTATTCCGAACTAACTTACTAAGAAAAAAAATCTTAAAATTAAACTACTAAAAGTGTTAGAGTAAAAGACTTACATGTAAAACAACCGGGTCATCATGATCGTGTTCCATATTTTTAGTCTGAAATGCAGAGTAGTACCCAAAATGTTTATGAATGCGTTTGTAAATCGAGATCCGAAATGTGTTGGAATAAATTCCGAAAAATGATTTTCTAAATCAAAATCCGGAATAAATCGTTCTAGTCCGAAATGGATATTCTGAAAGGGATTTGATGCGCCGATATATATATATATATATATATATATATATATATATATATATATATATATTAACATGGGCATATTTTAAAGCAACATAATAATTTGAAACTCTAGTATCATTTTATTTTCAACAAGAGTAAATTACTGAAATCGTCCCTATGGTTTGGTCAAAATTTCACGTTTGGTCCCTAACTTTTCGTTTGTACTCGGATCGTCCCTGTGGTTTGATTTTGTTGCGTTTTTCGTCCCTTACATACATAAAATTAGGGACCAAACGTGCAATTTTGACCAAACCATAGGGACGAAAAACACAACGAAATCAATCCATAGGGACGATCCGAATGCAAAAAAAAAAGTTAGGACCAAACATGAAATTTTGACGTTCAAATGTTTTTTTAATAATGGTTATAAATTTCTTTAACATCAAACATTTTATATAAACTCGTAGATTTGACTTTAGATTTTATGTTTCTCCTTTAGTTTTTTGATTTTGAAATATATTCTCTCTTTATGGTGTCACTAGCTTGGGACTCCCAACTTTAACAACATTTCACCACACTTCTCCAATCACTCATCGAAGAAAAGATCAATTAGATTATATTTATTATTATGTGTTCTATGCCTTATGATTTTTTTATGTTTTACTATGTGTTTTTAAAGTTTGTAATACATATTATATATAATAGTTAGAATAATTATTTACTTTTCTGTCGATCATTTGTTTGTAATGATTTGAGAAATGGTTATATTAGTATATTTGAATTCAATTTAATTTGTTTTTTGGGTTTTAAACATCACACGCGATGGATGATTATTTAAATGTTTTTTAAGCATTAGGTTCACTCACATTGTTAAGTACAATGATTTTGCCTCTGATTAACAATTAATAATTTTTTCAATAATGAAATTTTAATCTAAAAGTAGTTATAAAAATTATATGAAAGGAAATATTAAAATGTTAATTTTATGTTTCTTTAAAACATGTTTTTATGAAAATTTAATATACAGTAATAAATTAGAAATCTACTATAAAACAAATATTTTGATCCACATCATATTCCTTCGAAACATTTATTACTTTTTACTTTTACCGTTTTAACAATCATCACTCAAAAGATTTTAACTTAAGCTTCACGGTATGGCATATACCGCACACCGCGGTATGTGACGTATGACCACGGTGTGCGGTAAACATGACAACAACCCCTAAGAAAATACCATTGTAAGCATACTGTGCGAGACGATTTCACCGCATGGGAAAAACCAGCATACCCCTCAAAGGTAGTAATTTACCCCCCAAAGGTAGTAATTTGTTCATAAAATTGTGTACTGTGGTGGGTATGGTAACCTATGGTATGATACCTACTAGTTTTACAGGATGAGGGGAAAATGACATGGCAAACTAAAATTGTGGTAACGTATGCTGCGACACCCATTAGTCTTTTAAATAATACTTATGAAACCAACTGATTATTATTAAGATATATATAGTTCGGAAAAATGACATTGTACCACAATTAAGTTTTGGCTTTGTCCCGGATTGGTCCTTAATATATTTTTTTTCCACAATAGTTCATTAAAGTGCCATTTTACCTATTAAATAAGGGAAGTATGTAATTGAATTCCGGTTTCACCAGTTAACCTATCCTATTTATCATAGGTGGCTTTTTTTTTTTTTTTTCATTTTCATTTTAAAATCAAGTGTAAGTTTGTGTGGCTTTTCTTTTTCATCTTGCTTTTGCTCACCTATGTTCACCATTGTTGTTGTCATACTCGTCTTCTTAACATCATTGTTGTCGTACTCATCTTCTTTGCACCTCTCATCATGGAAGTGGGATGGTGGGGTTTTCATCGAAGATCAGTTTTCGCAGATGACTATACAACAACGACATTACAAGCAACAAAATGATGAGGGTTTCATGGCTATGTCGACTCCAATGTTGGTTTTAGGTTCTCCAATGAATTATGTGAAGACGATCCTAGAACACTCTGGTCCCTTTTCATTTTATCACACGAGATCGAATTAGGGTTTACAAATGGACACGTCTTCTTCACCGGTCTTAGCACTAACCCTATCCATCTGTGGAGGTTTCAAAGGTAGTGGAATTAATGGAGTTTCTAGTTTCTTTCTTGGCAATCATCTCTATTGTCCCTTTCACCAACCATCGTGACACTGTCTTGAATGGTTCACGGCTTCTAAAATCGAGTTCATGACATCTAAATCGATTTTCTTCACGCCCAGATCTTGATACGTTTTCTTCTTCAAGTTTTTTAATCTTTAGGTTTTTGTGTTTCGAGTTCTAGGGTTCGATTATACTGATTTCAAGTTTCAATTTCGAGTTCTACAGTAAGAAAGTTTTGGGGATTTTTTAATTTTTTTCTGCTGGTGAGATTTCACCAACACCGATTTCTAGTGCCCCTGTGGTGGCAGGTGTTCATGGTTAGACGAGGGTCGAGGTTCCCATAAGGGGTGGTGATGGGTGGGAGGTTGTTGCTACTCATGTACCTCAAATAAAGTTGCATCTCCAACCAAATGGGAATGAGACATGATTGTTCTTCTATGTTCAACTTTTCTTTTGGTCCTTTTTAACCTAAGTGTTCTGAGACTAGTCTTATGATATGTGAGTATTTTCTTAATGTTAAAAAACTGAAATTGGTATGTTTAAGGAGTATTATAGAAAGATAAATGGTGGAGGTGGTGTTGGTGTTGGTGGTGGGAGGTGGTTAAGATGGTGGGGGTGGAGTGGATGGTGGTGAAGGTGGGGGTGGAAGAAACCGAAAAGGTGGGTTAAACATAAACGTCGCCTAGATGCCATGCCAACACCACTTGGGTATATTTTGTTGACCAATATGCCATGTGGAATGTCATGTCACCTGTGGTACCGGATGACCGCTTCATATTTTGTAAACTAGTGTAATTGGCACGTAAAATGATACTTTAAGGATCTATTGCGCAAAAAAATAACTTGAGTGACCAATCCGTGACAAAGCCAAAACTTTGTTGTGCTACAGTGTCATTTTCCCTATATAGTTCACATGCATAGATTATGTTGGTAAAGTTTAGAGAATCATAAATGATTAAAATTCACAATAATATTAAATTAAATCAAATATTTAGTATGTGTGTGTGTGTGCGACCCCGCGCGCGTTTGTGTGCGTGTCTATATATATATATATATATATATATATATATATATATATATATATATATATATATATATATATATATATATATATATATATATATATATATATATATATAGAGAGAGAGAGAGAGAGAGAGAGAGAGAGAGATAAAAGTAAGAAGAACTTAAGAACTTGACCACAACTACTGAATCAAGTCCGTTCGACGACTGTGGTTTATAGATATTCACCAATTTATAATCCTCCAATCACTTTGTAAGGGTATCTCTAACGTCCCATTTTTCAAAATATATTTTTTTCAATTTTTAATTAAGATAAAATGCAATTTTCATAAACCAAAACCAATAAAATCATATGTTCCGCCCCTTTGGCCTTCAGCATAATGTTAGTGTTGGATTAGATGTCTACGGCCATAACTATTATTGGTATGTACTTGACCCGAGAGTAGCATGATCCATTTGGGTTGCATATCATCAGGACAATTTGTTAGGATGGACTTTTGAGAGAAGGTTATTTATGGTTTATTAATATATTATAAGTTATAATATATTAATATGAAATCATATGTTTTAATTAGTATCGATCAAGAATTAATTTGGAATTAATTTAGTGATCAAAAGAGACTAATTAAATCTATGGGGACTAATTATGATAATTAGTTATATTTATATGTGTTGGGCTTATGATCCATGTTGGACCAAGTTTATGTATGGATACATAAAGAGTTGGGCCACATGAACCATGGATCATAAAACCCATGGGTATGGATTATGGGTTATACCCATGACCCTTGGAATCCTACATATAAATAGGTTACTCCATAGCCAAAATCACCACTTCTTTTCTTAGAGAAATATGGAGGTGTTTTGGTGCATGAAATTCTCTCTCAAGAGCCACCTTTGTCCTAGGTGTGTTGTGATTCCATTTGAGGCATTTCATACTATTGGTGCTAAGCTCTTAAGGCCAAATACATCAAGACTTCAAGCCACATAAAAGGTATGTTTCCCTAACTAGTATATTATATGGTTTATGTCAAATGCATGCTAGTTATAGGTTTAATGCCTTGGAAAACATTTGCATGTATAATAGAGAAAACATAGATCCAAGGTATTTAGGGTTGTATGTGCACCATAGGATGTTGTAGTATACTAAAACCCAACAGTTAGTTCGCTCCGAGTGTCTTCGCCTTCAGCACAAAGCTGGAGCACCCTCAACTCACCCATGATATGTTGATATATGTTATTATACAAATAGACAAACAAATAAATCAACAATGATAGGGAATTGTCTAAACAATTCTACCTGCCTAATAGCTCACTACAACATACTAACATCATAGCATACACATGATCCATACTACACTATAAGGTATAGTGAGAAAACTCACCTGAAGTACAGGCTGAAAGATCAACACTCACTGACTTTCCAAACAACTATACGGATCTTTTAACCTGCTAGAGGTCAAACCCCAGTCTACCACCCAAAAACCCTTAGCTTCACCAAAAGTCAAATTGGTCAAAAAGTCAACTATCAACGACCACCGCGGCACGACTAGCTCTCAGGTTGCACCACATTCACTAAAGTCCAAAACAATCACGGGGACACATAATCTACCGCGCTATGGTCTACACATCACCATGTTGTGGTTAAGCTCCAAAACAACTTAATGGATTAAGCTCTTAACCCGTACCCTACAGAGCTCAAAAAGTCATATTTGATTCCCCTAAGGGTCTTAATGGATAAAGTTTCTAGCTTTATCCATTTGGACACCACAACAAGTCAATATCTACAACCCTAAGTCCATAAACCTACTTAATAGGTCACTTTTTCATGTAATCCACTCATTCCCAAGCAAGTCACTTTTTCATCAATAACATGGGTCTGGAAGTGTGATAATGCACCAAAAGGTTCAGGAGTTCATCAAACTCTAAAAACACAAAGGTTGTGTGGCCAAAATGACCACAAAGTCACTAATAACCTAGATCCAAATAGTATAATCACAAAGGTGAAGACTTTATACCTCACCAAGGTCCACAATATGAAGTAAATAGAGGAACCAGGTTGGAAACTCTTTCTTCTTGTACCAAAGATCACAACCTTCTTCAATAACACATGAAAGACATCAAAATAAGCTATCAAGAAACAAAAGTGATTAGGGTTAGGGTAAGAGGTGTCTTCTAGGATTGGAGGCTGCCAAATGAGGCAAACCCTAGCGGTTCGAGCCTTTAAATAGGGCCTAAATCCCGAGATTTAAGGTTTTCATTTACAGCCACCACCGTGTTGCGGTGAGGACCTGCTTGTGCCGCCACTTAATAACATGTCTCGTACCGTGGTCGAGATTTACTATGTTGTGGTGCGATAAAATCCCAAATTCCCACCTTAAAATGACAAAAAACCTTGTACTTGTAATACGGATGTTACAATTCTCCCCCACTTAAATGATATTTTGTCCCCAAAATCCGTTGTGAAAAATAGCTCTGTATAGTGCTCCCGCATCTCCCCCTCGGGTTCCCAAGTTTACTCGGAACCCTTCCAGTGTTGCCATTGTACCTTCGCCTAACCCACTACCTTGTTATGGAAGGTCTTTGACTTCCTATCAAAGATTGCGATCGTTCGCTCAATATAATTTAGGTGCTCTTCCACCTAAATATCATCCAACAAAACTACCGCGGATTCATTTTATAAGCACTTTCTCAACTGGGAAACGTGAAATGTGTTATGGGTCTGGACGAGCTCCTTGGGTAGATCCAACTGGTATGTGACCTTTCCCACCTTGGAAATCACTCAGAATGGCCCAATAAATTTAGGGCCCAGCTTACCCATCTTCCGGAATTGGATGACACCTTTCCTGGGTGACAACTTCATAAGCACAAAATCCCTGACCTGGAACTCAAGATCGGAATGACGCCTGTCATCATAACTCTTCTATCGACTCTGTGCAGTCTGCAATCTCACACGCACCTGCTCGATCAACTATGTGGTCTTGAGCACCACCTCATTGCTCCTCTTAACTCTCTGACCGACCTCACCCTAGCAAATCGAGGTTCAACACTTCCTTCAATAAAGTAGCTCGAAGGGAGGCATATCAATACTAGATTGGTAACTATTGTTGTAGTAGAACTCTGCCAACGGACAATACGACTCCCAACTCCCACCAAAACGAAGGACGCAATCTCTCAATATATCCTCCAAAGTTTCGATTGTCCTCACACTCTGCTCGCCAGTCTGTAGATAATAAGTTGTGCTAGAATGTAACTAAGTACCCAATTCCTCATGGAATCTCCTCCAAAACCTAGAAGTAAAATGAATATTGATGGGTTTTGAGCATTCTAACACTCCTATGGTGTACATGCAACCCTAAATACCTTGAATCTATGTTTTCTCTAATATACATGCAAAATTTGATTTTTCCAAGGTATCATCCTAACTAGCATACAATGGAGTATCTATACTACAAAATTCTAGTTAGATTACATACCTTTTAGTGTAGTTGGAACCTTGAAGCTTTAAGAGCCTAGCACCAATAATGTGAATGCCTCAAGTGGAATCACAAATCACCACCAACAAATGGAAGAACTTGAGAGAAGATAATATGCACTCAAAATCGGCTAGCACTCTTACAAGAACTCTAGGTTCCTATTTCATGAACCAAAGGGCTTCTTATATAGTGTAGCTACATTAGGGTTACACCATGCAAACCCTAATGTTCATGTCTTTCCACATTGCTCATGTTCCATGGGTTTTAACATCCATGGAGTATCCATGGGTCACCACATGGGTTTAGCCCAACATAAGGAGTCATGGATCATTAGCCCACTTTATAAGAATGAATGATTTACACAATCAATCGCTATATATTTAATTAGTCTCTTTTGATAACAAAATTAATTCCAAATTAATTATTGATCAATACTAATTAAATAATATGATTTCATATTAATATATTAGAACTTATAATATATTAATAAATCATAATTATCCTATTCTAAAAAGTCCATCCTTCAAATTGTCCCGGTGAAGTGCAACCCAAATGGACCATGCTACTCTCGGGTCAAGTACATACTAAATATAGTTATGGACTTAGACACCTTATCCAACAGTCACCGACTTGGATAAGTCTAGTAACTATAGTTGCAAGTATGACCTCAGGATCCGACTAGCAATCGTGGCTCTTAAATTCCTTTGTCGAACTTAGACGTACCATTTTAGACAAGTGATCATAGAATCCTCTGTTCTCAAGATATCATCCGGACAAACATATGGAACACAGTCAACCTTATTGTCCAGCAGTTTGTTTCTCGATTTCTGATTTGTTTGACATAGAACTTAATCGAACACATCAATGTAGTTCTGACCGGGCCCGACATATAGGTTAAAACAAAATCATCGAGGGGCCCAAGGTATCGCTTTTAATCCTCCAAGGACTAAAAGGAACAGATAAACTTTGACAGTATATGCTTTTACTAACTATTCACTGAACCATACACAACAGCATGTTTTATAACATCGAGTTACCGATGCATTTTCGTACTATCAATGTACGACCAACTCATAGTTAACAACTCATATATCTAGGTTTGAAGATTATATGATATTATCGTCTCACAATCACTCGAGATAAATTCCATGAAGTGATGCAAGTGAGCGTGGGTTGAATCCAATACTCATACCTTATGAGCACTCATGAATTTCATAGCAATGTCTAACCATTTCTGACAATCTACAAGCCAAATTCATGACAGTCTTGATTCAATACCTACTTCCAAAGTATGATCGACTGTAGATGGTTTGAATAATAAAATTATTATGGAAGTCAAAACATGCAAAATGAAACAATAATAAACAATTGACATGAGACAGTACCATACTAGTAAATAAAAACACCTTTTATTTAAGCATCAAACGTCAATTACAATTTATCTATTACAAGTTTCGAAATAGCTATCTAATCATTAAAACTAATATCATCCCTCAGCCCAATGCGCCTCGCATGCTGTAAATGCTTAACCCTACTCAGTCTCTTCGTGAGGGGATCTGTCGGGTTCTTATCTGATGATACCCTCTTTGCCACGAGGAGTCCTTCTTCTATCTTGTGTCTTATGAAGTGATATTTCATGTCGATGTGTCTAGACCTGCCATGATCCCTTGGTTCCTTGGCTAAGGCAACCACACTATCGCTGTCACAGAAAATCTCCACATGCTCTTTTATAGCTGGTACAACTCCAAGGTCTCCGCTGAAGTTCTTCAGCTATATCGCCTCCTTCTTCGCTTCGCTTGCTACTATGTACTCTGATTCGCACGTTGAATCAGCTACTGTCTCATGCTTGGAACTTTTCCAAGTAATTTCTCCTCCATTCAGGGTAAACACCCAGCCCGACTGAGAGCGGAAATTATCTATGTCGGTTTGAAAGTTGGCGTCACTATACCCCACCACTCTCAAGTCATCACTCCCACCAAGTGTAAGGACCCAGTCCTTAGTCCTCTGCAGGTACTTGAGAATGTTCTTTATCACAGTCCAGTGAGCCTTGCCAGGATTCCCTTGATATCTGCTAACCATGCTCAAAGCAAAGGCCACATCAGGGCGAGTACAAGTTATAGCATACATGATCGAGCCAACAACCGAAGCATATGGTAATCACCTCATCTCAGCTATCTCAGCCTCTGTACTCAGACTCTGAGCTTGCTCAGTTTGGCATTGCTTTGGATCGGTAAGTCACCTTTATTGGAGTTATGCATGTTGAACCTCTTCAACACCTTGTCCAAGTAGGTACTTTGACTAAGTCCAATTAGTCTCTTACTCCTATCTCTCAATATCCTTATCCCAATGATATAGGTAACTTCTCCAAGGTCCTTCATAGAGAAACACTTCCCAAGCCAGGATTTTACCTCTTGCAAGGTTGGGATGTCATTTCCTATGAGTAGTATGTCATCCACATACAGTACCAAAAAGCTAACTATACTCCTACTAGCTCTGACATATACACAGGACTCATCCTCACTTCTTGAAAAGCCAAACTCTTTGACTTTCTCATCGAAACAAAGATTCCATCTACGAGATGCTTGTTTCAATCCATAAATGGATTTCTCAAGCTTACACACTCTATTAGGGTACTTAGCATCAACAAAACCCTCTGGATGACTCATATAAACATCCTCAGTCAACTTCCCATTAAGGAAAGCGGTTTTGACATCCATTTGCCATATTTCATAGTCATGACATGCAGCAATGGCTAGCATAACCCTAATAGACTTAATTCTCGCTACTAGTGAGAAGGTCTCATCATAGTCAACTCCTGGAGTTTGAGTAAAGCCCTTTGCAACCAGTCGCGCCTTATAAGTGTGTACCTTTCCATCCATGTCGGTCTTCTTCTTGAAGATCCATTTGCACCCGACTGTCTTACGACCCGGTACATTGTCAACCAAGTTCCAAACTTGATTGTCATACATGGACTGAATCTCGCTGTCCACAGCTTCTTTCCATTTAGCAGACTCGGGGCCTGCCATGGCTTCCTTGTAGTTGTTAGGTTCATCCAAATTTACCAATGTGCTATCACTGATAAATGTATCACCTTCAGTAGTAATATGGAAACCATAAAACTCAGGTGTATTTCTAACTCTACTGGAACGCCTCAGAGGTAAGGACTCGTCAATCGGCTCAACAGGAGTTTCCTCCTCAGGTTGATCGCTAGTGTTTGAGGTTCCTTCACCACTTAACTCTTGAAGTTCTTCAAGGTCAATTTGCCTCCCACTGTCCCCTTGGAATATAAGTTCCCTCTCTCGGAAGACCCCTCTCCTCGCAACGAAGACAACATTGTCACTCGGTCTATAGAAGAGATAACCAAAGGACTTTTGCGGGTAGCCGATGAAAATACACCCCTCACTTCGAGGTTCGAGCTTGTCGTGAGTCTTGCGCCTCACGAAAGCCTCGCAACCCCAAACCTTGATGTGTGCTAACGAGGGAACCTTCCATGTCCACATCTCATGAGGTGTTTTGGCAACCTTTTTAGTTGGGACTCAATTAAGGATATGGGAGGCACTCTCTAAGGCATACCCCCAGAATGAGATTAGTAACAAAGCTCGACTCATCATGGAACGAACCATGTCTAACAAGGTTCGGTTGCGCCTCTCAGCCACACCATTAAGCTGTGGTGTCCTAGGTGGCGTCAACTGTGAAACAATTCCACACTCCTTAAGATAGTCTAGGAATTCAATACTAAGATACTCACCACCTCGATCGGATTGGAGCATCTTTATCTTCCTGCCCAGCTGATTCTCCACTTCTTGCTTAAACTCTTTGAATTTCTCAAAGGTTTCTGACTTATGCTTGATTAAGTAGATATAGTCATATCTGATGTAATCATCAGTAAAAGTCACATAGAAGCGGTTAGCATCCCTTGTGGCGGTTCTGAAGGGCCCACACACATCGGTGTGTATGAGATCCAACAAACCCTCACCCCTTTCACAAGAACCAGTGAAGGGTGACTTAGTCATTTTTCCAAGCAAACAAGACTCGCAAGTGTCATCCGACCTTAAGTCGAATGACTCCAAAACTCCAGCCTTCTGGAGTTGGCCTATACGCTTCTTGTTGACATGTCCAAGACAACAATGCCACAAGGATGCCTTATCCAAATCATTAGAAGAATCAATATGTAACACATTATTTCCTAAGTTGTCTACAACCATCACAGTTTCATAAACACCATTACAAGGTAATTCTTTAAAATAAAAACACCATTATAATAAGCATTTATTGCACCAATTTCATTATCAAATGAAAATGTGAAACCTTGTTTGAACAAACCATGAAAAGAAATAACATTTCTCGCCATATCAGACGAGTAGCAACAATTATTCAAATCTATTTCTAACCCACTACTAAGCAATAAAGAGTAAACTCCAATCTTGGTGACAGGTGAAACCTTCCTATTCCCCATGATCAAGCTTATCTTCCCGTGCTCCACATCCTTACTTCTTTTTAGGCCTTGCACATCAGAACAAATGTGAATTCCACAACCTGTGTCAAGAACCCAAGAGTTAGAATGTGATGAGTTTTTAGATAAAATAGTATAAATACCTGCATGGGTGGGTTTATGTGACATCCCCACTTTTACGGTCAGAAAAGACCAATTTTGTTTATGCTTTATTTGAAAATCAGAGTAAAATTTTAAATAGAAGTGTTGCGGAATTTGTTCCCAAAATAAAATATGATAAAGATTTATCAAAGCATTTCCAAAGAAATGTATTTCATTAAAACCTCGAGATGTCATGTTCGATACAGATCAAAAGCATAAACAGTACAATATAAGCCTTACTACATTTATTCATATCTACAGGCCTATATCTGTAATCTCTCATCCCAAACATCATATCTATGCTCGTACTCCATTACCTGTAATACAAGAAATTGAGTGGGTCAAGCTTGGGAGCCTGGTGAGCACATAGGGTTTTCAACCCACAATAAATAAATTTATTAATTTCATCAACCAACAATGACCCGATTACCCGTTCCCGTTCTCCTCACATTACGTCCCTAAACACCTATCGTAAGGGACCTAGACTAAGGATCATCACCGGGATGGAAACTACTGCTAAGGGGGTTCCTCAACAATAAATGTCCTGAAGGCAACCATTCGGGGGACGGAGTACACCGGTGAACACATCGTTCACAAACACCTACAGGTTGCGAGCCTGCTAGCGTTCCACTGGACTGTCTAGAAGAGTCCGTGGTCGTCATCCATACTCTGCTAGATGACAGAATCAACAACAACAACATCGAGGCCTCTCATCATTTTATGACACATCATCTATTACATATACCCATGTTTTACCCCAACATTTTGTAGATATAAAATACATATACAGTTTAAATCATTTAAAACATGTATAAAAATCTTTCATCAGCATAGACAACAAGTATTCAAACAATATGCACACATAGCACGTAATTTATATTAAATACTTCATATCTATGTGTAAGATGAAAGTGACTATGCACTCACCTGTTAGGGTGGTGACTCGGTACTCGGACAACGCTTCATTATCTCAAAACAATTTTTCCCTTGACAAAACCTAGTTTCAATACCACTAGGGTTTAGTCTAACGTTAACCGCGACTAATTAATAGTCTAGCTATTATTACTATTATATAAGCATTAAACAACACTCTATATAACTCATAATAATAGCCCAAATAATTATTTTAAGGTCCTAATAATGTTACTATAATTAAATAAAAGCTATATTAAAAATAGCATAGGCGTAGCTCACTTACAGCGGGTTTTATAGAAAACCGGGCTTCGCTTGGAGCAGCGTTTCCGAACCGAAAGACCCTTTTTCTCAGGACTCCGGGAGCCTCGGGGCTTCCTTCGGGTGCTAGGGGGGTTTACCTAGGCTTTAGGGGGGTTTTAGAGGCTATAGAGAGGTTCTAGAGAGAGAGAGATGACTTTAAAGGTGTGAATAACTCGGCAGCCCTTCATCTCTATTTATAGACTGAATTGGGGTCAATTCACCTCGTGAACCTTAAATTCACGTCGTGAACTGGCTTGGGCACCAAGTTACAGCATGGTGCTGACACGTGGCATCACACACAGGGTGGAAATCAGCCGATTTTCAAAAATTGATAACTTTAGCATACGAGCTCCGTTTTCGACGTTCTTTATATCCACGCATAGGTAAAAATAAGATCTACAACTTTCATTTTGACTTTGTCGGCTATTTCTCGACCGATCTTAAATTTAACAGTAAGAGGAGATTAGCTGTTAAATGACCACGAAGAATTCGTAACTCCTTCATACGGACTCCGTTTCCGTCTGTCTTTTTACCGTTGAGTTCCTATTAATGAGATCTTCAACTCTCATTTAGGTCGTGTAGGACAAAAACCGCTCGAACTAAAATTCGAGTTTCGGGCTATGCACTGCTATGCCGAATCTTAGAAAATTCATAACTTCCTCATACGAAATCAGATTTGGGCGTTCTTTTTATGGATGTTCTCGGTTTAACATATTCTACAAATTTCGTTTAGATTACTAAGGCCAAAAAGTCTTCTATTGTAAATTTACTAATTACGCTTCCGGGTGCCGTGCCGGTTCCGTCGCGAAACTTCGACGGGTCATAACTTCTTCGTTATAACTCGGATTTCGGCGTTCTTTATATCCCCGGAATCCTTGTTTCGATCACTACAACTTTATGTAGAGATATCATGTTTATCTCACACTTTAATTTTGACGCTTATTTTTATTCTTTATTTATTACATATTTTATAATCAAGTAATAAGCACTTAAAGGCACATAATTCACATAATACTCAAATATTTCATCTTTATTATCTCAAAAGTGTTACAATAGTTGACCTAGACTATTACATCATCTGATAATGCTTAGCCCCGAAACCGGGGCGTTATAATTCTCTCCCCCTAAGGATGATTCCGTCCCGGAATCATGCATCAGCAAACAGATGTGGATAGCGACTCATCATGTCACTATTTGTTTCCCAAGTGAGATTCGGCCCATTCAAATGTTTCCATCGGACTAGCACTAAGTCGACCATCTTGCATCGTAACTTCTTAGTCTTACGGTGAACAATTGTCTCGGGCCCTTCAATCAGCCTCTTGTTTTCATCCATTCTTAACTCTGAGATTTGAATTATGTCGGGAACTTCTCCCGTGAACTTCCTCAAATAACTCACATGGAATGTGTTATGAATACCATCTAGTTCTTCGGGTAATTCGAGCTTGTAAGCTTGGTTCCCAGTTTTCTGAAGAACTTTAAACGGTCCAATAAACCTTGGACTTAGCTTTCCTCGTTTACCGAATCTTATAAGTCCCTTCCATGGTGAGACTTTAAGCAAAACTGAATCCCCAACTTCGAAGGTCATCGGTCGTCTCTTCTTATCATCATAGCTCTTCTGACGATCCTGAGCTGCTAACATCCTTTCCCTGATCAGCTGCAACTTCTCAGCAGTCTCATGGACTATCTCGGGGCCCATAAACTGCTTCTCTCCGGCCTTAAGCCAACAAGACGGCGTACGACACTTTTGTCCGTACAAAGCTTGATAGGGTGCCATCTTGATGCTCGAGTGGAAACTGTTGTTGTAGGAAAATTCTACCAAAGGTAAGTGCTCATCCCAGTTACCTTGGAACTCGAGGGTACATGCTCTTAGCATATCTTCCATTGTTTGAATCGTTCTTTCGCTCTGACCATCAGTCTGTGGACGGTAAGCTGTACTCAAACAAAATTTTGTACCTAATTCCTCTTGTAGACTTCTCCAAAACCTCGACGTGAAACGACTATCACGATTTGATACAATCGTTAGCGGAGCACCGTGAAGTGTTACCACTTCCTTCACGTAAGCATTTGCAAGCTTATCCATAGACCACCTCTCGTTGGCTGCTATGAAGTGTGCACTCTTGGTGAAACGATCCACGACTACCCAAATCATGTCGTGACCGTTCTTCGTCCTGGGTAGTTTAGTCACAAAATCCATGGTGATGTCTTCCCATTTACCCATGGGTACAGGTAAAGGTTCTAAACTCCCATACGGTTTCTGATGTTGTGCCTTAACTCTTGCACAAGTTACACACTCGGCCACATACTTCGCATCATCGAGCTTTATCGTCGGTCACCAGTAGTAGGGTTTTAGGTCCCTATACATTTTAGTGCTACGGGGATGAATCGAGTACATGGTCTTGTGGGCTTCTTCCATTAGAAGATCTCTTATTCCTCCCGTCTTAGGTACCCAAATCCGATCTTGGAATACCTTCATTCCTTGACTGTTTGTACTGAATACTAACGTTTTTCCCAAACGTTCTTCCTTTCGGTCATTCTTCTTTGAAGCTTCTTCTTGAGCTTTCCTGATACTTTCCATAATCGTTGAGACAACTTCTATTCTCAATGCTCTTGGCCTTTTCCTTTCAAGGTTTACTTTCCGACTGAGAGCATCAGCGACAACATTTGCTCTACCAGGGTGGTAAAGTATCTCACAGTCGTAGTCCTTGAGTAACTCTAGCCAGAGTCGTTGCCTCATATTCAATTCCTTCTGATTAAAGAGATACCGG
The DNA here is from genome assembly GCF_052849685.1 of Lactuca virosa. Classification (NCBI taxonomy): domain Eukaryota; kingdom Viridiplantae; phylum Streptophyta; class Magnoliopsida; order Asterales; family Asteraceae; genus Lactuca; species Lactuca virosa. The sequence continues at coordinate 89,044,643 of NC_136432.1, forward strand.
AGACTCTTATGATCAGTGAAAAGTTTGCACTTCGTGCCATAGAGGTAATGCCTCCATATCTTCAAGGCAAAAACTACACCTGCCAACTCCAGATCATAAGTGGGGTAGTTCTTTTCATGCTCCTTCAATTGTCGAGATGCGTATGCTATCACCTTTTCTCTTTGGGTCAGAACACAACCCAACCCGACTCCAGATGCGTCATTATAGACCACGAAGTCTTCAACTCCATCGAGTAGAGAAAGAATCGGTGCTTCACATAATTTCTTCTTTAGCTTCTCGAATGCTTCTTCGTGCTTCTCACTCCATGTATAAGTAGCTCCTTTGTGGCTCAAAGCTGTCAATGGAGCAGCTATCGAAGAAAAGCCTTGGATAAACCTTAGGTAATATTCAGCTAATCCTAGAAAGCTTCGAATCTCCGTGGGACTTTTCGGTCGTTCCCACTTCATTACAGCTTCGATCTTTGCTGGGTCAACCATTATCTATTCTTGGTTAACCACATGACCCAAGAATTGGACTTCTCGGATCTAAAAATCACATTTGGAGAACTTTGCGTACAAGCTTCTCATTCTTCAATACTTCTAACACTTCTTGCAAGTGTCGGCCATGCTCCTCTTGACTTTTCGAGTAAATCAGAATGTCATCTATGAACACTATCACGGATTTATCGAGGAATGGTTTACGAACCCTGTTCATCAAATCCATGAATGCTGCTAGAGCATTGGTTAGTCTAAACGACATAACCAAGAACTCATAGTGTTTATACCTTGTTCTGAATGCAGTCTTCTCGATATCCTGATCTCTCACCTTCAGCTGATGATATCCTGACCTAAGATCGATCTTTGAGAAATAGCTCGAACCTTGCAGCTGATCGAATAGGTCATCAATTTTTGGCAATGGGTACTTGTTCTTCACCGTTTCCTTGTTCAGTTCTCTATAATCTATGCACATTCGCATGCTTCCATCTTTCTTCTTCACGAATAGCACCGGAGCTCCCCAGGGTGATGAACTAGGTCGAATAAAACCGTTGTCCAACAACTCCTAAAGTTGCGTCATAAGCTCCTTCATCTTCGTCGGTGCTAATCGGTACGGTGCTTTTTCTATTGGTGTCGTCCCTGGTAACAAGTCTATTCGGAACTCTACTTGTCTATCAGGCGGTAATCCGGGAAGATTTTCGGGAAAGACTTCCGGATAATCACACACCACTGGTATATTCTGCACCTCCTTCTTTTCCTTCTTATCATCGATCACAAATGCCAAATACGATGTGCATCCCTTGGACAAACATTTCATGGCTTTCATCAGGGAGATGATTCCAGAATTCACTCTACGTTTGTCCCCGTACACCATAAATGACTCTTTTCCAGGTGGGTTCACCCTTACTATCTTCTTCTTGCAAAGAATCTCAGCATCGTTGGCGCTAAGCCAATCCATTCCCAGAACGACGTCGAAACCGTTCAACTCTATGGGAAACAGCTCTTCGTGGAATTCGTTTCTGTTTATGTTGATGACGATGTTCCTAATACGATCACTAACAGGTACGAATTTGCCACTGGCAACTTCCACAATTAGGGCATTATCAAGTCTCACTACAGGCAATGCTAGTTTCCCACCAAACTTATGTGACACAAAGGAGTAGTTTGCTCCGGAATCAAACAGTACATTGGCAGGTAAACCGTTTACAAGAAAGGTACCTGAAGCGACATCTGCTGCCTCCTTTGAAGTCTCGAGCGTCATCTGGAAGGCTCTTGCCTTCGACTTTAGTGGAATTTTGGGTCTTCCTGCCTCCTTCTTCTTCGAGAAGTCCCTCGAAATGTGCCCTTCCTCGTTACACTCATAACATGCCTTCTTTGTGAACGTGCACTCGTTGGCATAGTGCCCGGGCTTTCCACACTTGAAACAGGTGACCCCTCCGTCACATTTTCCTTGGTGCTTATTCTTGCATTTGTCGCACCATTTTGCTTCGGTTACTCCTCCTCTAGAACCAGACTTTGAGAATTTACTCTTCTTGCTGAATTTCGACGACCCATCAAATTTTCTTTTCTCACCGACATCCGCTCTCACCAGACCCTTCTCTCATATCTGGGTCTCCACATTCTTAGCAGCCCAGATGGAGGCTTTCAGAGTGGTTGTTTGCTTGACCATTGGACCGAAGTCCGCTGGTAATCCGAGGGCAAACTTGTTAACCTTGGAGAGTTCAGTTGGGACGAGGTAAGGAACAAGCTTCATTTTCTCTGTAAAGCTTGCAGCGTATTCAGTAACGCTCATTCTTCCCTTCTTCAGATTCTGGAACTCATTGTTGATCTCCAGAAGATCCTGCTCAGATCAGTATTGCATCTTCAGCTGCACCAGAAAATCCTCCCAAGACATCTTACTAGCTTCCCCCTTAGGCATCGAATCAGCTAGTAGCTTCCACCAACTTAGTACTCCAGATTTCAACAGAGGAACCGCAAGAGCCGTCTTCTGCCTGTTGCTGCACTCGCAACTCTCAAACATTGTCTCCATCTCGGAGATCCAGTTCATGACTTCCATCGGCGTCGGGCTTCCAGATAGACACGGTGGTTTGGATGCCATAAAATCCTTGTACTTACATCCACATCCGTCATTTCCTCCATCGTGGTTGTTTCGTCTAACTATTGGTGGGTTGGCTTGACCAATAGTCCCACTGTAGTTCCCTCCTTCTGACGTTCCATCATTCAGCTCGAGCTGTTCGACCAGTATTGTAGCTTTTTCTCGATTCTGTTGAAGTAAACGTATGGTCTCCTCCATCTGACGATCCAAAATCATCTGGATCATTGCTTGTACTCCGACCATCGTGATTGGCTCATGAGCGGCTGCTACAACAGGTATTTGCTCACTCACTAGGGGTTGAGGCTGTTGATTCCTGTTTCCATTCGCGTTCCCAACTCCACTTCGAGTTCTTGCCATTTTTGATCTATACACCGAAATAGGTGAATTTAGATCTTTATTTAGGATAGACGTTTAAACCATCATTATCTCTCCGAAACGTTTACATGTTAGTTCTAATATCGTAGTCGTACGTTTAGAATCCTAAACACATAAGGTTTCCAGATCCGGTCGGCAACAGACCATAGATCCGAACAATTAACAGCACATAAGGCATAAAGCATTTAGCACATAAAAGCATTTTAGGCATAATTCCTAAAATAAGCTAGTGCTCACACCTCACAATCATCTCTTAGCATTCTAAGTTTAAGTCTAGAAATCCTACAAATTCCTAGTTCGCTTAAACTAATACTCTGATACCAACTGTGACATCCCCATTTTCACGACCAGAAAAGACCAATTTTGTTTATGCTTTATTTGAAAATCAAAGTAACATTTTAAATAGAAGTGCTGCGGAATTTGTTCCCAAAATAAAATATGATAAAGATTTATCAAAGCATTTCCAAATAAATGTATTTCATTAAAACCTCAGGATGTCATGTTCGATACAGATCAAAAGCATAAACAGTACAATATAAGCCTTACTACATTTATTCATATCTATAGGCCTATATCCGTAATCTCTCATCCCAAACATCATATCTATGCTCGTACACCACTACCTGTAATACAAGAAACCGAGTGGGTCAGACTTGGGAGCCTGGTGAGCACATAGGGTTTTTAACCCACAATAAATAAATTTATTAATTTCATCAACCAACAATAACCCGATTACCCGCTCCCGTTATCCTCACATTACGTCCCTAAACACCTATCGCAAGGGACCTCGACTAAGGATCATCATCGGGATGGACACTACTGCTAAGGGGGTTCCTCAGCAATAAATGTCCTAAAGGCAACCATGAGTGGGATGGAGTACACTGGTGAACACATCGTTCACAAACACCTACAGGTTGCGAGCCTGCTAGCGTTCCACTGGACTGTCTAGAAGAGTCCGTGGTCGTCATCCATACTCCGCTAGATGACAGAATCAACAACAACAACATCGAGGCCTCTCATCATTTTATCACACATCATCTATTACATATACCCATGTTTTACCCCAACATTTTGTAGATATAAAATACATATATAGTTTAAATCATTTAAAACATGTATAAAAATCTTTCATCAGCATAGACAGCAAGTATTCAAACAATATGCACACATAGCACGTAATTTATATTAAATACTTTATATCTATGTTTAAGATGAAAGTGACTATGCACTCACCTGTTAGGGTGGTGACTCGGTACTCGGACAACGCTTCGTTATCTCAAAACAATTTTTCCCTTGACAAAACCTAGTTTCAATACCACTAGGGTTTAGTTTAACGTTAACCGCGACTAATTAATAATCTAGCTATTATTACTATTATATAAGCGTTAAACAACACTCTATATAACTCATAATAATAGCCCAAATAATTATTTTAAGGTCCTAATAATGTTACTATAATTAAATAAAAGTTATATTAAAAATAGTGTAGGCGTAACTCACTTACAGCGGGTTTTATAGAAAACCGGGCTTTGCTTGGAGCAGCGTTTCCAAACCGAAAGACCCTTTTTCTCAGGACTCCGGGAGCCTCGGGGCTTCCTTCGGGTGCTAGGGGGTTTACCTAGGCTTTAGGGGGGTTTTAGAGGCTAGAGAGAGGTTCTAGAGAGAGGTTCTAGAGAGAGAGAGATGGCTTGAAAGGTGTGAATAACTCGGCAGCCCTTCATCTCTATTTATAGGCTGAATTGGGGTCAAATCACCTCGTGAACCTTAAATTCACGTCGTGAACTGGCTTGGGCACCAAGTTACAGCCTGGTGCTGACACGTGGCATCGCACACAGGGTGGAAATCAGCCGATTTTCAAAAATTCATAACTTTCGCATACGAGCTCGGTTTTTGATGTTCTTTATATCCACGCGTAGGTAAAAATAACATCTACAACTTTCATTTTGACTCCGTCGGCTAAGTCTCGACCGATCTTAAATTTAACAGTAGGAGGAGATTAGACTGTTAAATGACCGCGAATAATTCGTAACTCCTTCATACGGACTCCGTTTTCGTCTGTCTTTTTACCGTTGAGTTCCTATTAATGAGATCTTCAACTCTCATTTAGGTCGCGTAGGACAAAAACCGCTCAAACTAAAATTCGAGTTTCGGGTCATGCACTGCTATGCCGAATCTTAGAAAATTCATAACTTCCTCATACGAAGTCAGATTTGGGCGTTCTTTTTATGGATGTTCTCGGTTTAACATATTGTACGACTTTTGTTTATATTAGTAAGGCCAAAAAGTCTTGTATTGTAAATTTACTAATTACGCTTCCGGGTGTCGTGCCGGTTCCGTCGCGAAACTTCGACGGGTCATAACTTCTTCGTTATAACTCGGATTTCGGCGTTCTTTATATCCCCGGAATCCTTGTTTCGACCACTACAATTTTATGTAGAGATATCATGTTTATCTCACACTTTAATTTTGACCCTTATTTTTATTCTTTATTTATTACATATTTATAATTAAGTAATAAGCACTTAAAGGCACATAATTCACATAATACTCAAATATTTCATCTTTATTATCTCAAAAGAGTTACAATAGTTGACCTAGACTATTACATCATCTGATAGTGCTTAGCCCCGAAACCAGTCGTTACAGTTTAACATTCCCATCCTTAACATCCTGCAAGTATTTGGGGCAGCTTCGCTTCCAGTGCCCCTTTTCATGGCAATAGAAACACTCTGCTTCTTTTGGGATGGCCGAGGGAGTAGCAGAACCTCCTTTGGTTCCACTAGAAGAGGATCCATCAAGAGACTTTCCCTTACGGCTCTTGGAAGGAGCCTTCCTCTTCTTCCCCTTACCTTGCACAATTGCCAGAGCATGGGGCATTAGCAGTAGGAGTGGTTACAATAGATTTACCTTTGATACCACTTTCGGCAATCCTCAAAAGGCCCTGAAGTTTACTCAGAGTGACTTCCTCCTTGTTCATATGATATGTCATGCGGAACGGATCATAACATGGAGGTAAGGAGTGCATAATAATGTCTATAGCCAGCTTCTCATCAAAGTTCACATTCAATTTGAGCAGACGGTCCACAAACCTTTGCATTGTCTGAAAGTGGCCCGTGATGGGTTCACCATCCTTCATATTTGTTGTAATCATGGAACAGATGATTTCATACCGCTCTTGACGAGCACTTTGATGGTATCTTTCCATCAGGTCCTAGTGCATCTCAAAAGGGTAGAATCCTTTTGGATTTCAGGAGACATGGTGGCAAGCATGATACAAGCTACCTTAGTGGTATCTTTCTCATGTGCCCTGAAATCAGCAAGCTCCTGAAGAGTAGCAGCATACTCATCGATTTCCTTAAGCTCCTTGTCGAGGACATATTCCTTGTGCTTGTAGCGAATGACCATCCTGATGTTCCTAATCCAATCATTAAAATTAGTCCCATCGAAGATGACTCTCCCACAAAGGTTCATGAGAGAGAAGAAGTCGGTAGGGTTTGAGCCCGAAGCAGTGTTGGAAGACATCTGAAAAGAAAGAAAGACAAAGTTTAGATTAGATATGAATAATCCTTAATATAACACCCAAAATGAAATATTAAGGCTAGGACCCAACACAATATTTTACAATTTGGAAGAGGGATGTCATAATCCAACTTGCAAAATATTTGAAGGTAGGTAAATGACGATTTACCAATTTCCACCATGAAAACGAAATTTGTTAATTAAGCTTAATTGGATTTGAAACTCCTAGATCCTTTGAGATTCATTGAACAATTTAATGGCATGTTTAAATCTAGATTATGCCCTTCAGGTTTGTGACTGGGATACCGAGGATCACAAACAAGGTGTGAATAACCATGCAAATGTGCTTGGTACTCTTAATGTCGATTATCACCTTAATCAATGTTCTGGTAAACCACACACGCTCCATTGACCTTATGATAAACATTAAGCTACCCTTTGCCACCCTTACTAGTCCAAGTTAATATGTCGGTTAACCACACACGCTCCATCAACGACTTGGTAAGGTGCAAAGTGTAATTTCATGGATTAACATCAATTTCACATTTTCCTAAAGTAACTAGAATGGTAATTTATAAATGGTTTAGTTACGTTATAATTATAATTATACTTTTAATGAGAATTAGAGTCTTCGTCCTACCCGTTTCGCTAACGACCCTCCACCAGTCAAGGAAGCGGGGGCTGAGAGTGGACACCCATTAAACTACCATTTTATAGATAATAACCTTATACCCCCCTTATAGACCGGCTTCGTGAATGAGACCTACTAAGGGTGAGACTGACCTTTTCTTATATATATATATATATATATATATATATATATATATATTATTAAACTTATAATATTATAATAGTATAAGGGTTGAATTTTAAACTTTTAAAATTCTAGGGTTTGGAATCAAAGTATTAATGTGTGACTTTACAAATTCCAAAACTTGAGGGCAAGTTTTGAAACTCTTCAAAACTCTTCAACTTCATAACATATGAGTTTAATTAAAATGAGACTCTTCATTTTTCTATAACCTATGACTTTTAATGATTCATTTAAATGAAAAACTTTTGGAATTCCATAACTTGAGGACAAGTTATGGAGTCCATTAAAATCATCAAGATCATCAATTAAAATAACAAGCATGTTTAAGTTCTTGATTAAACTCATATGAACAAGATAATTCAAATGAAACAAATTCCATGTAATTAGACTAATCATATAAACTAATACAAAACATGAAATTTTGACAATTACCTTTTGAATTGGATAAGCATGATCATTACCACATTAAAAAACATGTTTATAAGTTCAAAAACAGTTTAGGGTAATGATTCTAGTCCAATTCCAGCCTTAAAACTCGAAAATCTGCACTTATGGGCTCCGACTCGTTGAGTGTATGAACAAACTCGGCGAGTTGGGCTGTTTTGTGAAGGGACTCGGCGAGTCCATTGTCCAGACAACAACTTTTTGATTTTTAAAGCATTTTCAAGCAAGTAGCATCAAGTATAATTGAAAACAAGCCTAGACTCTGATACTACTGATGAGTTTTGAGCATTCTAACACTCCTGTGGTGTACATGCAACCCTAAATACCTTGAATTTATGTTTTCTCTAATATACATGCAAACTTTGATTTTTCCAATGTATCATCCTAACTAGCATACAATGAAGTATCTATACTACAAAATTCTAGTTAGATGACATACCTTTTAGTGTAGTTGAAACCTTGAAGCTTTAAGAGCCTAGCACCAATAATGTGAATGCCTCAAGTGGAATCACAAATCACCACCAACAAATGGAAGAACTTGAGAGAAGATAATACGCACTCAAAATCGGCTAGCACTCTTACAAGAACTATAGGTGTCGATTTCATGAACCAAAGGGCTTCTTATATAGTGTGGCTACATTAGGGTTAGACCATGCAAACCCTAATGTGCATGTCTTTCCACATTCCTCATGCTCCATGGGTTTTAACCTCCATGGAGTATCCATGGGTCACCACATGGGTTTAGACCAACATAAGGAGTCATGGATCATTAGCCCACTTTATAAGAATGAATGATTTACACAATCAATCCCTATATATTTAATTAGTCTCTTTTGATCACAAAATTAATTCCAAATTAATTCTTGATCATTACTAATTGAATAATATGATTTCATATTAATATATTAGAACTTATAGTATATTAATAAATCATAATTATCCTCTTCTCAAAAGTCCATCCTTCAAATTGTCCCGGTGAAGTGCAACCCAAATGGACCATGCTACTCTCGGGTCAAGTACATACCAAATATAGTTATGGACTTAGACACCTTATCCAACAAATATATCCATCAGAAACCATCGAATTCGGCATCCCATGACTTGCAACAACCTCCAGAATGTAGATATCGACCAACTTCTCAGATGAAGAGCTCTCCTGAATGGCAATAAAGCGGACACTCTTGGTTAATCAATCCATAATATCCCAGATAGCGCTGAAACCCCTAATAGTCTTTGGTAGCTTCATGATGAAAACCATGGTGATCTACTCCTATTTTCGTAACGGGATCTCTAATGGCTACAACTTTTCGTGATCCCTCTAATGTTCGGCCTTGAATATTTGACAACTCAATCACCTCTCAACGTACCAATCCACGTCCTACTTCTTGCAGGGCCACCAATAATTGTGTCGTAAATCCCTATATATTTTAGTGGTGCCAGGATGAATCGAAAACTTTGATTTATGAGATTCCTCCATCAATATATGTTGGGTTCCACCCGAATAAGGAACGCAGACTTTACCATGTAAAGTTTATAAACCCCGATTGTTAATGTCGAACACAGAAACCTGACCATCTACCCTTTTAATTGCTTTATCCCCCTCTCTCTTAATCATATTTGGAATTAGTATCACAATAGTCATCCTCAAGTAGAGATCTTGAATAGGAGTGTTGGTCTTCTTGCAACTCAACGCATCAGCCAATACATTGACCTTACATGGGTGATACATAATCTTACAATCGTAGTCTTTCACTACATCGAGCCATCTATTTTTCCTCATGTTCATATTTGGTTGATCCTTCAGATACCTCAAACTCTTGTAATCCGTCTAGATGGTACAACGGACCCCATATAGGTAGTGTTACCAAATCTTCAGGGAAAAATCACTGCCCCTTACTCCAAATCATGATTCGGATAATTAGCCTCATTAGGCTTCAGCTTCCTAAAAGCATAAGCTATCGAACCCGCTGCATGAGCACTGCTCCCAAGCCTATGATCGAAGCATCACAATAAACCATGAAATCATCAACATCCTCTGGGAAGGTCAATATTGGCGCCTCATATAATTTTTTCCTCAAAGTTTCAAATGTTGTTTCTTATTCGTCATGCGGGTGAGTGGGAGGACAATCTTGGAGAAATCCTGGATAAACCTCATGGCATGTGATTGAAACTCTGCTAAGGTCTGGTAGTGTGTGTGCTTCACAGACTCCCTAATCTTAGTTTTGATCATACACAAGTATCGGGACATCTACACCTACTCCAAGGTTGCATACTCAAGGCAAAACAGGACCCTCTCAGTGAACATCTTAATCATCTCGGTCTCCGACCTTATCGTCTGCTTGAGCAACGGGTACTCTTGAGCTAGTCGTTCCCTCTCCACAAGTGGGACATACTCTAATCTGAACATCTTTTTGAACTATTCCCAAGTCACAACAGCTTGTTTGGCATTAGAAAGGGCCTTGGATTCCAATCCTCACCAATCCTTCGCTCCCCAGAGAAGAAGATTCAGCGTGAATCTAAACTTTAGGTTATTTGTACAAGAACATGTATAGAAACATCCCTCCACATCTAAAATCCATCTCATAGCAACAATCGAGTCCTTGACACCGTCAAACTCTGGGGGTTTCGTGTTGTTGAACTCACGATAGGACATTCCCCCACCACTCGATGGTCCAGCAGCAACGATAACGACAATAGCTATATCGCCAACAACATCAATGACAACAACATAACGCTCGTCAAACATGGCTATCAATTTGATCTTAATAGAGTCGAACAACTCTGGAATCATCTCTCTGACTACCAATTATACCTAATCGACAATCAACTCACTGATCTCCATATCACCCATATCCAACCTCATCCGGCGGCTAGTGCCCGAACCTAAACCTCTATTCATCAACATAATTAAAATACACAGGAATATAGGTCAATAAAACATGTCGTAGAGCTAACATAGATTATACACTCATCTACAATCTCCTTACTAACCTTGTGGTTTTTCCTGATCCTCGTACGGATCCTCTGATTCCGGTAGTACAGGTCCATACTACCTTCCACCCCAATATGTATTCATCTCAGGAATCATCCCAAAGTTATAAGTCACTACACTCTACCTCTAATAGAAGTACTAACACACGCCTATATACCTTGAAGAGCCACAAATAAAATTCCTTGATCCTTATCCTAGGATTCCCCTCCACCAAGTTCTCGTACCACTAAACTCTCTACTAATAACTAAAACATCCCAACAGTACTAAGTAAAAATTTTGTTTAAAATCAACTAAACCATCAACCATGTATTTCAAAAACCATTATGTATGTCATAGAAGAAAATAGTTATCAGAGTACAATCCCAAAAGTATAAAATATTAGACACAGGTGGATGCGATGCGATCATGTCGGGCCCTTCCATTTTTAACCGGATATACCTGAAAAACATTTAAACATAAACCGCAAGCACAAAGATTAGTGACTTCGCCAAAATACCACATACCATACATCATACATGCATATCATAATAAAGAATATAACAGGTCTTTTCACCCCTGAGTCCCTTCCGACTCGCCGAGTCCCTTCTGACTCGCTGAGTCCCTTCAGACTCCCTCGGTATCTTTCAACCGATATGGGTCTATTTCACCCCCTATAGCTTAGCATACAACCACACTAGCAAGAATCCCAAAGAAAACAAGCACATACGAGCATATTAGTAAGTGTCACAAAAACCACTACTATCCTACAACATAATCCAGTGGGTCGACATTGGTGCCTTCGACCCATAAGTACAACGAGGAGACTCACCTCAATTTAATGATAATAAACCACACTCTCGGGTTGCTGCTACCACGACTCCTCACACTGAACATATCAAAATAAACTCTAATTACTAATCAGGGTAATATCCCATAAATAAAGATCCAGGTTAAATTCCATCATGCCAAGGGTAAAAGACCATTTTAACCTTCCCTTACTTGACCCATCTAACCATGGCCCAAACCCATAATTACCTAAGGCCCAAAAATCCTTCTGGTGAGTACGCAATGCGTACCACCCATTACGCCCAATGTACTAGTCTAACAGAGAAGGGAAATTGGGGTTGAACACATTACACCGAGCGTACCTACGGGGTACGCCCAACGTACTCTCATGATGCCCATAATCCAAATTAAGCACTTAATACCTAAAGTGTAAACGTCCAATTCACAGATCTAGCTCTTGGGAATGTCTTATATGATAATGTTGACAACTTGATGCCTTTGCATGGCTCAAACAAGCCCAAACCAAATTATAACCTTGTAACTTCATATTAAGAACAACAAATCATGCATGGACGAACCAAAATCATCACGATATGATTTTTATGCACTAGGGACCTCAGAAACTGTCACAACTCGAAATTTTAAACCTATTAAATTCCAAACCCTAACCTAGCACAAGTGAATCTACAAGCAACCCTTGTTGCATTGTATCATCGATAGCCTGTACGGCTTGTTTATAAGTTAGTAACTAAGCATGGTTTGTAAACTAAGTAATTTATGGGAGTATAAACTAGTATAAAACAAAGGTTAAAGGGGCTAAAACATAAATATACATCACATAATGGTGAATTCGGTCATGAAATGGAATTAAAACATAAATTCGGTTTTAGGAATCTCCCATTTAAGATGTGTTCGGCCATAGCATTCATCAAATGGTGAATTTGGTTTTGCTATGATAGAATTCTCCAAGAATTGGCCCATTAAGACCGATTTCTCCAAGGCCCAAATCCATTATGACCGATTTCCCATTTCTATGTATATGTGTATAACCGATTTCCCAATTCATTTCACACTTTTGCCACCGAACTCTTGCCAAATTTTCTCTCAATCTTCATTCGAGAACACCCTCACATCTTCATCCCATATTCATAAATCCCGCCGAGTTCATCCACCGAGTTCATCAACCACATTAAAATCTTCAAATCTTCATCCCACCGAGTTCATCCATTTCCCCACCGAAAACCCCATTTTTGCCACCGAATTCATCCTTAGGCATTTCCAATTATTCAAATTAATTTTCGTAAGTACTTTTTACTTAATTAATTAATTATTTAACACACTATTTAATTAATTTATTATTAATTTAAATACGACGATGAATACAATTATTTTTAGAGTAACATTATTAGCACGTACGCTTACCTGAGGATCATTCGTAATCACTTCGAGTCCAATCAAGCACACGCACTAGAGGTGAGTTCATACCCTCATATTTTTCCAAGCTTTTTAATGTTTTTAGGGGGGATACAAGTAAAACACAAGTAATCTTGTGTTTAAAAATATAATTTTGTTTATTATATTTTCTTATCGTTAACACGCATTTGAACACAGAACTTACTAAACATAACAAACATTGTTACTACTAGATTTACGAACAATTTTACAGACACGTTAAGATACAAACTTTAGAAGCATAGGTTTCTAACACGGAAACAAACTTATGAACTATGGACCAAATGTACTATTTTTACAAGGATACATGTATTAACAAAAAGGGTTTTCGTTGTATTATTCGTGAATTCTTTGAGAGAACCAAATTGTGAGACACGTCTTCTGGGAAGTCTACTCCTTAGGAACCAGAGTCTCCTCGAGGGAGAGTATGAGTTTGTGTATAGATGCATATGGGACTGATAATCCCGCACCCTGACTATTAGCTACAGTTGTCCTGGGTGACAAACGTCATTAACGTTTACGACGTCCGAAGTACATCATAGTGTTTATCGTCCATTAGCATGGTTATAAGAACTCACATGGAAAACAACGACTCGTTCACGTAATAATATACTTACCAACAGTCATTAGGGTTAGTAACTATGTGATTAGTTAGTATATACATTAGGGTGATATGAAATTAACATCCGACATGCAGTGGGATGTATGACTTCCGCCTTATTTCTTGTTCCTTGTTTGGTTGTGGGGTTAGGGCAGAATCACCCAATCGATTGTCTGTTCGATCTAGATTTCTATAACTCGTATGTACTAAGTGATCACATGAGGGTATTAACATCACTTTCAGTATACAGAACAACACGTTTTCGACTAGTTTTATTTGATAATAAAGTTACATTTCAACAACTTAAGTATGGAAAATACTTGTACATTTCAGTTTTGGAACAGTTTAGACAACAACTCACTTTTATGGAAAATGTAGGATTTTCCAAGACAAACATCAGTATTTTACAAGCAATCGGTTTATCATTCAACTAACGAACATTCATTGTTAATTCTATAATCTCCTTAGTTTATGCATCAAGGTTATATATGAAGAATATCAGATAGACAGTTGGATGTGTGGTTTCTGCCTCATTCCATGTTCCTTGTTTGGTTGTGGGCTTAGGGCAGATCCACACAATTAGTTGTCCCTTCGATATTGGTTTATATATAGCTAGTATAAATTAAGTGGTCATAGAAGGAACTGGTATTATCATACTTTTATTAAGAAAATATATGATTTTCTTGAGGAACACTATCAATAGATTTCAAAGGACTAATATAGTTAACTTTGTAAGTACCTAGTCAAGACGTCAGTGTTATATACATGAGGATCCAACAACCAGTGGGATGTGTGGCCTCCGCCTCATTTCCTGTTCCTTGTTTGGTTGTGGGTTTGGGGCAGAACCACCCAATCGATTGTTTGTTCGATATGGATTGTATATGACTTGTATAAACTAAGTACTCGTAGAAGGAACTGGTATGAATCGTTTTACTTATCATTCATCACATCAGAAAATATAGGATTTTCTGGAGTATCACATCACGTTTTACAAAGAACAAAGAACCTATTTTCTAAAACAAAACGCTTATGAACTCACTAACTTTAATGTTGACACTTTCAAAACTACTTGTATTCTCAGGACACTAGTAGACAGGTACACACAGTGGTTTCTAGAAGATGGAGCATAGTAGCTTCAATTCTTTTCTTGTTATTTACTTTTGGAGTGAGTTATATATGATCCGAATACAATGTAAACATTATACTATTAATACAATGGTTGTTGTTGCTTTGATTATTATTATTCAACTGTTGTGATACTGTACATGACGTCCTTCGCCCCCGAACGTTTCCGCCGTTCTGGTTTCGGGGTGTGACAGATTGGTATCAGAGCATTGTTTATAGTGAACTCAGTATATCAACCCATAAAAGATATACAACTATAAATACAATGGGGTCGAAGTGCTCTGAATAAAAGTATACTTTTAAAATATAAGTATTCTTATATAAGTATACATGCATGCATATATACATACTAAGAAGAAGTATCACAAGAATAACAAAACAAAAATATTTAGATGTTGGACACTATAGTCAAACCTAGGCAGTTATGTAATCATATCTGGGATAAATATAGCCTGATCAACTATATTTATTTGAGATACGGCCAACACGTGTTTGGGAGTTATAGTGGTGTTGCAACGAGTCTAAAGCTTACCAACCCTATATACAAATGATCTATAGAACAAAACATAAAGTTAAAATACTAAAGGAGTATTTTATGGTACTACAAGATAACAACAAGTCTGAAAACTTACCAAGTCCATATACCAAGAAACTTTAGAAACAATCATACAACTGAAATGCTATAGGAGTATTTTAGGCACTATAACTAACTTATGGAAAGCTAAAAGACCCTTGCTGGCAGGTCTATAATTGCGAAGTGTATGCTTACAGGGTTATATATAATTGGGATCTTATAGACTTAGAATTTGTAATCTTCGCTCTACTACGTGTTCCTTGTTTGGTTGTGGTCTTAGAGTAGAATCACTTATTCGAATGTCTATTTGATCTTGGTTATATACAACTTGCATACAGTGCGTGATTAAAGGAGTACCAGGTAAGGATCATCATAAAAATTTCAAAGAAATGTTTTACTTAAATCTCATAAGATTCCTTGGACATTCCTATTCTCGTACAAAACTCACAGATAGATACATCCACTCCACTACCACAGTCCACAAAAGAGTCAATGAGGGACAAGAAATAATTCATAAGAAGGATCCCGAGAAGGGGTCAGACGAGGAGTGAAGAACTAGAAAAATCACTGGGGACCCTACCCTATCAGAAACAGACATGCTAGGTCTACTGGGACATTCGGAGTCAGACATTCCATCATGAAGTGATGGAGATCAGTGATAGAACCTGAAGCATGACATATTGAGGATTCAACACACCTATTGAGAATAGGAACACTATAGGAATGCTCAGAGACAACCAATCCCCCTACCATCCAAAACTAGGACAATCGTAGGAAGAACATAGAACAGAAGAAACCACTCACTAGACACGCGAATAGACCAAGCACTATATACGTCACGCTAATACATAATAAACTAATACAACCTAGTGAGTTAGTGATTACACTAATCACACTATATGATAGGTTTATCTCGTCTTTCGTAACAACTAGTATCAGTTATTCCATCTACAGAATTTCATACAAGGGTAGCAACTACTAATTCGTAAGTCTATCTTACATGGACTTATATTAAGAATTGTTTTCAGAACACTATAAAGGTCGGAACATGATACACTCGGAACTAAGATAACTTAAATTCAAATAACACTCGACTTGTAACCACCACTAAAGACTTACCTTAGTTTCATCTTTTAAACCGTATAACAGAAAGATACCTCCCTGTAGGCCCATCGGGTGCGATCATACCAGCACTAATGCACCGGATCCCATTAGAACACCGCGGTTAAGTGTGCTTGGAAAAAAGTAGTACCAGAATAAGAGAAACTTAACACTCGTCTGATACCTATTCCTACCCACTACCATGAGTATCTCATAGGATGTAGGTCAAAAACATTGTGAAATGTAAAACAAAACGAGAAATTTATATGTATATATATAAAGAAATAGAATATAACTAGAAACAACCATAGTCACCTACGATCTCATTTCACATCATGCAACAAGATCATGTCTTCGCATGGAATAACCGGCCAACCGATGAAACCCCGATTCTACATATAGATTCCGCTACATTTCAAGCCGTCGTAACAGCTGTCATGGCGCAATTCCACGCTAACAACCCAAACGAAAATAGAAACAGTGTCGACCATTCAAACTGTAGTAACAACCAAAGAAACCAAAAAGTGTCTACCCACAATGATACCCCAACTCCCAACCTTGAGAACAAGAAGCGTAAATTCTAGAACAAAAAGGAACGTAAGTTATCTCAAAGACTTTCCAAGAGACAGCAACCTGTGGCAGCCCCTGCGGCCACAACATCTGTCACCCCTAAGCCACCGCATCTGCCACATCATCTGCCATGAAAACAACCACTCCAACTCCTATCAGGGTATATGATGGAACACTCCCGAAGTGTGACAAGTGTAACTACCATCACAAGGGAGTCTGCAAGGAGTTGCGTTGTAATAGGTGCAATAATAAGGGACACACTACCCACTTTTGTAGGACTCCGACCCAACACATCATTTCCACTACCAATTCTGGCACGAGTCAAGTGTGCCATGCATGTGGTGCAATGGGACATTTCAAGAGAGATTGTCCCACAGAGAGGAATGAGGGAGGAGCGGGAGGAAACTAACAATAAGTCATGTCGAAACAACGAGGAACACTCCTGGGATTTTTGGTACGTCACTAAACACTAATACTTACAGCTTAAATTTTTACTAAGACTAGTATCAGTTAAAAGACAACAATTCGCTTCCTCGTCCGAACAAAGCACATCATTCATATAGAATCAAGTATCCTTATAGGTAAGCTATAATGGCTTAGTGTAAAGATTAGGGTCATATATAATTAAGAACCTATAGACTTAGAGTGCGTGATTCCACCTTACTTCCTGTTCTTTGTCTGGTTGTGGATTTAGGGCAGAGTCACTTAGTCTACTGTCTTCTCGGCCTTAATTATATATGACTTGTAGACAACAAGCGATTATAGATGGACCTATTAGAGATCGTAATATTAAGTATCCATACCATCCATCAGAACAATTCTACGGTTAGTACTCACTTAATGCAGTACAAAACGTTCGTAGTAGTAATAACAAGGTTAAAACAGAAAGCACTAGACACGTACACACATATGCACTATCGCCCTAGCAAACACTCTTTCTGGACAACCTTAACACGTTTTCTAACGACGTCATCCGACCTAGATTGTTTTGGTCTTCGCCATAACGATCGCATGTGTTACCAGAATGACCCTTCGCCCTAAACCAACCGACTAACGAAACTCTTGTCACTCATAACGACAAACCAGATACGAACCTCAGACTCTTCTCTCGCTTCAAACCTCCGAAGTACTCATGCGAGGAGTACTATATCTCCCAAAACCTTTCCGGAGTATTCCCAGCAGACCTTTCGGGAATACCACTCATGCATCAAGTCAAGTTCAAGCACAGAGGCTAGGGACAAATACGGTTAATCTATCACTACTAAGTGTACCTTCTACCATTCGGACGAACATAAACCAGTAAGCCAAACCCACACACGTCCTATTGATCAGAACAACCGACCCAACATTGAAGATCCGCTGGAACTTGAAGCGAGGATCTGAGTTCACTGGGGAACGAGAAGTTCAGAGAGAACTGAAGCACTTACCCCCTTTCTAAATTCCTAACAGCCGCTTAGAATTCAAATTTCGGGATGAAATTCCCTCTAATGGGGGGATGATGTCACAACTCGAAATTTTAAACCTAGTAAAGTCCAAACCCTAACCTAGCACAAGTTTATCTACAAGCAACCCTTGTTGCATTGTATCCTCTATAGCCTTTAGGGCTTGTTTATAAGTTAGTAACTAAGCATGGTTTGTAAACTAAGTAATTTATGGGAGTATAAACTAATATAAAAAAAGGTTAAAGGGGCTAAAACATAAATATACATCACATAATGGTGAATTCGGTCATGAAATGCAATTAAAACATAAATTCGGTTTTAGGAATCTCCCATTTAAGGTGTGTTCGGGCATAGCATTCATCAAATGGTGAATTCGGTTTTGCTATGACCGAATTCTCCAAGATTTATCCCATTAAGACCGATTTCTCCAAGGCCCAAATCCATTATGACCGATTTCCCATTTCTCTCTCTCTCTCTCTCTCTCTCTCTATATATATATATATATATATATATATATATATATATATATATATATATATATATATATATATATATATATATGTGTGTGTGTGTGTGTGTGTATAACCGATTTCCCAATTCATTTCACACTTTTGCCACCGAACTCTTGCCAAATTTTCTCTCAATCTTCATCCGAGAACACCCTCACATATTCATCCCATATTCATAAATCCCACCGAGTTCATCCACCGAGTTCATCAACCACATTCAAATCTTCAAATCTTCATCCCACCGAGTTCATCCATTTCCCCACCGAAAACCCCATTTTTGCCACCGAATTCATCCTTAGACATTTCCAATTATTCCAATTAATTTTTGTAAGTACTTTTTACTTAATTAATTAATTATTTAACACACTATTTAAATTAATTTATTATTAATTTAAATACGACGACGAATACAATTATTTTTAGGGTAACATTATTAGCGCGTACGCTTACCTGAGGATCATTCGCAATCACTTCGAGTCCAATCAAGCACACACACTAGAGGTGAGTTCATACCCCTATATTTTCCAAGCTTTTTAATGTTTGGGGGGGATACAAGTAAAACGCAAGTAATCTTGTGTTTAAAAATATAATTTTATTTATTATATTTTCTTATCGTTAACACGGATTTGAACGCAGAACTTACTAAACATGACAAACATTGTTACTACTAGATTTACGAACAATTTTACAGACACATTAAGATACAAACTTTACAAGCACAGGTTTCTAACACGGAAATAAACTTATGAACTATGGAACAAATGTACTATTTTTACAAGGATACATGTATTAACAAAAACGGTTTTCATTGTATTATTCGTGAATTTGTTGAGAGAACCAATTGTGAGACACGTCTTCTGGGAAGTCTACTCCTTAGGAACTAGAGTCTCCTCGAGGGAGAGTGTGAGTTTGTGTATAGATGCATATGGGACTGATAATCCCGCACCCTGACTATTAGCTACAGTCGTCGTCGGTGACAAACGTCATTAACGTTTACGACATCCGAAGTACGATGTAGGGTTTATCGTCCATCAGTATGGTTATAAGAACTCACATGGAAAACAACGACTCGTTCACGTAATAATATACTTAACAAACAGTCATCAAGTTTAGTAACTATGAGATTTCTTAGTATATACATCAGGATGATATGAAATTAACATCCGACATGCAGTGGGATGTGTGACTTCCACCTCATTTACTGTTCCTTGTTTGGTTGTGGGCATATGGCAGAATCACCCAATCGACTGTCTGTTCGATCTAGATTTCTATAACTCGTATGTACTAAGTGATCACAGGAGGGTATTAACATCACTTTCAGTATACAGAACAACACGTTTTCGACTAGTTTTATTTGATAATAAAGTTACATTTCAACAACTTAAGTATGGAAAATACTTGTACTTTTCAGTTTTGGAACAGTTAAGACAACAACTCACTTTTATGGAAAATATAGGATTTTCTATGACAAACATCAGTATTTTACAAGCAATCGGTTTATCATTCAACTAACAAACATTCATTGTTAATTCTATAATCTCCTTAGTTTATGCATCAAGGTTATATATGAAGAATATCAGATAGACAGTTGGATGTGTCGTTTCTGCCTCATTTCCTGTTCCTTGTTTGGTTGTGGGCTTAGGGCAGATCCACACAATTAGTTGTCCCTTCGATATTGGTTTATATATAGCTAGTATAAATTAAGTGGTCATAGAAGGAACTGGTATTATCATACTCTTATTAAGAAAATATATGATTTTCTTGAGGAACACTATCAATAGATTTCAAAGGACTAATATAGTTAACTTTGTAAGTACCTAGTCAAGACGTCAGTGTTATATACATGAGGATCCGACAACCAGTAGGATGTGTGGCGTCCGCCTCATTTCCTGTTCCTTGTTTGGTTGTGGGCTTGGGGCAGAACCACCCAATTGATTGTTTGTTCGATCTGGATTGTATATGACTTGTATACACTAAGTGCTCGTAGAAGGAACTGGTATGAATCGTTTTGCTTATCATTCATCACATCAGAAAATATAGGATTTTCTGGAGTATCACATCATGTGTTACAAAGAACAAAGAACCTGTTTTCTAAAACAAAACGCTTATGAACTCACCAAATTTAATGTTGACACTTTGAAAACTACTTGTATTCTCAGGACACTAGTAGACAGGTACACGCACCGGTTTCTAAAAGATGGAGCATAGTAGCTTCAAGTCTTTTCTTGTTATTTACTTTTGGAGTGAGTTATATATGATTCGAATACAATGTAAACATTATACTATTAATACAATGGTTGTTGTTGCTGTGATTACTATTATTCAATTGTTGTGATAATGTACATGACGTCCTCCGCCCCCGAATGTTTCCGTCGTTCCGGTTTGGGGGTGTGACATAAACATAAAGGAATGCTAACCTCAGCTTTTAGAGTAGCTTTTACTCACAAGAATCAACCGATGGGACCAACATATGCCAAAACCCAAAGCTAAACTAGATCTAAGAAATGAATCATCAAACTTGAAACTTTATACCTCTAGATGGATGATCAAGATGAACAAGGTCTCGATCTACAAGCTTCAAACCAACCAATACTACTCTAATGAGTTCCTTTTTCTTAAATATGCACCAAAAACACACCAAAACACTCAAAGGCTCAAGAATCTCACAAATGGGGCTAGGGTTTTGAGGGGATGACTTTGGGACAATGGAGGTTGGTGACAAGAGAGGCCTTGAGGTCATGAGGTGTTTAAATATGGTCCAAACCCTAAAATATAGGGTTTTGCATAATGCATAAGTACACCCAACATACGCTATGTAACGACACGAAATTCAAACCAAATTTTTCATTTTTAATGCTCATAAAACATATGTCTCATCATTAATTCTCAAAATTGATCAACAAGTTTTCAAAACAATTATTCAAATCCAAGATCCACAAACATAGCTCCATAACAAGAGTGTGTGCATAATCACGCCGGTACCTTCCCGCGATCCTCTGAGGTACGTGAAACACATGACACATAACACGGTAAGCACAAATTCTTAGTGAGTTCTCCAAAATACCACATACAACAATTTAGCCACTCGAGGCTATACTCTGTAAGACCCTCCGGTCTATGTGTCTCCGCGGGACCCTCCAGTCCCGTAGCTCGTTGGATCCTCTGGTCCAGTCTAGCTCGTTGGACCCTCCGGTCCGGTCTGATTGAGAACCCTCTGGCCTCATAGTTCGTTGGACCCTCCGGTCCGGTCTAAGCAACAAATGATACAACATACAATACATAACATAAAAACATGCATAACTCAAGCAAGCACATAAGAACCTCTGGTCACACATAGTTTTCGCTCTAGGTAAGTATAGTGAGAAAACTCACCTCGTAAGCTAGTAAGTAAAAGCCTCGTGCTCGGGAGTCCTCGATCTAGCCTCCGCCTAATCACAAGGATAATATCTCAAATTAATACCCTCCTCATACTCGACTATACCACTCACTGGTCTCTCTTACACTCTTAGCCCTAGAAATGGGTAAAAGACCATCTTACCCTTCCCTGACCTCCATTACTCATTTGAACAACCCTAAAGTCAACAGAAGTCAATAGTCCAAATTGACCAGACTCGCCGAGTGCACTCGTGCGACTCGTCGAGTCCCATCGATTCTCAGTAATCCCATGAAGGTCCAGCTCGTCGAGTTAACCCCTAACCACCGTCTGCTAGCAATGAGGTCCTTCTTCCCGAAGAACTCAGGAACCCCACATACAAGAAACTCTTGAAAATTCAAAGAGTGTGCACCCACCATAGCCACCATCCTGGTACAGAATGCGCCCAGACGCTCATCCATCAACTCCATAACGCCCTCCTTGATCGAACCAAAGATAACATGAGTCTGCTCCAGAATTTTGAGGGTAATCTTAGATGAAATGAACTCTCACATCTGATCATCCAAGGATCCGGCTCCATAGCTCAAACCCGATCCCTCACCAGGACCTGAACCACCTCGAGTGACCATTATACTAAAAATAAACAATGAAAAACATCAGAAAACACTCGAAGAATCTCACACCTAGCAAGTTTCTTAGTATCCTTGTGACTTACCTTGACTCGAGTACGGATCATGTACTTTCAGTAGTACGGGTCCAATACTACCTTCCACACTTATCCGTACTTTCCTCAAGAGTTGCCCCGACTCCCCTAAGTAACTCTCATACCCAACAATCTACATTCCCGCTAAATGACATATCCACTAATATAGCATGCTTCCTAGGTTCTCCTAGGATTCCCTTCTCGCCAGTCTCCTCCATCAGTAGAAGAAGAAGCCCCCGCTAACACCCGATAACAACCTCACGAATATAACTACATGCAACAGACACTAGATAATTCTTCGACTTCAAGGTATTACACTACAATGGTTGGACTCAAACAAGAGTTGTGCAATAAAGTTAAACCTATCCTTCTAAAATTATCTAATTTCTGGAACACGTGACCTAGCATATTCGCTAGTTAGTTAACTAGTATTAGCAGTGGTTCCTAAAAGCACAAAGCAAGCAACATTCGAGCATCGAGTTCTAACCAGAGCACTGCCTAACAGACCATCCTAACATATTATCTGTAATCCAAAGTAGAATGTTGTTCTAGAGGCTGGTATAGTAGGCATACAAAGGCATCTCTCCTTACATACCATTCAGAGCATACCCTTAGCCCTAAACTAGCATGTTATTCACATTTTCACATACTAAAAAAAACCATGTATGGGTATTTTGGGAACACTTACTTGAGCTCGGCCGATTGCATGCATCACACCCCATTTATAAAATCTTTTTCTAAATATCTTTTCCCTTTCACTTAATTCCTCAGTTTGAGTTCAGACACACATAAGAGTGTGTCTGAATCCCTCAAACCAAGGCTCTGATACCAACTTGAACCATCCTAAAAGTACTAAGTAAATTTTTTGTTTAAAATCAACTAAACCATTAACCATGTATGTTAAAAACGATTAAGTATGTCATAAAAGAAAATATTCCCAAAATCATAAAATATCAGACACTGGATGCAATGCGATCATGTCGGGTCCTTCCCTTTTGAACCGGAAGTACCTGAAAAACATTTAAACATAAACTGTAAGCACAAAGCTTAGTGAGTTCCCCAAAATACCACATACCATACATTGTACATGCATATCATACTAAAGCATATAACTAAGTCCTTTCTGATTCTCTGAGTACCTTACGAATCCCTGAGTCCCTTCTGACTCCTTTGGTATCTTTCAACCAGTACGGGTCTATTTCACCCCTTACAACTAAGCATACAATCATACTAGCAAGATTCACAAAGACAGCAAGCACATACAAGCATATAATCAAGTGTCACAAAGACCACTACTATCGTACAACATAATCCAGTGGGTCGGAATTGGTGCCTTCGATCCATAAGTACAATAAGGAGACTCACCTTAATCTGATGATAATAAACCACACTCTCGGGCTGCAGCTACCACGAATCCTCACACTGAACGTATCAAAATCAACTCTAATTACTAATAAGGGTAATAACCCATAAATAATGGTCCAGGTTACATTCCATCATGCCAAGGGTAAAATACCATTTTACCCTTCCCTTACTTGATCCATGTAACCATGGTCCAAACCCATAATGACCTAAGGCCCAAAAATGTCCCAAAAGGCCTTCTGGTGAGTACCTCATGCGTATCATCCATTTTGCTCAACATACTAGTCTAACAGAGAATGGAAATCGGGGTTGAACACATTATGCCGAGCGTACTTACAGGGTATGCCCAGCGTACTCCTCTAATGCCCCAAATCCATATTTAGCACTTAATACCTAAAGTCTAAACGTCTAATTCATAGATCTAGCTCTTGGGAATGTCTTAACTGATAAAGTTGAAAACTTGATGCCTTTGCATGGATTAAAGAAGCCCAAACCAAATTCTAACCTTCTAACTTCATATTAAGAACAATAACTCGTGCATGGATGAACCAAAATAATCAAGATACGATTTTTATGCACTAGGGACCTCAGTCCGATGCAGTTTCCGGACTTCGGTCCGATGCAGTGGGCGAGGCCCAGTATGTGCTTTATATGTTATTGTATGTTATGTGGTAGTTGGGGAGACTCACTAAGCTTCGTGCTTACAGTTTTCAGTTTTGGTTTCAGGTACTCAGTTTTCAAAAAAGAGGAGCTCGGAAAGATTGCAGTGCACACACCATTTGTTCAGCCTGGGATGTTTATACTCTGATATATTTGATAGTTGTTATGATATTTTGAGATACATAGTTTATGATTCTTATATGACGTTTGATGAATATGGTTTTATTACTGATTTAAAACGAAATATTCAGACTGTGTTTTTGGGATGTTTCAAGTTGGTATCAGAGCCTTGGTTTGAGGGATTCAGGCACACTTTCGGGTGTGTCTGAACTCAAACTAAGGAAGTGGTATAAAGTTTTCAAGAGAAAAACCATGGTTACAAAAGAATTTTGAGAAAAGAAAACAATTTTAGAAAAAGTATAAAGAAAAGAGTTTTAGAAAAAGCGAAAGGAATTTTGAAAAGAGAAAATGGTGTGGTGCATGCAATCAACCCAGCTCAAGTAAGTACTCCCAATTTACCCATACAAGTTTATGTTATGATTATCAGTTTCAGTTTCAGTAGAACAGCATGCTAGAATAGGACTAAGGATCTAGGAGGATGCCTTATGTGCCTGCTTTATGTGTTCCAGCTTTATGAGAATTGCATGCTAGTATTGAGTAGACAGTAGTAGGATAGTCTGTTTAGGTTATGCCTGATAAGTATGAGCTTAGCAATGTATGCTAGTACAGTTTCTTGTCACGAGGATAGAATTGCTCGAATAGTTTCCTGTGTCTGAATGTTGCTTGCTTTGTGCTTTGTGGGACTCTGAGTGATGGGAGTTAGCCGTTAGGTGAATACGTCACGTCACATGTGATCAGGGTTGAATAATCTCAGAGTGCTGGATTTGGCCCTATTGCGCAGCTCTTGTTTGAGTCTAACCGTTGTAGGGACGGGTCTGTTACTCAAAGGATTATCTGAGCCTCGTCACATGTGATGGTATTCAGGTGATGGCTAATTGGCATTACAAGGAGGCCTTCAGCAGCTGAGGACTGGTTTGGGTGAAGTCAGAGATTTCCCTAGGGCAAGCCTAGGATGAGAGTACCAGAGATCAGTAGCAGTAGTAGTGACTTGGTGGAGTCGAGGCAGTACTTGAGGAAAGTACGGATAGATGTGGAAGGTAGTATGGGCCCGTACTACTGAAAGCAGAGGATCCGTACTCGAACCAAGGAAGGCTGAGATAAGACCAGGGAACTTGTAGTGTGTGAGATCCCTTGAGTTTGGATGAGTATTGTGATGTTAGTGATGGTATGTTGCCGAGTATAGTGACACTACGTGGTAAACCAGATGGTAGTTCTGGTGTCGACAAGGGATCAAACGCAGACTCTGGAGCCGGGCAGATTGATGATCAGATGAGGGGGTTCATTCCATCTGAGAATTACGCGCAGTATCATTGACCAGACTCCTGTGATCCTCAGTGTGATCAAGGAGGGCATTATAGAGATTTGTGATGAGAAGCCGAGTGCATTCTGCACTGAGATAGCAGTCATGATAGAGACCCGTACGTTGATGTTTTGGGAATTCAGAGTTGGTGAGGCTTCAGATTGTCATGGGGGTTAGGAACCCCATTGTTAGTAGTAGATGGTTGGCAGATGTCACCAACAGTTTTCGTACCAGACGTTGTCTTGAAAGGAGACAAGATCTAACTTTATGTTTCCTGAGGGATAGAGCACGAGATTGATAGGAAGAGGTTGGTAGCGAGTTGAGTGATGACGTGGTTGATGCTATGTCGTGGGATGACTTCCAGACCAGATTCTGGGCAGAGTGTGCCCAGGCGATTGAGGCGCAGCAGTTGGCGCAAGAGTTGTTAGTGTTGGATTAATGTCTAAGTCCATAACTATATTTGGTATGTACTTGACCCGACCCGACATGGTCCATTTGGGTTGCACTTCACCGGCACAATTTATATGGATAGTCTTTTGAGAATAGTATATTTATGATTTATATTAATATATTATAAGTTCTAATATATTAATATGGAATCATATTATTTAATTAGTATTGATCAAGAATTAATTTAGAATTAATTAAGTGATCAAAAAGAACTAATTAAATATGGACTCTTATATATATGGAATGGGCCAAGTTCATTTAGGTTGGGCTAAGCTTTCATGGATGGTCCATGGAGCTTTTAACCCATGGATCCTATGTAAATGAAAGGTCATGGGTATTAGGGTTTACATGGATGTAACCCTAATCCTCCATAATATATAAAGGGGTCCTTGGCTCACAAAATTGACACAAGTGTGTGAAAGTAAGAGTGGGCCGATTTTAGTGTGCATACATATTCTCTAAAGTTCTTCCAAGGTGTTTTGGTGATTTGTGATTCCATTTGAGGCTTCCACACTATTGGGGCTAAGCTCTTAAAGCTTGAAGACATCAAGCTACATCAAAAGGTATGTCATCTAACTAGAACTTTGTAGTATAAGTGCTTCATAATATGCTAGTTAGGATGAAACCTTGGAATAGTTAATATTTGCATGTATAATAGAGAAAACATAGATCCAAGGTTTATAGGGTTGCATGTACACCATAGGAGTGTTAGAATGCTCAAAAACCCAACAGTGGTATCAGAGCCATGGGTTGTTTTCTGTTATATTGATGCAAATGTTTTATTTTCAAGTTGGAAAAAAAAGGAAAAAAAACATGACGTTTGTCAAATTTTAAGATAATTACTTGTTTTGTGAAAAACGAATTATTTGTAAAATTTGAATCATTTGTTATATGAGTTGAATTAGGTCAAATTTAGTAAAAGATAAAATGATATGATTATTTTATTAGTTTTAAAAGTTTGATCTAAATGTTTTAAGGAGTTACATATTTTGTCATAAAATTTTGGAGCTCAAAAGTTTTTTTTAAAAGTTGTGATCTTAAGGGTTTTTGAAACTTCCATAAGTTATGGATATGAAAGTTTTTTTTTTTTTAAAAAAAAAAATTTGTTTCAAAGTTTTTATGGAGTTACAAAATTTGGTGTTAATGTTTTAAAGAATTCCATAACTTGTTCTTAAGTTATGGAACATGGAAAGTTTCATCATAAAACACCATTAATTCCATAAGTTATGAAATCCAAAGGTTTTCAAGAATTACAAAACTTGCCCTCAAGTTTTGGAATTTGAGAAAAGTTTTTTATGGAAAAAAGAATTGAATTCTAAAACTCTTGGGTTCATAACTTAAACAATTAATTAAATGGTTTTAATTTTGAGTTTAATAATTGGAATTATGATGTTTTGTGGAATAGTTCAAATTAACTCTTATGGACTTTATTAATAGTTAATTAAAGCGTTTAATTAAAAGAGTATTATTAATCCATAAATATATGGTTTGAGTTTAATTAAATTAAAAGTCTAGTTTAATTAATAGATTAAACCACCAAGTATTTTAAATGTCTAAAATACACCCTTATACTATTATAATATTAAAAGTTTAATATATTATATGTATAAGAGCAAGTCGTCTTACCATTAGTAGGCCTCATTCACGAAGCCGGTCTATAAGGGGGGGTATAAGGTTACTGCCTATAAAATGGCAGTTTAATGGGTGTCCACTCTCACTCACCGCTTCCTTGACCGGTGGAGGGTCGTTAGCCGAACAGGTAGGACAAGGACTATAATTCTCCCTTCATTATAAGTATAATGATAAATACTAAGTAACTAAACACTTATAAATTCCCAATCTTAGTTACTTAGGAAAATGTGAATAAGGTGCTAATCCATGAAATTACACTTTGCACTTTGTTTAAGCTGTTAGTGGAGCGTGTGTGGTTAACCGGCACACTAACCTGGACTTAACAAGGTAGGCAAAGGGTAACTTAATGTTTATCATAGTATCGTTGGAGCGTGTGTGGTTAACCGGCACATCGATTGAGGGGTAAATATTAAGGGTACCAAGTATATTTGCATGGTTACTTCACACCTTGTTTTGTGATCCTCGGCATCCCAGTCACAAAACCTGAAGGGCACACTCGAGATTGAAACATGCCATTGAAAAGTTCAATGAATCTCAAAAGAATCTAGGAGTTTCAAAACCAATTAAAACCTAATAATACATTTCGTTTATCTTGGTGGAAATTGGTGAATCGTCATTCACCTACCTTCAAATATTTTATAGCTTGGATTACGGCATCCCTCTTCCAAGTTATAAAATAGTTTGTTGGGTCCTAGCCTTAATATATCATATTGAGTGTTATATTAAGGACTTAAATCAACTTTATGTGAATTTCTCCCATTGTTGATGTCTGGTTTAGACAACAATGATCTTCCCAAACCAAGCTTTCCTAATGAATATGACTTCCCGAGTTTGGCTCATGGAAGTCATACTTCTCTTCCTCTACCTCCTCCAATTATTCTCCCTAACCACATGTTCAAGGTCACTCAAGCCCTAATGGCAAGCAAGGTCTATGTGTGATCACATCTTAGAGATGAAGTCACATATTGACAAGCCGGGAGAGTTGGGTGTCAAAGTCTTGAGAAAGTTGGATGTTCAATCACTTTCTAAGTCACATAGTGAGTTCCTTTGGGACTACTATGAAACAGACTATGACATGAACCTTAATGATCATATCTATTTGCTTGGTGCTGCTGAATCAGCAATGATTTGGAACGATAGTAAAGCAAATTTGATTAGAAGATCAACTTCCCAAAAACTTTATGGACAGTGACAATGGTGACACTGGAAATCCAGAAAAAGCATTCTCTTCCCAATGGAAAGGGATTGGCCATAGTCAACCCGGTTGACCAAATGGTAAAGAGAAAGGCTAAGTCTGAGATAGTCCCATTACCAAAGGGTCCATATGTTTATTTTGCCAAAAGAAGGGGCGTTGATTGCAAAGCTGCCAAATTTACCTAAGGATGTTAAAGTCAATAAGTTTGACTCTACATCAGGTAGAGCCCATTATCTAACTCTGTTAAGTTCTATTCTGAGATCCTCATTACATGATGTGACTGGGTCACATGTTGATGTTTTAAGAATCAAAGAATAGAGAGATATCTTAAAGGAAGTATATGATGATTCTGATCGCGAAGGTGGATTTCGATCGCATCAGAATTTTGAGCAGTTGCTTAAGAAGTTATGATATATTACTAAGGAATAGATAACAACAATTTTCCATGTGGATTGTAAGGATAAGTTTTTCCGCAAAGTTTTAAAATAAAAGAAAATTGTTTAATTTTATTTATTTGAAGTATCCTTACAATGGCATTTGTGGAAAATTGTTGCTTATATGATTCCACTGACAGCAATATTGGAAAATGGATTTGATTCTTTCATTTGTGGTAGTGTCTAAATTTACCAAATCAAGAAAGTTCCTCATCACCCAAGTTTCAATTGGACCGAAACTTGGAATCATGCAAGTTGAATAGTATGATGAATGAGAACTTTCAAGCATTGGAAAATCAAGACTAATTACTTGTTCACATGGATGTGTGAGTCAAGTGAAGGACTAAAGGGACCGAGTACACATTCTTGTGCACTGGTCATGTCCACCACAAAGCTCGTTAAGACTATTTGATTTACTAAAGTTTAGTAAATATGGTTATACTTACAAGTTTAAGTATAATTCTGAAACATTGGAAAAGTCTCAATGTATGGCAGAACGAATGGGAAGAATCAAATTAGGCAGAAAGATAAAAGTTTCTCAAATCTGAAAAGATGGGAGAGTACTTTAGTATCATGTTTGTGATCATATTAATGATTTAGAAATCATATCACAATTAGTCCTCTAAAGGTCATCTTAGTGCATTCTTATGACTAAGAAGAGGAGTCATGAATTGTTGAAATGGTTAGATCAGGAAGATGAGTCATACTTCGTTTCAAAACAATTCTTAGAGTCATACTCCAAGATTGTAACTTGAGTGACATATCTTAAAGAAAGGTTTAAAACACTTGTCAAATGTAAGAGTAAAAGTGTCCTACTCTTGTACATTTGAAATTGGTAAGTTGTGATGTTTTGGATAAAACAAAGACCAACTAAGGCCAATTGTGTGAAGTGTTTGTCTTGATAAAGAATCTGCACTATCTCTTGAATATTTGGCAAGATAGTCTTATATGTTAAGAGGATAGTGGGAGTCTTAAAGATCCTACAAAGAATTTCAAGAACTAATCAAGAATAAAACCTGAGGTTCTTCACTAGCACACGACTTGAGGTTTATAACCTATCGTGTTGACATATTATGTGCCCATTCCAGTTAAAGTTGGCTTTGCATAGGAGTTCTGAAAGTTCTCAATTGGTTGCATAACAACTTGGAAGCAATGGCAGGCCCTGTACTGCCAGGTGGCAAGAAGTTAAGATTGCATAAGTTCAGTCCATATGAGTTTGGATTTGCCATTATCCTTGTCTTATGACTATGGTTTTGACGATTCACATGGATAAGAACACATACACCATAAAATCTAAGGGTCATAAGGTTTCTCTCCGATTCATGAAAATGATGGTGAGGAAACACTTCCACCAAGTAGATTTGAAGCAGATGGCAAAAGGTCTAAACAATTGAGACTATGATTACGGCATCCCTTTTCATAGTTCTGAAATTGTTTAGACACACATGCTTGCTATCTAAGGAAAGGTGTATGATTTTGATAAAGTTTTATCAAAGCATATCCTATCATAAATCTGAACTTTGGTAAGAAAGTCAATAAAGTATTGATTTCTAGAAGACCAGCTGATTTCTGAGTACATGTCAAAGCTAGTGGGAGCATAAGTGTTATGCTAATAATCATCATGTTAGTGGGAGCATGATAATTATTGTTAGTGTTGCAAGTTAGCAATGTTAATTATAGAAAACAAAAGTTTCAATTCGTGAGGCTGCAGGGATTGAAAAAGTTGTTTTGCTATAATTAAGGGAGAGGATATACTTCATTTCAGTTCTAAAGGATTAGATTGAGACCTTAATCATCCTTAGTCAAGAATATATATATATATATACATATATATATATATATATATATATATGAATTTCATGTTGGATTGGTTCAACTTAAGGAAATTCTATATATTGCGTTCTCAAAATTCGATTATGATTACGGCATCCCTCTTCATAGTCAAATTTTGAAAACATGGCAAATAAAAATATTGTAGCAAAAGACTGGTCTAGAATCATGTCTTTATGTGAGACATCATGAATCGTGTACCATTTGCTTTGGGTACAGGATCGATTGCATGTGCTATAATATTTGTCATTTCTAAATTTTTCCAAATGCCCAGAGGCATTAAGAAGGGAAAAGGTCTAGAATTGGATATGACTAAAATGATTAAGCAATTATCGAGGACAATCTGAGGTTTACCAAAGATTGGTTGCTCAGGGACAGTTGGAAGTATAGTGCTAATTTTGGAAGGACCATATTGACATATTCTGAAAAGAGGCATCTCTTATTCAGAAGTGATAGTCAAAATGAGAATATGGAGTTGTCTCCATAGGTGGAAGTTATCTGTGTAAGATTAGAAAACTTAATGCAAGAAGCATGTCCAAAGCAATGTACTTTGAATATGAGACTTAGTTTCCATGGAGTTGATCTCCATTGGAATACCTTATAATGACTGTTGACAAGTCTTTGTGACTTTGTACATATTCATTACAGGAGGGTCAGTGCATATAAGTTTAAAATCTAAACAGATTTCGATAAATGATAGGAATTTGAAATTCTCACATTTTTCGATAAGGATTTGGGAGTGTGAAATTAGAATCATTGAAATTATGTTCAATTGGTTTATTTCACAAAGTAAGGATCATAGACAAACATAGAGTGCATACTTGGTGTATGGCAAAGCTATTGTTTAAGAAAAACATAGTGTACATGCTTGGAGCATGGGACAACTAGTGTTTTTAATTCAAGTATAAAGTTGATAAAACCGAAACAATGAATAATGAGTAATCAGTATGGTGATAAATAAAAGTGTTTATTTATATTCATAGGGTTTGATACCATATTTGATTCATTTATTCTTGTGTTTCACTTTGCATGTTTTGACTTCCAGAATAACTAAGTCGCTCTTCCTGAATGATTAAGTTATTCAAACCATCCACAGTCGGTCATATGTTGGAAGTAGATATGAATCAAGACTGTCATGGGTTGGTTTGTAGAGGTCCAAGTTGGTGGACAAAGTGGTGCTACAACACTCATGAGTGCTCATAAGTTCTGAGTATTGGATTCAACCCGCGCTCATTTGAATCACTTCATGGATTTTATCACGAGTGATCATGAGACGATAATATCTTATATTCTTCGAACCTAGAGATATGAGTTGTTACTATGAGTTGGTTATACATTGATTGCACGAAAACGCATTTGGTAACTCGATGTTATAAAACGTGCCTTTGTGTATGATTCAACAAGTAGTAGAACAAGCCATATGAGTCGAAGTTTATCCATTCCTTTTACCTTCGGGATAAAAGCGATATCTGTGGGCCCCTCGATGATTTAGCGATGACACATGTGAGTGCTTGGCCAAGCCAGAACTGATTTGATTTGTTCAGTCAGTCAGTCATCATAAATCGAAAATCAGGAAACAACAAATGGACAGAGAGAATGATTATAATCCATGTCTCAGTCCATATGATATCTACAATGGAGGAATATATGATCCCTTATCTAATGGACGCGTCATTGATTTGTTCAGAGTTTGACAGCGGCTTTAAGAGCTACGATTGCTAGTCGGGTTATGAAGTCGTACTTGCAATAATAGTTTTAGACTTATCCAAGTGGGAGACTGTTGGATTAATGTCTAAGTCCATAACTATATTTGGTATGTACTTGACCCGACCCGGCATGGTCCATTTGGGTTGCACTTCACCGGCACAATTTATATGGATAGTCTTTTGAGAATAGTATATTTATGATTTATATTAATATATTATAAGTTCTAATATATTAATATGGAATCATATTATTTAATTAGTATTGATCAAGAATTAATTTAGAATTAATTAAGTGATCAAAAAGAACTAATTAAATATGGACTCTTATATATATGGAATGGGCCAAGTTCATTTAGGTTGGGCTAAGCTTTCATGGATGGCCCATGGTGCTTTTAACCCATGGATCCTATGTAAATGAAAGGTCATGGGTATTAGGGTTTACATGGATGTAACCCTAATCCTCCATAATATATAAAGGGGTCCTTGGCTCACAAAATTGACACAAGTGTGTGAAAATAAGAGTGGGCCGATTTTAGTGTGCATACATATTCTCTCAAGTTCTTCCAAGGTGTTTTGGTGATTTGTGATTCCATTTGAGGCTTCCACACTATTGGGGCTAAGCTCTTAAAGCTTGAAGACATCAAGCTACATCAAAAGGTATGTCATCTAACTAGAACTTTGTAGTATAGGTGCTTCATAATATGCTAGTTAGGATGAAACCTTGGAATAGTTAATATTTGCATGTATAATAGAGAAAACATAGATCCAAGGTTTATAGGGTTGCATATACACCATAGGAGTGTTAGAATGCTCAAAAACCCAACAGTTAGATCTCCACTAGACGACTGAGACTGTGGCAGAGGTCACTGCCAAGTCTCGGGAAAGAGCTTATATGGTACCACAGTATGCAGCAGATGAGGAAACGAAGAAGGTAAGTTATCAGAACGTACCACAGAATGTTAGCTAGTAGATCGGGAGTACCTCGGGGTGTGAGACCCTGGGTAATATGACTTCTAGAGCTCAAGAGCGGGATATTGAATTAGAGCACACTGGGAAGAGGGAACCAGATCAGTTGCTTATAGTGAGGGGTCTCGGGAGGAGACCGTAGATTTCAGATTAGCTTTCGAGAGACCAGCAGGACCAGATTCGGTGCAACACTTGCGGGAAACTTCACAAGGGAGCCTTTCGTTCCATGGGTTGAGTAAGTGTAACCCTGAGTTAACCTCCGTTTGTGTCTGAATATATTTTATTTAGAGATGTCATATGCCAATTGCATACCGAGAAGCATTAGCGAATAGTGATAGACCAATTCCCCAGATTACGGGATTGGGAAGTACAACGTCATCTTGGTTTGTTCCAAGACTGAGGAGCAGCACGAGAAGCACCTGAGGGAGGTGCTAGAGACTTTGAGGAGGGAGAGAATTTTCGCAAGGTTCTCCAATTGTGAGTTCTGGTTGCGCGGGGTGCAATATCTTGGGTACCTTGTCAATCAGAAGGATATTCTAGTCGATCCGGCCAAGATAGAGGCCGTGACGCAGCGGGAGATTCCGAGGTCTCCAACTGAGATTCGGAGCTTCCTGGGTTTAGCGGGTTATTACCGGAGGTTTAATTGGGTTCTTGGAGGCGGTGTGATCTTTTGGGCTGGTCAGTATTGAAACACTAGCAATGCTAAGCGTGGTTTCAGCAGATGGAGCATAGAATGGTTAGAAGGATTGAGAATCCTTCCAGAATTGTGTGCTGAAAGACGTTAGTTGAATCAAAGTGGGGGAGAATCATCTAAGGATTCAGAAGTAGGAGCAGTTTTGAAACTGGGATAAGTTTCGCATCTTTGTTTGGAAGGAAGACAGCTTAAGCGGCTGTATGGTTTGATGATAGTGTGAGATGGAAGTTCAGAAAAACTTGCCAATAAGGAGATCGCGTTCCCGTAATGTTTGCTAGCAAGCCTTAGGGAATCAGGTTGGGGATTCCAGACAGGACATGAGTTCAGCTGAGTGCGGGTCAAGCGCGTGTTCGATCCAGTATAGATAGTCTTAGAGTGTTGTAAGTTTGGGGGTGTAGCCGTAGCATTCACTAGCAGCCAGATCGTGTTAGAGTGTTGTAAGTCTGTGAGTGTAGCCGTAGCATTCACTAGCAGTCAGATAGTGTTAGAGTGTTGTAAGTATGCGGGTGTAGCCGTAGCATTCACAAGCAGCCATATAGTGTTAGATTGTTGTAAGTCTGCGGGTGTAGCCGTAGCATTCACTAGCAGTCAGATAGTGTTAGAGTGTTATAAGTCTGCGGGCGTAGCCGTAGCATTCACTAGCAGCCAGATAGTATTAGAGTGTTGTAAGTCTGCGGGAGTAGCCGTAGCATTCACTAGCAGCAGACAGTGATAGAGTGTTGTAAGTCTGCGGGTGTAGCCGTAACATTCACTAGGTTGGTAGATAGCATGAATGTGTTGTTAGGACGCGGAAAGAACAGTAGTACCCACCAGTTCGGGTGTAGCAGTGAGGAAATGGAAATCCACGGATTGGATTTCGGAATTTCCCAGACGGATTAGACCTGGTTAAGCCAGTGATAAGATTGTAGAAGCGCCACTACAGAGATGAGAGCAAGGAAGTAGTGGACTGCTTAATGTCATTTATAACATGAGGCTACCAATGGTCATGTAGCAATCACTTTTAGCCTTGGGTTTGGTGACGTCAGGATTCGATGTATGGACTCGATCAGTTAGATCAAAAGTTATTAGAGCCTCAGTGGCAACTAGTTCTAGAGAAGGAATTTGTTCAGAAGTTGTGTGAGGCGACTAAGTGGGGGTCCTTTGGCTCTGCAACCGGGCCGGAACCCGGTACTTCAGATAATTGGCAAATCAGTTTAGACCAGGAAGGCCTAGATAGATTTCGGGAAGCAGTCATGTGGTAACATACTGCTTCAGGCAGTTCAGTGTTCGTACAGTTTCAGTGTTTGGGCAGTGTTAGTAATTGTGTTTAGGTTGCAAGTGCGGACAGAATAGCTGGTTGAAATGGATAGTGACAAGTCACTCACAGTGGAAATAGCTGAGCATTGGCCAAGTATAAGTGAATCACATGGATAATAGAGTTGTGATTCTGTTTTTCTAGTGGGAGCCTTGAATTATTAGGAGATTCAGGTCAAGTAGATGTTACCTTGTTGCGAGAAATTCGTTCGCCTGTGGATTTTAGGGCTATACGAAGATTGGTCACAGTTATCCAGAGAAGGTTCGGGTGGGCCCAGGGTTGTGACCATGTTACTTGAGTAGTTTGGCGTGTAAGGAATGACAAGAGATGATTTCGAGGACGAAATCTAATTTAAGTGGGGGAGAGTTGTAACACCCCATTTATTAAATGAATAAATAGATAAAGTTGATGAATGGATAGTAGCCCTAAAATCAATAACTTTATAATAAGAGTTGGTCTCGAGGAGTTAATTGTTACAATATTAGAAGTCGGGGGATAAAAGTGTGAGTTCCAGGTTAGTTTTGTAAGTATTTATGAAGGCATGGACTAAATGGTACTTTATGGGACTTCATTTGAAGAATTTTAGATGCTAAGGGGCTGATTTGGAAATTTAAGGACCTACTATGAAGAGATTTTTGGAGATAAGGGCAATATAGTAAATTTTGGATTTAATTTGAAAGGATTTCATAGGGAGGGACCAGAAATGTAATTATGGGGAAATAGTTATTTTTGGATGGGTATATAGTCTCTTATCGGCCAACCCTAACCCTAAAACCCTTCCTATGATGCAGCCGTCACCCACCTCCCTCCTGCCGCTGCCCTACCGCCACCCTATCTCCTCACCTCTCCGACCAACCAAGTCACCGGCAAAACCGTCCCCTTGCTGCTGTTTCCGCCGCCGACAAAGACAGAAATCGTGGTTCCGGTGTGCGATTAAGGAAGATCGGAGCTCAGGTCGACTGCCGCCACTATTTCATCGCCTCTTCGTGTTTCCTTCTTCTTTTGCCGCCGCCATGTCGCTGTAGCAGCCACTCCGAACGGCTGTTGCGGCTGGAGCTCTTCTTCAACTACCTTGCGCCACCACAAGGGTGGCTGAGGTCGAGGTGCGTTTTGGGTATTGGGTTCGCGACGATCTTGCTCGGGTGGTGCGTGTTGATAGGCCGAGACTCAAGGAAACTCGCCACCACCGTGAGGTGGTGGCTGTCGATACAAAGCACCGCCAGCCGCCGTTTCTATTACCTCCTGCCGTCGCTGCCATGTCTAGACACCACCAGCCACCGTGGTGGTGGCTGTGAGTGGGTGGGTGTGTGATTCTGCTTCTAATGGATGTTTATGCATGTTTATTTTAGTTAAACATAGTAGTTGTTTGGCCGGAATTCCCTAGAACAGCCACCGCCACCACCATGAGGTGGTGGCTGCCGCCAAGCACCGCCGCCGGCCACCATGGTGTGGCTGTGTGTGTGTGTGTGTTAGTTAGTGTGTATGTATTAGTTAGTGTGTGTATTAGTTAGTGTGTATATTTTGGATAAAATCCTTGTAATTGTAATTGCATGGAATAATGGAAATAATAATAGTAACCACCACCGTAAGGTGGTGGCCGCCGCCATGGACCACCACTACCCGAGGTGGTAGTAGGTGGTGCCCCACAAGCAAACCCTAATTGACCTAGCAAAACCTTAATGGGCTTAAGGATTAGTTTTGGGCCTATTTGGGCCATGTTTGGGTGAAAAACCCTAATTAGGATTTAGAAAACCCTAATTGTGAGTATTTGGGTCTTGGACTTATTTGGACCCACTTTTGGGCCATTGAGCTTGGATTATGTATTAAGCCCGATTTTACCATATCATTTATCTAGTAGAGGAAAGGACTTAATGGATTAAGTCCTTAATGGGTTAAGTAAGAAACACTTAACCCTAATCGTCATTTTATGTGAAACCCTAATTTCACTTGGGCTTTGTGTTGGGCCATCCAAGAATAATTAAATGGACTAGAGTAATTAGTTGGGCTTTAGGGTAAGGCCCATATGAAGGATTGGGCCCAATTTGGAAAATTAGGCCATAGTTGGGGCCTAGATGGTTGTATGATATTGGGCCCCTATAATGAGACATGTTGGACTGGATTGAACAATTGGGCCTTAAGGGAAGTCCATGTAGAGGTTTGGGCCCAATTTGGAAAATTGGGCCAAAGGTTGGGCTTTGAGCCATAGTTGGACTTTGGGCCTTTGAATTGGGCCTTGGGACTGAGTCAAGCTAAGTTAAGGGTAAAGTAGTCTTTTACCCCAAGCATGGAATTATGGATATGAGATAGAACCCAATTATTAATTGGGTGTTATATTGGTGTTGACGGTTCGGGAATCTGTCATCCAGCAGTTGGGGTTGAGTCTGCGGGACATCAACAGTCTGGGATTATGTCTTCGGGACTTCAGCAGTGTGAGGTGAGTTTCCTTTCACTAGGAACGGGTCTACGGCCACAATGTCGGCCCGTTTAAGTTAGCAGTAGTTCCGGACTTTAGTCCGATGCAGTAGTTCAGTATGCTTGGTGTCTCTGTGATACAGGCATGGTATGTGTTATGTGTTTCGGACTATGGTCTGATGCAGTATGCAGTATATGTGTTCATATTATTTTCCATGATCATGTTATGCTATGTTCAGTCAGTTCCGGACTTCGGTCTGATGTAGTAGTTCAGTGTGCTTGATGTCTTTGTGATTCAAGTATGACTTTGTGTTATGTGTTCCGAACTTCGGTCCGATGCAGTATGCAGTATCTGTGTTTATGCTAGTAGTTATGATTATGCTATGCTATGTTCAGTCAGTTCCGGACTTCGGTCCGATGCAGAGGGCAAGGCCCTGGTTAGTTCCGGACTTCGGTCCGATGCAGTTTCCGGACTTCGGTCCGATGCAGAGGGCAAGGCCCTGGTTAGTTTCGGACTTCGGTCCGATGCAGTTTCCGGACTTCGGTCTGATGCAGTTTCCGGACTTCGGTCCGATGTAGTGGGCGAGGCCCAATATGTGCTTTATATGTTATTGTATGGTATGTGGTAGTTGGGGAGACTCACTAAGCTTCGTGCTTACAGTTTTCAGTTTTGGTTTCAGGTACTCAGTTTTCAAAAAAGAGGAGCTCGGAAAGATTGCAGTGCACACACCATTTGTTCAGCCTGGGATGTTTATACTCTGATATATTTGACAGTTGTTATGATATTTTGAGATACATAGTTTATGATTCTTATATGACGTTTGATGATATGGTTTTATTACTGATTTAAAACAAAATTTTCAGACTGTGTTTTTGGGATGTTTCATGTGGAGTAGCCTTTACTCACAAGAATCAACCCATAGGACCAACATATGCCAAAACCCTAATCTAAACTAGATCTAAGAAATGAATCATCAAGCTTGAAACTTTATACCTCCAGAAGGATGATCAAGATTAACAAGGTCTGGATCTACATGCTTCAAACCAACCAATACTTCTCCAATGAGTTCCTTTTTCTTCAATATGCACCAAAAACAAACCAAACCACTAAAAGGCTCAAGAATCTCACAAATGGGGCTAGGGTTTCGAGGAGACTGCTTTGGGACAATGGAGGTTGGTGATGAGACAGGCCTTGAGGTCATAAGGTGTTTAAATAGGGTCCAAACCCTAAAATTTAGGGTTTTGCATTCAGCATGAGTACGTCTAGCGTACCCATGTTGGTGATTTTATATCACTAATGTTATTTAAGTGTAATGGGGTTAATTTGTTGATCAATGTCACTTTGACAATTATTGAACAAATCGGTATGGTGTGGAGTGCACGTTTATTTAATTTTGTATTTGTTGAAAGTATACTGCTATTTAGGGGCGAAGCCCCTAAACCGACGGGGGTCTGGGGGCAGCGCCCCTGGGAGTGGGGTCCAAGGGGCGGCATCCCCTGGCGGGGTCCAAGGGGCAGAGCCCCTGGCGCGGAAATTTTTATATATATATTATGTTACTATATTGAAATTGCATCAGAAATCTGGATTTTTTATAAATGTACCCTGTTTTGTGATCCATATTCTAGACCCGGATTTAAGGTTGTTTATGACCGTTTGTGGAAATTTTAGGACATAAAACTGTCATATGGCAGTTTTAAGACAGGAAGTTTTTTCTGTTATATGATCATATCCGAATCTGTGTTGGTACACTTCTTCTTCATAACATCAAAACATTCTCTCTTCTGTTTTCTCTCAATTCTGAGTCTTATCCGATTAAAGATTGAGAGTACCACCCAAATACTTTAATCTGAAAGTGAAAACCACAATTCTCAGAATTTCCAAGGCTATTTTATCCCGAATTTTCTTACAACCCATACGTACGCCCATCGTACACGAAGGAACCTACGATCACATTAAGTGACCTACGCCCGACGTACCTATCACGTACGCCCATCGTAGGCACTGATTTTGAAAACTATTAATAATTCAAGCCCAAAATATAATGTACCTGGAACACGGGTGTTACAATAACATTGGCCGCTTTGTGTATGCAAGTTGTACATGATATAGGATCATATAGATGGTCAAATAAATGATTCTACTTAAATCCCCAACCAAACAAGGAACAAGAAGTAAGGCTAAATCAAGCGTTCTAAGGCTATGAAATATTAATTATGTACAACTATGAAGCATACACTTAGAAACTAGTAGTATCAGTCTAAACCTCAAGGAGCACAAAGCAAGCAATCTACAAGGCTACAAGGCATCACAAAAATCAAGCAATTTTGTCATGCAATTCCTGAAGGGATCCTTAGCCTATCTACTAGCATGTATTTCTAACCATTAACATATTAGCAGATATATAATAAGTATATATATTTTGGGAAATTACTTTCCTTTGAGCTTCGGCTGACTATACATATCACATCTTCATTTCTCTTTTAAAATTTATTATCTTCAAAAGGGTTTATGAAAACTTTAGATTCTTAGTTTGAGTTCGGAATCATACAAGTGTTCATCCAAATCCCTCAAACTAGGGCCCTAATACTAACTTATAACATCCCATTTTTTGCAATAACTTTTTTCAAATTTTAATTAACATAAAATACCATTTTAATAAACCAAATCCAATAAAATCATATGTTCCAAAAGGTAAAATCATAAAATCAGAGTCTGATAGATAAACATCGAATCACTAAAACACAAAAGCTACTGAAGAGTGTGTACAGTCACACCTTGACCTTCTCCCGATCATCTCAAGTACCTAAAAATTTAATCCACAACTATAAGCTAAAACTTAGTAAGTTCCCCAAAATACTACACACAACAATATACAAACAATGCATACAAGTAATGGCCTTTAACACGGAGCTGGTTTGCACTTTTGGCCTTTGGCATAAAGCTGGTTCACCCCTTTAGGCTTCAATATAGTCGGTCCGTCCCGAGTGTCTTGGCCTTTAGCACAAAGTTGGACTGCCCTCAACTCGCCCATGATATGTCGATGATGATATATGGTCCACTAGCATGGCCTAGGCTGATCTAGAGCGCCAGTCTGGCCTGGCGCGCTCCTGCCAGCCTTGCCTGGCGCTCCCTTTCCAGCCGTTTTGGGGACTCTCCTGTCGGCCCAGCCCGGCGCTCCCTCGCCTGGCGCTCCCTTGCCAGCCGTGCTGGGGACTCTCCTGTCGGCCCGGCCCGACGCTCCCCATCCTGGCGCTCCCCTGCCAGCCTTTCCTGGTGTGCACCCGCCAGCTTTGCCTGGGGCGCGCCCGCCAACCCCGCCCGGCGCCTCCGGGCGGCCATGCCCAGCTCCTTGCTAGTTGGGCTTGAATTGGACTGGCCCAAGGCCTGACCTAATTCCCCTTGACCTAGTTGTCCCCTATAAATAGAATAGTGTCTCCTCCATGAAGGGGGATCTTTCCCGGGGACTCTTCCCCAAGTGGCTCAGCCGCCACTAGACTTCCCTCATAACTCAACCTCCACACTATACTCCGGCCGGGTGGCTCAGCCGCCACCCGCCGCCGTCAGCCACCATACACCACTACCAACACCAAGATGGTTCTCTCCAGCTATGGAGGACCATCTCAGATCTACTATATGATCTAACTTGACCGTCGGAGCCCGCTCCTGGGGCCCAGTCCATGGGGCGGCTCTAACGGCCTTGTCTGTTGTGACCTCGCAGATCTGTCTCCGGCGTAGAATCACATCCTCAGAGCAGGTGGTCGGAGCCGATGTCGCATCATTTGGCGCCATCCCGGATTCGAGCAAGTAGCAAAAGCCTCAGTTGGTTTCAAGCTCGTTTTTCTCCCAGATCTGTTGTGCTTCAGCTCAGGTTTGCTCAGATCTGTTCATGTTTAGCATCATTTGGTTCTGATCCGTTTGGCTTTTGCCAAGATCTGTTCAGATCAATTTGGTTCTTGACAAGATCTCTTCAGATCTGTTTAACCATCAAATAGATCTCACGATCTACTCCATTTTCGCTTCAGATCTGTAGATCTATTTTCGTTATCAAGTTCAGATCTGTAGATCTGTTTTCGTCTTGATTCCCATATCTCAAGATCTGTTGAGTTCTTAACTCATCTGAACATTTATGAAGCTTGCAAAAACATTTTAGATCTATCAAACTTTTTCATCTTAGATCTCCAAATCTATACGTTTTTGTTCACTTATTCACCTTTCAAGTTTGAAAACACCAATTCAGACCCGTTTTTACTTGTATTTTCGGGGAGAGAAGCAGTTCTTTCGACTATTTCTCTATCTTTGTTCATATTTTGGTGTTTATCCAAGCAACTTGAGAGGAGAAGAATTTTTTCGTGATTTCTTACTTTATTTTCAGTTTATGTTACAAAAAAATCA
Source organism: Lactuca virosa (assembly GCF_052849685.1). Classification (NCBI taxonomy): domain Eukaryota; kingdom Viridiplantae; phylum Streptophyta; class Magnoliopsida; order Asterales; family Asteraceae; genus Lactuca; species Lactuca virosa. Next base: position 89,088,019 of record NC_136432.1, read on the forward strand.
CCTTCAGTTTATGATTTTCTTTGCAAAGCCCCTCTGAAGTAGTCTATTTAGTGTTTTCTCTAAAAGCTTAGAGATAGATAATGAAAATTTTTCCAAATCTGTTTCTTGCTCATATTTTCATAGCTTGTTGAGCAAGCTGAAAAGAAAATGAAGTTTTATGAGCAGTAACTTATCAGATCCGTTTTTATTTTGAGTTTGTTCAGCAAGTAGGGAGAAAAGAAGTTTTTAAGGATTTTCATCTCATTTTCAGTTCACATATTACAAAAAATTGTTTTTAGCTATGATTTTTTGTGTTATCCCATCCCTGTAACAGCTATTTGTACATACAACTATGCAGCTTGTACATTTTACAAAACTCTCCAAAAGAAAAAAAAAAGGAGAAAGAGTAGAGGTTTTATGAGTTTTTGCCACACATTTGTTCATATTTTGGTGTTTTTTATATATCAGCTTGTGGAGAAAAGATATTTTTACCAGATTTTACATCATTCCCAATTCATACATTACTAGAAAATCTTTACAGTTGAGCCTTTTCTGTATACAATTTCACACACTAAAACATTTACTTGTATATACTGTTGTGTCACTTGTACATTTTACAAAACCAACAAAGCATACGATGTGTATTCTTCACCAAAATCCAGATCAAATCTTTGCCTCAAGAGTTACCCCTACCCCATAGTTACCATTTAGTAAATGGTTTAGAAAAAAAGTACAAGAATATTGTGTATGTCTCTTTAAGCAGACAAAAAAAGGGGGGGGGGAGAAAGGAGGGCAATTGGTCCCATTTACAACAATACTCTTAAAATAAAAAAGGCGTGTGGGTCCCACACGTTTAAAGAGCTACAGAAAAAACAAAACGGGCCCCATTTGGTGACTCACCCAACTCATATCCTCCAATTAAATCAACCGAAAACAACCTTCGAGTCATCTTCACCGGTCTTAACCAGTCCAACCTCCGAGCACCTCCAAAACAACAACCCCAACATCACCAACTGACCACCAATTTCGCCAATGATTGTGGGCTTCTGGTTGACATCGTTGTGACTCTCACCAATAAGGACAAAACGGAATAGCAATGTTACCTTCATCGGTCACCCTCAGCACCGGCGATACAAGCCCATCTACAGTCATTATCCAATAAAGAGCCCCACACCGCTGGTCGACAATTGCAGATCCACCATAGCCGCGGCACCGCCAGTCGACCATCTCTTCTAGCTGGTCAATTGGCGATCCCTAGCCCCCAAGAAAACATAATCGCTGGAAATCGGAACCCGATTGTCACCGGCTGCTCTCACCTATCCAAAAACAGACATAGAAACCCCACCGACGCTCGAAATTTGAGCACCTCCGACCGGTCCCAGCTAATCAGACCGCCAGGACTCACAGTCAGTTACCCATTCTCCATTTGACGACCCTCCAACTATAATCAGTTCATAATAGCGACCTTTGGACCAGCGCTAACAGTCTCCATTACCGGTCGATTCCAGCTACCTGACGTCGCTCTTCCGACGAAGCAGTTCCGACTACAGCCACTTCCTTCTCCAAGCGGTGGTTGTCGGAATCCGAACACCTGCTCCAACTCCCTAGAACCTGTGTAAACCTACAACTTTCAATCTCCGGTTGCAATCTGCCGCTCTGTAATCTCGTTGACCCTCCAACAACATCAATTTCAGCATTGAAGATCATTACAACCACCGAACGTCACTTGCTACTGTGAATTATATATCATATGACCGATGTTTTATCTTTTGATGCCATTTCCAAGGGATCGGGATAATGGGAGGCGGCTGGAGGACCTTTTTTCCAAAAATTGGAAAGAAAGCACAGATGGGCCTACCCTTGATACTCAATCCGTTTCACATAGACAAAGGGAATTAGGGCACTGACCCATATCTCGCAAGTAGGCTCTAGCAGCCTCATATTGGGCTGATCTTTTACTAAGTGGGCTCATAACTAGAACATGGGCCATTATTTCTCAGTTGGGCTGATTAATAGATAAATGGGTGATATTTGGGACTCTTATATTTATTCTGGACTCCCTTCAAGTTTATTCCTCTATAATTTGAGGCTATTCCAAAAAATATAAAAATAAAAATAAAAAGCACCCCAACTTAGCGAGACAAAAGTCAACCAGTCACCGCAAGCTCCGGTAAACAGAATGTGTTGCAAGTCTAACTCTCGCGACATTTTCAAGAAAAAAAAGGAAGGAGAAGAGTAGCACGCTACTACTACTCGAGAAGCATTTCGAAATAACCCCGACAGGAAAACAATCAATTTATTACTTCAAGAGAAAATACTAACTATTAAATTTGTTTGTGTTGTCTTTTCAGAGAGCCGCTCCAGCGTCGCGACACTCAGAGCTCGCCGACGGCAAACTCGCGGCGCAAAGCCCGGTCTGTAAAGAAATATAACTCCCCACTCGGTGTTGGCCGCGGGTCTCGTCCCCCTCACCGAGGTGCGCGTGCGACGCTCAGAGCGTCTATTTTTATTAACAACTTTCAGTTATGACTGGAACGCGGGAATCATGGACCAAGTACGTTGTATCTATTTACAGACTTCGGAGCTCGGCAACGATCTTAGAGACTGTATGGCGAGGTTACAGTTCTTTGCTACCCCGACCCGACATTTTATCGACATCAGAGTCGCATAACACTCTTTAGCAGCCCCGCTCTACAAAACATTGCAGCAACAGTTACGCTACATCACACTGACAGAATCACGCTCCTCTCAAGAAAGGAGTATCAAGTCAAATCAAACTGCATAAGCAATGTTTGGCTCTTCGCACAACCCCACGACTCTCGTGGGCGAGGTTCGGTCATTCTCTCTATTATTTAATGTATTGGTGCTTTATCTAGTCCGATCCGATTGTCAGCAACCCAATCGCATCATACTAGGGGGACTTGACGACGCACAATTTATATGACTAAGTCTAGTCCGATGTCATTGGCCGCGTACCAATAACATCAGACCGGAGGGACTTGATGATATATGGTCCACTAGCATGGCCTAGACTGATCTAGAGCGCCAGCCTAGCCTGGCGCGCTCCTGCCAGCCTTGCTTGGCGCTCCCTTGCCAGTCGTGTTGGGGACTCTCCTGCCGGCCCAGCCCGGCGCTCCCTTGCCAGCCGTGCTGGGGACTCTCCTGCCAGCCCGGCCCAACGCTCCCCGGCTTGGCGCTCCCCTGCCAGCCTTTCTTGGTGCGCGCCCACCAACCTTGCATGGGGCGCGCCCCCCAGCCTTGCCTGGCGCCTCCGGGCGGCCTTGCCCAGCTCCTTGCTAGTTGTGCCTGAATTGGGCTGGCCCAAGGCCTGACCCAATTACCCTTGACCTAGTTGTCCCCTATAAATAGAATAGTGCCTCCTCCATGAAGGGGGACCTTTCCCGGGTACTCTTCCCCAAGTGGCTCAGTCGCCACTAGACTTCCCTCATAACTCAGCCTCCACACTATACTCCGGCCGGGTGGCTCAGCCACCATCCGCCGCCGTTAGCCACCATACACCACTACCAACACCAAGATGGTTCTCTCCAGCTATGGAGGACCATCTCAGATCTACTAAATGATCTAACTTGACCGTCAGAGCCCGCTCCTGTGGCACAGTCCCTGGGGCGGCTCTAACAACCTTTTCTGTTGTGATCTCACAGATCTGTCTCCGGCGTAGAATCACATCCTCAGAGCAGGTGGTCGGAGTCGATGTCGCATCAGTCGACATATGTAATTATACAAACAGTCAACCAAACAAACCAATAATGACAATCAATTGTCTAAACAAGTCTACCTACCTAACAGCTCACTACAACATACTAACATCCTAGCATATAGTGGATCCATGTTGGAGTATAAAGTATAGTGAGAAAACTCACCTGAAATATAGGTTGAAATATCAACATTCAGTGACTCGTCAAACAAATATACAAATCTCCTAACCTACCAAAGGTCAAACTTCAGTCTACCACTCAAAAACCCTTAGCTTGACTAAAAGTCAAACTGGTCAAAAACTCAATGTTCAAAAACCACCGCCCCACGACCAACTCTTAGCTCGCGTCACGGTCACCAATGTCCAACATAGTCGCGGGGACTCATACTTTACTGTGTCATGGTCTACACACCATCGCACCATGGTTAGGCTAAAAAATATCTTAATGACTTAAGTTCTTAACACTTAATCTCTAGAGCTCAAAATCTCATATATGATTCCCCTAAGGGTCTTAATTGATAAAGTTTTTAACTTTATCCCTTTAGATATCACAAGTCAAGATCTACAACCCTAAGTCCATAAACCTACTCAAGAGGTCATTCCAAGTGCATGGACTCCATGTATGCCCAAGCAAATCCCTTTTTCTTCAACAACAAGGGTCCAGAAGTACAATAATGCACCAAAAGGTTCTGGAGTTCATCAAACTCGAAGAACACAAAGGTTGTGGGGCCAAAATGACCACAAAGTCACTAATAACTTAGATCCAAAGAGTATAACCATAAAGGTGGAGACTTTATACCTCTCCAAGGTCCAGAAGATGAAGTGAATAGAGGAACTAGACTGGAAACTCTTTCTTTTTGCACTAAAGATCACAACCTTCTTTTATAACACACGAAAGACACCAAAATGAGCTCTCAAGCAACATAAGGGATTAAGGTTAGGGTAAGAGGCATTTTTTGGAAGAGAGGTTGTCCAATGAGGCCAATCCTAGGGCTTAAAGCCTTTAAATATGGTCCAAAGCCTGAGATTTAGGGTTTTGATCCATAACCGCCACCGCGCCACACTGAGGACCTAACTGTGTCGCCACTTAATGACGTGTCATGCGCCGTTGTCCAACCCTTACCGCGTTGTGGTGCGATGAAATTCCAAATTCCCAACTTAAAATGACAAAGTACTTGTACCTGAAATACGGATGTTACATTATCCACCATGCGCTGAACTTCATATAGTTCAATGGATTGTCATATCTTAATTTTATATTCTTTAAAACTCTATCAATTTTTCCTACAACTGAACAAATTTAAATTTTTATTTAAGAGTTAGAAAAGTTTTTTTTCCCACTGAAATGTTCAATGTCAATTGTACTCCAAATCTATTGAATGTCAAAGTGACATCTCACAATGATGAACTTTTATCCATAAAATGACAACTAAATTTGTCACCTGATCAACTTTTTCATTAAACTTTTCATTGTAGATGTTTTGTAAATCACGAAAATCATATAACTTTGATTTAAGGATAATGATTGCTTTTCTAAATTGCCTATTTGTTCCGACTTTACTTTATTTTTGTATTTTATTAGTTACATGATTGGATATGTGAGTGATATGTAGGTTGTATGATTAATAATATGGCGATCAAATAAGATTAAATAAGATAAAAGTTGATTATTTTTTTTTCATTTACAACTTCTATTCAAAATATCACTATAGGTTTTTTTTTTTTTAATTTAACACGAACCCTATTAAAATATTTATCCCAACAAAACTTCTAACATGGTATTTATCCCAACAAAACTTCTAACATGGTTCGTTGGTTTAGTTGAAAAGTTCACATGTCTAAGCCCACCTAATACAGGACAATTGAGGCCATGCTAACTTCCTCACCCACCACAATTTGGACTTTACACCTCACAATAGTCAAAGTCAACGTTATCGTACTCGTTCATCGAAAAGGTCAAACTTCCATTCCCTTATAAATACATCTCCAAGATATCCTTCATCTCCACCAAGCTCAGAACACTAGAGAGTGAGTATCCCCAAAAGGAAAGGTTTTACCAAAAGAAAGTGGGCGACCTGAGATTTAAACACAGAAAAAAAATGGCAGCTTCAAAGTTAGTATTTGTGTTGGTAGTTATGGTGGTTGCATCTTTCCAGTTCCAATCCACGGTGGCGCAGACAAGGCACGTCGTCGCAGACGCCTTTGGTTGGAACATTCCATCTGCTGCCGACACCTACACCACCTGGGCTTCTGGCCAGACCTTCACCGTCGGCGATTCTTTGTTTTTCAACTTCACCACAAGATTCCATGACGTTACAGAAGTTTCACAGGCGGCGTACGGCCCATGCACCATCGCTAGCCCCATTAACTCCGTCACCACCGGCCCTGCTACGGTCAACTTGAGGACTCCCGGCAACCACTACTATATCTGTAGTGTCGGAGCTCATTGCCGGAGTGGTCAGAAACTTACCATCAACGTTGCTGCAGCTGGCACTGCCGGTACTCCTCCTCCGTCTACCTCCAGTCCAGCTCCCGCTGGTAGCATGATGCCGCCGCCATCACCACCACCGCCAGCTGGTAACGCATCCCCATCTTTCACCGCCGTTGTACCCGCCACTTTCTTGGCCGCTGCTTTAGCTTTCTTTTACTAGATTTTTTTTGGTTGATTGTATGGTGGTGTATTTTTATGTTTATTTTTTTGTAATAAAACAAATGTGTTCGTTTTCATATATAATTTTAAATAAAAGTATTTGATTTTTGCTTTAAAATCTGTGATCCTCGTCCATAAATAAATAAATAAACAAACAAACCAATCCTATGAGTTAAAATTAAAATTTAAAAATTTATTGCAAATTTGTCACTAAATGCTCCGGTGTCGGTCGTCCTTATTGTTTGATGTTGCCCGTATTGATTTGGGCTCTATTGGTTGTTATTTTTTAATAATTTTTGAAAGTCATTTACATAAACTGTCCTTACAGTTTGGGGTAATCTGCAACTTTTATCCTTGTTTATTTTTTTCCACTAGAATCATCCTTAAAGGTTTAGATTCACATTTGTGTAGGTCCCACCACCATGCCTATCCTCTTTCCACCATTGGTTTCTTTGGTTGCAGCCATCACACCGTCTTCGTCCATAATCAAAAAATAGAACTAACTTAGATTAGAAACCACCTTTAAAAATCTACAAAAATTTAAAGCCAACATATGTTAAGACCATCGTTTTTCTATCGTTCGAAGTTTATCATTGGTCAAGAACCCATAGACCTAATCAAAGATGTTCCTTCCCCATACAAGTAACACACAAGCCACTGGATCATTCACAAAATGTCAACTTATAACTTCATTTCTAGTTCCAATGTGGAATGAGAAATAAAGAGGTAACAAGGTTAAAGTTATTTGGTGGTTTGGGGTGAGAGTCGCATCATTTTTCTAGTGTTAAGCTTTTCCACTACTCTCTCCATCAATAAAGAGAGGAATGAAAGGTCATCAATTATCTTTTTCGACAATGACAAACATGTTTGCACAACCTATTTGGAAATGGGAAGTTATACTTATATGATGAGATGAACATTTCTTATTTCTTTTCAAGACCGTTGGATTGTTGAGTTTTAAAAGGTATGAATCATAGTAGAAGGCCATCCATGTCTACTCCTCAGATTGGTTTATTTATATCAGTGGTGATACCAATAAGACGACATAAGCATTAACGGCAACATCAAAGCGACAACACAAATAGGAACATCAAAGCATTAGTGGTGACATGGCAATATGGACAACATATACAATAGGGGTGATATCCAACATGTCCAACTAGACGTCGCACATAATATCAAAGTCTTCCTTATTAATGTCATGGTGATTTCTTGTAGTGCAATATATATTTTTTGTAAAAGATAAACATGTCATGGGATAAAATAAGCCTGAATGCATGTCAAAAAAGCCCTTTTTTAGTTAATGTTTATTCTAATTAAATATATTTTTAATATTAATGTTTTATAATACGTGTTATATGTTTATAATCAAACAATAAGTTTAATGTTAGCAAAATCAAAGTTGTCATTTTGTAACAAAGTCTCTTATATTTTGATTATAGAATTATAAAATAATCTTAATCATCATTTAGAAAAATATGTTTTGTTAATGGGTAATATCCGTTGCGTCTAACTAAATGTCGTCCTTATTAATGTCACCCCTATTTCTTGTAGTGTATTATATATTTTGGTAAGATAAATTGTTAATCACAGGGTTTTTTAGATTAAAACCTTAAATTTATTTTTTTTTTCAGAAAAAACTTTTACATTTTTTTTTCTATTTTCCCAATTTAAACCTTATAGTTTTTATTTTTTGATTTACCCCTTATATTTTCAATTTTTTGTCGATTTAAACCTTACATTTTTTTTTCATTTTTTTAGATTAAACATCAATTTTTTTTTTCTAAAAAAACTCTTATATCTTTGTATCTTGAAATATGTATTGCATCTGGTTGCATAATTTCAGATGCTTCCAGCTTCATAATGGTTTGGAGTAAACTAAAAAGGTGGTCCTATAAATTCATTGGTTGACAACTGGTCAAGAACAACATTGTAAGTTCATGTAATGATATGCAAAATTTCAGCCCAAGATGTGCAACAATCATTAGTTTAATCAACGATTATTTATATTGAGTTTTTTTTATGTTGGTTATGGCGAAAGAATGGTAAAAGGTGTTCTTGTTGGATTCTTTTATTCTCATTAGGGATTCATAAGGTTCTATGATGGAAAATGAGAAAGACAATAAGAGGAGAGGGATAACATCCGTTGGCGAGAAGAGGAAAATTGGATGGGTTCTTCTTCTTCCATCATCGAACCTTATGGTTCCTAATGAGAATAGCTCTAGATCATACCGGTGATTGTTAAGCATCTTGGGTTAAACTTTTCTAGATGATTACATGCGCCTAGAACGTTCTTCACCATATAGATGATGCCATCTGGAAGAGAAATTTATGCAATCGTTAAGAAATAGAGTTACATCACAATCTCTCTAGATTTACACCAACCCACCATGAAGCTGAGAGCATCTGTCATGGAATTATGGAACCGAACGCAAGAAAACTTTCAAGATAACAGATATTTAGAAAATGGTTAATCTCATAAAAAAAAACTTTATACTTTGTGTTTTTTTCGGATTAAACCTCAAATTTGTTTTTTCATGAAAAAGACCTTGTATTCTTTTTTTCATTTTTTTCGATCTAGCCCTTGTAGTAATTTATATTCCAAAAAATGTTGTAAAATGTGAGGGTTTTTACAGGAAAAACTAAAAAAGTTGATGATTTATTTGGAAATATTTAGAAGGTTGAGGGTTTTTTGGGGAAAAAAGAAAAAGTTGGGGTTTTTTCAGAAAAAAATAAAAAATATAAGGTTTTTTTCATAAAAAAATAAAAATTAGGCTTAATTTGGAAAAAAAAAAAAACACAAAATATAAGGTCTTTTATGAGATTAACATTTTAGAAAAAAAATATAAGACTTTAACCAAAAAATGAAAAAATATAAGGGCTAAATCGAAAAAAAAATGAAAATACAAGGGGTAAATAGAAAAAATAAAAATTGTAAGGACTAAATGCAGAAAAATAAAAAAAAAGGACTATGTAAGGCTTTTTAAAGAAAAAAAGTAAAATTAAAGTTTAATCCGAAAAACATAATAAAAAAACAAAAAAAAAATATTCAATTTTTTTGTGTGATTAAGATGTTATTTTATGAGATAAAATAAGCCTAAATGCATGTTAAAAAGAAACTTTTCTTTTGTTCATGTTTATCCTTAATAAGTATATTTTAATATTAATGTTTTATAATACATGTTATAGGTTTATAATGAAACAATAAATTTAATGTTAGCAAAATCAAAGTTGTCTTCTTGTAACCAAGTGTCTTAAAGTTTGATTATAGATCAAAATGATCTTAAACATCAATTAGAAAAGTAAGTTTTTTAGAATAAAAAAATCAACTGAAGATACGTTTTATTTTCTACATGCCATTTGCAAGACGATATAAATTATAGATTAATATTAAACATGTTTTTTTTATAAATGTATTGTTCTTCATCTTCGTTTTTTTTTCTTGAAAAATACCATAAACAAAACATTAAAACAAAATTGAAACGGAAAACTAAAAACTCACAAAAACATATTTTGTGCATAAATTCAAACCACCTCTTTCAAAAATATCAAACCCCTAACATGTTTTCAAACATAAAACCTATAAATTCATAACAAAAATTAAATACCAAAAAGTGTAGAATGGAGAAACATTCCTTATATATCAACAATTAAACCGACGCATTCATTAATTGGATGAGACATTAAAGAAATGGAGGATGTGTGTGGTGTTGTCAAAAACAGTTTTGTTTCACTGCCAACTTCTCCATGTACATCTTGATCTTACTAATTTTAGACAAAAATGAGATTAATTAGTTTTTTTAGGTGTAAGGTTTTAAAATGTTGAAGCAGAATAATCTAAAAAGAATCGGAGGCATGTGATTTAAAGACTACAATTCGATCAATTCCCCCATTTTTTGGTTACTATGCTTTTGAGAGAAATCGGACATTATGGAGCTTGGTTTATTTTGACCCAAATAAGCATGGCGATTAGAGTAATAAGTAAATTGATGGTACTTGTTCCAGTCCATTACATTCTTTTATTTATTTTTGTCTGAGTACGTATTTAGTTAAAGAATTATTGAAATACAAAACACATGAGAACCAAAAATATCAAGAGGATAACATGTATTGCAATTGACATTTTAAAACAAGTACCAACATTTATTCAAAATACATTCAATGCCCATGTTCATGCTCTTCAATCTTAATGGTATATCTACTCCCCTAGAAAGAGACACTAGACAAAATATCTAAAATATTCCACAAACATAGATGTACCGTAGAATATGAGTATATGAGTTCCAAAAGATTTTCTGATTTGATATGAATCTTACAAATTGCGTAATTATCTCCTACAATATTTGCACCAACTATTACTTTGTTAAGCACATAACTAGTAGACGCATAAATTCCTTTCAAAAACATAAGTCAAGGGTGTTCATTCATTACTCTCATCTCAAATAGTATAAGTGCAGTGTGTATGGTTTTGACATGTCATATGTGTCGCATAGTGTGTATGGTTTTGACATGTCATATGTGTCGCATAGGTCCCGACGGTTACCGTCCAGTGTAGCCATACCAAGAAAAACCATGCCCCAACGCTTGTGGCTTGTACAAAGAAGCGTGGAATAAAAAGATGACAATTTTCATGGTTTATTTATGAAAGGGAAGGAGCTTATGTGATGTTGATATGTACAAAAGGATGAAATGATGGAAGTATAACCATCATTTGTAATATTGTTCCATCTTTTTAGAAAATTGATTCTCTTCGTTTTGGTATGTTACACCAAAAAACTCAACTAGAAAAATTTATAAAGAAAAATCCAAAAATCATAGGTAGTAATCTGCAAGGTGGTTAGTGTAATACTTGTCAAACAATGTCTCAATACAGTGATACTCTAGGTAGCGATACGTTGGATGGATGGTGTTATGTTGCACCATAGATGCCTCAACATCACATACTCTTATCCCACATAGCAATTTGTTGGTTTTTCTCAGTGATGTACACTCGACAAGCATAAAGCCTACTTTTATACCTTTCTCCATTCAAGCAAAGAAATATATGTGATGATTAAACCTATTTTGGTAGCACCTTTCTTCTAAATGTTAAAAAGTCAAAAGTCCATACCTCTTTAATTTTTGCATGTCTAAGTTTTCACTATGAACTCGTAATGACTATAACGAGTTCTGAAAGTTGTCTTCTGAACATCCTCATCCCGAACCCTCATCTGATGGTAGCCTGAACGCAGATCGATCTTGGAAAACCAAGATGCACCCTGTAACTGATCGAAAAAATCATTAATCATCAGGAGTGGATAACGGTTCTTCACCGTCAACTTGTTCAACTCTCGGTAGTCGATGCACATCCTGTGAGAACCATCCTTCTTTTTCACAAACAATATCGGTGCTCCTCATGTTGAACTACTCTGCCTGATAAACCCCTTGTCAAATAGCTCCTGCAGCTATATGGACAACTCCTACATCTCAGATGGTGCTAACCGATAGGGTGCCTTGACTATCGAAGCCGCACCTGGTACCAAATCAATCTGAAACTCAACTTGTCTCACTGGAGGCAATGCGTACAAGTACTTAGGAAATACATCGGGATACTCCCGGACGACCGACACATCTAAAATCGTCTTTTTCCATCCTCTTTAGTATCTAACATATAGGCCACAAAACCAGAACAACCCTGTTGAAGATACCTCCTAGCTCTCACAACTAGGGATGCAAGCGGATCGGGTATTACCCGCTACCCGTGGGGATCTGACCCTAACGGGTCGGGTATTACCCGTCTTAACGGGTAACGGAGCGAGGACGGACGCAAATATTTAAACCCAAAGCGGGGACGGGTCGGAGACGGTTATGATACTATCTGCCCCGTTTAAAACCCGATTATATATATATATATATATATATATATATATATATATATATATATATATATATATATATATATATATATATATATATATATACGACGCTTCAAAAGTTCAATATTTCGACTCCTCGTTTCTTTAAGCATTGAATCACCGTTCACCAATCTCATTCTCTCTCTAGTCTCTTATGATCTTATCGGCTTCTCCTAAAATCAAGAACTCATTATAAAAGATGCAGCCACACACGAAAATTATTCTTCTTCACTTAAGCCCTTCATTCCTCTTTGATTCTTGTTCAGTTCAATATTCAAACTTCATCTTATTTCTGGAATCGGCCCCTCGTTCTTCTTTAGTGAATCTTCACGACGAGTCGACGACATCAATCCTTCACCTTCGCTTCAACCTAGTCTGCACTCATGGAATTGAACGAGAATAACGTACAAGAAGTTTTGGCTTCATCAGAAAATCCTAAGCCCAGGTAATCGATTTCAATATATTAGATTAAGTTGTAACTAATTAATCCTTCAGTCGATTTTCCTGCACTCGGTTTTGGTTATTACTCACTCGATTGAGTGATTTTGGTTGTTGAAACCTTATTAGACTATGGTTTTCTAGAAACCTGATTACCCACTTGCATCTATTTTGGTCTATTTTGGAACTGATTAACCCTTCACTCGATTTTCTTGTACTCATTTTTAGTTGTATTAGTCAATTAATTCAGTGATTTTTGTTCCAGAAATGTGTCCATCTGCGATTACTAGATTTACATTAACTGGATATATATGAATTTGGTTTCTTTTTCATGAATCATGAAATAATATGTAACTTTTTTGTTGCTGATTGGTAATATATTTCATGAACTTGGTTTCTTTTTTGCTTTGGATATGAATGTACACTAAACTGATATGGCTATTTTTGTTGTTGTTATAATCTGTCCATCTTAATTTTTCTAACTTATATGTGTTGTGGTTGTAATCTGTCCATCTAAATTTTCCTGCACTCGACTTTTTGTTGTGGCTGTAATCTGATATGACCTTTTTTTACCTTGAGCTTGACAGTGGTGCAATCTGTCTATCTGAGTTTTTCCCCCTATAACTACAATATATCCATATTTAGCTGTCTTTAAACTTATCTGATTCAAAAAAGAATCATGTTTATTGTGACGTTGATTAAATCTTATTTATCCTTTTGCAGTGACATTCAAGATCAACAACCTCCACAACCAAGTGTTGAGGCTGTTAGAACAGCAGATGGACAAGTGGCTGGAACAACAGATGGCGAGGGGGCTGGAACAACAGATGCAGAGGCTGCTGAAAATACAAACAAAAGATTAACTTCAGAAGTTTGGAGACATTTTAAAAAGCAAAAGATTGATGGTGTTGATAAGGCGATAAACAAACTTGAATGTTATGAATTTTGTTTATATTTTAGTTGTTAAGTATTGGTTTGTCGTTATCTTTTTTACTATTCCGTGTATGAGAATGAAGTAAGAACTCTAAATTGTATTGGTTATCATGATTATTATTATTATGTATTTTTTTATATATTTTTCAGATTTACAATTTTTTTTACTAAACGGGTATTCATCGGGTTCCCCATATCCGGTGGAGATTTTCCTACCCGAACCCGTCGGGGATTTAGCGGGGCGGGGGTGGGGATGGATATGTGTATCGGAGGTCGGGTGCGGGACGGATTTTATAGTATCTGCCAATATCCACCCCCGTTTGCATCTCTACTCACAACTGAACAGAGAGTCGGCCCACGTTGAGCAACCGTACCCTGAATAACCAGTTCTCCCCCACTTGGGGTTCGAACTCTCACTAACTGATGCTCGCAGTCAATGATATCCCTATTTGGGCTCAACCAGTCCATACCCACAATCACCTTTGTCTCACGTAACGGAATGGGAACAAAGTCAATCGAATATCTCACATCGAAGACCTCCAATAAACAACCTTGATGGACCATGGAGACCCTCACCGCCTGATCATCAGCAATCTCAACCTCCAAAGGGAAATCAAGCTCACCATAAGCACCGTCGAACCTCTTGTTGAGTGCACGAGACATGAATGATCGCGTAGCACCCAAATCGAAAAGAACCAGAGTAGGCAATCCATTCACTAAGAACGTCTCTAAACATTACAATATAAACATAAGCATAACAATAAGGAAAACAAATAATAAATAGAGATCATACCCATAACCACATCATGAGTCGCACACGCCTCATCGGCTGTCAGTTGAAAAGCCCCGCTCTTCACGACAGGGGTCGTCGCCTTGCCCTCACGCCCATCTGTGATCCTTAATGTAGCTGGAGCGGGTGCTGTCACCGCCCCTCTCGTTATCCTTGGGTAATCGGCCTACTTATAGCCCATCTGATTGCAATGGAAGCAAATCAGACTCGATCCCTGTGGAAAATCCCTGATGAAATGACCAGTCCTTCCGCACTTGAAGCAGCTATCACCCTTTTCTCGACAAATCCCCTCATGCACTCTCCCACATCTACCACATCGGCCCCGACCCGGCTAGCCTCTAGATAAATAATCAGAAGTCTTGGGTCTCTTTGCAGGACCCCCAGCTGTCTGCACCTACTCTGCCTTCCTCTTCCTGAGGTGCTCCAAATTGATCTCTTGCTCTCGAGCTATGGCTATCATATCCTCCAATTCCCGACAAGCTGAAAAGCTAACATACTCCAAGATATTCTCTCTCAGCATGTCATGGTATCAAGTCTTCTTCATCTCCTAGTATGTGGCATATTGTGGAACCAGTAAAGCTCTCCCCCGAAACTTGGCGGTGATCTCCAGCACAATCTCAGTCGTCTAGCGCAAGTCTTGGAAATTCCTCGCTAACTGTTGCACCTCGACGACCGATGCAAATTCTGCTCGAAATATGTTCACAAAATCAGGCTATGTCATAGCCTCAATAGTTGGTTCTCCCAGATCATAATCAACCTCCTCCACCAATCGTGAGCTCGCTCCCACAAACACCCTGCAGCTAACCTCACCTTCGACCCCTAGGAGCAGAAGCTCGTCATCTGGGCACACGCATGTCAGTTATCCAACGTCTGGCGATAATGGGGTCTTTCACCCCAAAGAACGATGATGCCCTACATCCCCGGAAATCCTTGAACGTGAGGGTACGAGCTCCATACTTCCAGACAAACATCTCAGCTCAAAAAGGTCCGAAAGCGCTCCTCCATCATCTTAATAATCCCTTCCTTGATCGTCTCGAACATCACATGGGTCGCATCGAGGATACGACACATAATCTCTGACGCAATGAACTTGCGTATACCCTCATCAGTGGGTTCGGTACCGGAGCCCGAACCATAACCAGATCCTGAACCTCCTGCTCCACCATGTGTCATCACCATACTGAAATACAACACATAAACAATCAGTATACACATGAAGAAGCCCACACACTAATAGTTTCTTAGAATCATCGTGACTTTCCTTGACTCGGGTACATATTATGTGCTTTTAATAGTATGGGCCCAATACTACCTTCTGATGGGTATTATGCAAAACATATAATTCCTATGTGTGCATGCAACCCTAACAATTGATCTATGTTTTTATCTGTGACATCCCCAATTTCACGGCCAGAAAAGACCGGTTTGTTTATGCTTTGTTTTAAAATCAGAGTAATCGTTTAAAGAAAACTATTGCGGAATTTGTTCCCAAAACAAAATGCGATAAGAATTTATCAAAGCATTTCTTTAAAGAAATGTATTTTCATTAACTAACAAAATCTTGGGATGTCATGTTCCGATACAGACCAAAAGCATAAACAGTATAAAATAGACCTTACAACCGTTATTTATAACTATTGGCCTATAATCCAAAATATGTCGTTATGCCAGCCAACTTATGCTCTCGTGCCATAACCCGTAATACAAAGAAAACTGAGTGGGTCAGGCTTAGGAGCCTGGTGAGCATATAGGGTTTTCAACCCACAATGTTATATCATATATGTATATATATTAGAACTCACAAACTTATACAATTTCACTATATACAATCAACTCTTATCCCACCCCGTCGATCCTTACAACGAAACGATCCATACTCTCGTATCACAATTTACCTCTTTACCCAATCCATACTCACGGATCTAAAACTAACCTCTCTACCAAATCCATACTCAAGGATCTAAAACTAACCTCTCTACCAAATTCATACTCCCGGATCTGGTATATCCGATCCATACTCCCGGATCTAAATTAACCTCTTGATCTGATCCATACTCCCGGATCAATAACTGTGCCCAATCCATACTCCCGGAATAGAGACAATTAACTATACCTAAATCCTGATCTGATCCATACTCCCGGATCAATAACTGTGCCCAACCCATACTCCCAGAATAGGGACAATTAACTATACCTTAATCCGTAGCTACCAAAGTTCTTCTCTAACAGGTGTTAGGTCCATAACTATCGATGTTTACTCATACCATCTTTCATCTCTCATCGTTCATCTACCCATGTTCTACCCAACATATTTTTAGATACAAAATACATATACAGTTTAACTCATTTAAAAACTATATAAAACATCCATTCCACACCCATCTCATATAAACAAACAATATATAACACAAGCACATATTTCATAGCAAATACTTCGTATTTATGTGTTAAAAGAAAGTAACTACACACTCACTCATATCATATATCTAATACGTTCATCAATACTTGTATTATAATCGTGTATATGAAAGGGACTATGCACTCACTTGATCAGAAGATGATCGGACTACACTACGGCTCTAAGAGTAGTATTCTTCGGTGAAACTGGAATATCTTCACACACCGGGCTTCTCGCGGGCAGAGCTTCGGCTCGGAAACTCTTTTCTTCTCGGAATCTTCGGGCTTCGGGACTCGCTTCGGGTCTCGGGATGATATCGGGGCTTCGGGGGTACTTCTTTGCACATAAATCGAGGTAATATGGGTGAGAGAAGGATGAATTAGCAACCTTGGCCGGCTGCCCTTTCAAATCTATTTATAGGGCTGATTTCTCGATTTTCACGTCGTGAACAGTATTTTCACGTCGTGGGCTTGATCGTCAATGCATGCGTCCTCGCAAGTTGGGTCTGGCAGACTCCAGGAGGTGTCAGAAGACATTTCACGTCGTGAACACTGATTTCACGTCGTGGTCTCTAACAGTTTTGGGGTTTCGCGCCCCGAACTTCAGAAATTCATAACTTTCGCATACGAACTCCGTTTTCGACGTTCTTTATATCGGCGTGAATGTCAGATTATGCTCTACAACTCTTGTTTAGACATCGTCGGCTAATTTTGATTTTATTTTTATTATATTATTTTTAGTAGGCCGGGACAGGAAAATTCCGTTAGAAAATCATAACTCCTTCGTCTGACGTCCGTTTTCGTCTGTCTTTTCACCGTTGGACTACTATCGACGAGATCTTCAATTATCGTTTAGATTGTTTCGGCTAAATATCGCTCGATCTCATATTCAAACTTCGGGCTGTACACTGCTAAGCCGAAACTTCGAAAAATCATAACTTCCTCATCCGGAGTCAGATTTGGGCGTTCTTTTCATGCACACTCTCGGTTTAACGTATTCTACGACTTTTGTTTAGATTTCTAAATCCAAATATCGCTTTATCGTAAATTCACTATTTACGTCGCGCTGTGTCGTGCCGGTTCTGTCGCGAAACTTCGACAGGTTATAACTTCTTCGTTATAACTCGGATTTCGGCGTTCTTTATATGTACGTAATCCTTGTAACATATACTACAACTTAGTTAAGATTAATCCTTCTAAATAATCTTCCATCAAAAAGTCATTTTTTGATGCTTATCGTCTCTAAATTGACTAGCCCGGATCTACGGGCGTTACAATTATCTCCCCCTTAGGATGATTACGTCCCGGAATCATCAACGAAAATAGGAATTGTATAATGATTCCATACGTTATCTTTTCATCCTAGGTAATAATCATAACTTCTATTTCTCTTCGAATGAGTATCTAACTCTTGGACTTCTTGACCGCATGCGATGCTTAATCTTGCACCTGCTCTTCGTACTATGTTGGACTTTCAATCGTAACCTACAAGTTACAAAATAAATCCTTATTGAGGACTCTTCTTCTTCTTAGGATAAGTACTTTCCTTTATCTATTGTAACAGATCGATGGGTCATGTTCTAATGACCTCGCATCGTATGATGCAACGCTTAGACTCAGGTCTCTTAGAGTCAAATTCCAGAATGGAATATACCTTCCTTCATATTCTAATGTGATATAATCATATTTTTGCATGTAGCATTTCTAGCTACAAGCTTCCTTAACAACGAGCGCGATGCCATCGATCGCATTGATTTCAATCTTCTGACTTAAGTCAGATGTTACATCGAACTTGGTTCCATGAACCACGTAACAAACTCATCGTAGTCGGACTCAATTTGATATGACCACTAGGGTCGGAATAACAATCATCTCATTAGTCATTACCGAAAGGATGGTAACGACATACTTGAATAAAACGAGACCAATTACTAGCTTCTTGGTAACCTTGTGACTTTCCCTGATCCAAGCGTGAGTCATGTGCTTCCGGTAGTATAGGCCTCTACTACCATTCACACCTACTCATACTCGTCCCAAGTATTGTCCCGCAGTCGATGCAAGTCACCATACAAGAAAATCACATAATCATTCAACACATCAGATAACAAAACCAGGGTTTATATTATTTCTTGAAACTATTACACAGAGGTTCAAGTTCACCCTATACTATGCCTCAAATGGGCTACACCACACATTACTATCTATAGGCTACTTCATAACTTGATCCTCGGATAACAAGTCCTCACTCTTGATTCCTTGCATCATCGTCAAGGGTCATATGGAATGCTCTTGCCTTCGGTTTTGGCGGCACATTTCGTTTTCCAGCTTCATCTCTCCTTGGGCAGTCTTGCTTGAAGTGTCCTTTTTCACCACACATAAAGCAGACTTCTCTCTTGGTTGTGCATTCGCTGGCATAATGACCAGTCTTCCCGCATTTGAAGCAGGTCATCTCTTTAGAGCATCTCCCAATGTGCTTCCTTCTGCACTTGTCACACCATTGTGTTCCTTCTCCAGACTTCGAGAATTTTCTCTTCTTGTCGGACCTCATGGGTCCTTCAAACTTTCTTTTATCGCCAACTTCAACCTTGCTGGCGGCTCTTGATGGGTTTTGCGCATTCTAACACTCCTAAGTGTACATGCAACCCTAAATACCCTGGATCTATGTTTTCTCTATTATACATGCAATTATGAACTTTCCAAGGTATTACCCTATCTAGCATACAATACTTGATACTTGGGTAATCAAATGGATATAATACATACCTTTGTTTGATGTAGCTTGTCTCCATGAAGCTTGAGTGCCTAGTGCCCCAAGTGTGACACCTCAAATGGTTCACACAACACCAAATGCACATGGAATGACTTGAGAGAAATGGAACACTCCTTGAAATCGTCTAGCCCTCATATTCACACATTAGTGCACGATTTCTTGAGCCATGAGATTCTTTTATATGGTGGCTATTAGGGTTACACCATGTAACTCATAACTTTACCCATTCCTTATGCTCCATGGATTTTAACCTCCATGGAGTATCCATGGGTCACCCCATGGACTTAGTCCAACATAAGGAATTTTGGATCACAAGCCCACATATATAAGAATGAATGATTTACACAATCAACCCATATATTTAATTAGTCTCCTTTTGATCACTTAATTAATTCCAAATTAATTCTTGATCAATACTAATTAAATAACCTTATTAATATATTAGAACTTATAATATATTAACCAACCTTAAGTGTTATTTCTCTCATTATAGTCTATCCAAATGCATGATGCCATGCAACCCAAATGGACCATGCCGGGTCGGGTCAAGTCTTACCAATTATAGTTATGGACTTAGACATTAAACCAACAGTCTCCCACTTGGATAAGTCTAAAACTATTATTGCGTATGACTTCAGGAACCGATCAGCAATCGTAGCTCTCAAAAGCTTCTGTCGAACTCTG
The DNA here is from genome assembly GCF_052849685.1 of Lactuca virosa. Taxonomy (NCBI): domain Eukaryota; kingdom Viridiplantae; phylum Streptophyta; class Magnoliopsida; order Asterales; family Asteraceae; genus Lactuca; species Lactuca virosa. The sequence goes on from NC_136432.1 coordinate 89,108,269, forward strand.
ACCTTGTCGATGAACTCTGACCTTTGTCAATGACTTGTCCATTAGATAAGGGATCATATATTCCTCCATTCTAGATATCATATGGACTAAGACATGGATTATCAATCATTCTCTCTGTCCATTTGTTGTTTCCCGATTTCCGATTCATGATGACTGACTGACTAAACAAATCAAATCAGTCCTGGCTTGGCCAAGCACTCACATGTATCATCTTTAAATCATCGAGGGGCCCAAAGATATCGCTTTTATCCCGAAGGTAAAAGGAATGGATAAACTTCGACTCATATGGCTTGTTCTACTACTTGTTGAATCATACACAAAGGCACGTTTTATAACATCGAGTTACCGAATGCGTTTTCGTGCAATCAACGTACAACCAACTCATAGTAACAACTCATATCTCTAGGTTTGAAGAATATAAGATATTATCGTCTCATGATCACTCGTGATAAAATCCATGAAGTGATTCAAATGAGCGCGGGTTGAATCCAATACTCAGAACTTATGAGCACTCATGAGTGTTGTAGCACCACTTTGTCCACCAACTTGGACCTCTACAAACCAACCCATGACAGTCTTGATTCATATCTACTTCCAACATATGACCGACTGTGGATGGTTTGAATAACTTAATCATTCAGGAAGAGCGACTTAGTTATTCTGGAAGTCAAAACATGCAAAGTGAAACACAAGAATAAATGAATCAAATATGGTATCAAACCCTATGAATATAAATAAACACTTTTATTTATCACCATACTGATTACTCATTATTCATTGTTTCGGTTTTATCAACTTTATACTTGAATTAAAAACACTAGTTGTCCCATGCTCCAAGCATGTACACTATGTTTTTCTTAAACAATAGCTTTGCCATACACCAAGTATGCACTCTATGTTTGTCTATGATCCTTACTTTGTGAAATAAACCAATTGAACATAATTTCAATGATTCTAATTTCACACTCCCAAATCCTTATCGAAAAATGTGAGAATTTCAAATTCCTATCATTTATCGAAATCTGTTTAGATTTTAAACTTATATGCACTGACCCTCCTGTAATGAATATGTACAAAGTCACAAAGACTTGTCAACAGTCATTATAAGGTATTCCAATGGAGATCAACTCCATGGAAACTAAGTCTCATATTCAAAGTACATTGCTTTGGACATGCTTCTTGCATTAAGTTTTCTAATCTTACACAGATTACTTCCACCTATGGAGACAACTCCATATTCTCATTTTGACTATCACTTCTGAATAAGAGATGCCTCTTTTCAGAATATGTCAATATGGTCCTTCCAAAATTAGCACTATACTTCCAACTGTCCCTGAGCAACCAATCTTTGGTAAACCTCAGATTGTCCTCGATAATTGCTTAATCATTTTAGTCATATCCAATTCTAGACCTTTTCCCTTCTTAATGCCTCTGGGCATTTGGAAAAATTTAGAAATGACAAATATTATAGCACATGCAATCGATCTTGTACCCAAAGCAAATGGTATACGATTCATGATGTCTCACATAAAGACATGATTCTAGACCAGTCTTTTGCTACAATATTTTTATTTGCCATGTTTTCAAAATTTGACTATGAAGAGGGATGCCGTAATCATAATCGAATTTTGAGAACGCAATATATAGATTTTCCTTAAGTTGAACCAATCCAACATGAAATTCATATATATATTCTTGACTAAAGATGATTAAGGTCTCAATCTAAGCCTTTAGAACTGAAATGAAGTATATCCTCTCCCTTAATTATAACAAAACAACTTTTTCAATCCCTGTAGCCTCACGAATTGAAACTTTTGTTTTCTATAATTAACATTGCTAACTTGCAACACTAACAATAATTATCATGCTCCCACTAACAAGATGATTATTAGCATAACACTTATGCTCCCACTAGCTTTGACATGTACTCAGAAATCAGCTGGACTTCTAGAAATCAATACTTTATTGACTTCCTTACCAAAGTTCAGATTTCTGATACGAGATGCTTTGATAAAACTTTATCAAAATCATACACTTTTCCTTAGATAGCATGCATGTGTGTCTAAACAATTTCAGAACTATGAAAAGGGATGTCGTAATCATAGTCTCAAGTGTTTAGACCTTTTGTCATCTGCTTCAAATCTACTTGGTGGAAGTGTTTCCTCACCATCATTTTCATGAATCGGAGAGAAACCTTATGACCCTTAGATTTTATGGTGTATGTGTTCTTATCCATGTGAATCGTCAAAACCATAGTCACAAGACAAGGATAATGACAAATCCAAACTCATATGGACTGAACTTATGCAATCTTAACTTCTTGCCACCTGGTAGTACAGGGCCTGCCATTGCTTCCAAGTTGTTATGCAACCAATTGAGAACTTTCAGAACTCCTATGCAAAGCCAACTTTAACTGGAATGGGCACAGAATATGTCAACATGATAGGTTATAAACCTCAAGTCGTGTGCTAGTGAAGAACCTCAGGTTTTATTCTTGATTAGTTCTTTAAATTCTTTTTAGGATCTTTAAGACTCCCACTGTCCTCTTGACATATAAGACTATCTTGCCAAATATTCAAGAGATAGTGCAGATTCTTTATCAAGACAAACACTTCACACAATTGGCCTTAGTTGGTCTTTGTTTAATCCAAAACATCACAACTTACCAACTTCAAATGTACAAGAGTAGAACACTTTTACTCTTACATTTGACAAGTGTTATAAACCTTTCTTTAAGATATGTCACTCAACTTATAGTCTTGGAGTATGACTCTAAGACTTGTTTTGAAACGAAGTATGACTCATCTTCTTGATTTAACCATTTCAACAATTCATGACTCCTCTTCTTAGTCATAAGAATGCACTAAGATGTCCTTAGAAGACCAATTGTGATGCGGTTCTTTAATCATTAAGATGATCACAAAACATGATACTAAAGTACTCTCCCATCTTTTCAGATTTGAGAAACTTTTATCTGTCTGCCTAATTTGATTCTTCCCATTCGTTCTGCCATACATTGAGACTTTTCCAATGTTTCAGAATTATACATAAACTTGTAAGTATAACCATATTTACTAAAATTTAGTAAATCATGACGAATAGTCTTAACGAGCTTTGTGGTGGACTTGACCAGTACACAAGAATGTGTACTCGATCCCTTTAGTCCTTAACTTGACTCACACATCCATGTGAACAAGTCTTAATTTTCCAATGCTTGAAAGTTCTCATTCATCATACTATTCAACTTGCATGATTCCAAGTTTCTATCCAACTGAAGCCTTGGGAATGAGAATCTTTCCTTATTTGGTAAATTATGACACTACCACAAACGAAAGAATCAAGTCCATTTTTTTTTTCAAATATTGCTATCAGTGGAATCATATAAACAACCATTTTTCACAAATGCCACTTGTAAGGATATTTAAAATAAATATAAAATTAAAAACTTTTATTTTATTTCAAAACTTTGCGGAAAAAACTTATCCTTATAGTACAAATGCATACGGAAAAACTTGTTGTTATCTATTCCTAAGCAATATATCATAACTCCTAAGTAACAGCTTCAACATTCTGATGCGATCGAAATCCACCTACACAATCAGAATCAGCATATACTTCCTTTAAGCTTTATCTCTATTCTTTGATTCTTAAAACATCAACATGTGACCCAGTCACATCATGTAATGAGGATCTTAGAATAGAAACTTAACAGAGTTAGATAATGGGCTCTACCTGAAGTAGAGTCAGACTTATTGACTTTAACATCCTTACGTAAACTTGGCAGCTTTGCAATCAACGCCCCTTCCTTTGGCAAAATAAACATATGGACCCTTTGGTAATGGGACTATCTCAGACTTAGCCTTTCTCCTTACCATTTGGTCAACCGGGTTGACTATGGCCAATCCCTTTCCATTGGGAAGAGAATGCTTTTTCTGGATTTCCAGTGTCACCATTGTCACTGTCCATAAAGTTTTTGGGAAGTTGATCTTCTAATCAAATTTGCTTTACTATCGTTCCAAATCATTGCTGATTCAGCAGCACCAAGCAAATAGATATGATCATTAAGGTTCATGTCATAGTCTGTTTCATAGTAGTCCCAAAGGAACTCACTATGTGACTTAGAAAGTGATTGAACATCCAACTTTCTCAAGACTTTGACACCCAACTCTCCCAGCTTGTCAATATGTGACTTCATCTCTAAGATGTGATCACACATAGACCTTGCTTGCCATTAGGGCTTTAGTGACCTTGAACTTGTGGGTTAGGGAGAATAATTGGAGGAGGTGGAGGAAGTAAAGTTCCAAGAGATTTGGGAAGATCATAGATGTCTGAACTAGACATCTTTTGGGAGATATTCAAGATAGTTGATCTAAAGTCCTTAATATAACACCCAATATGAAATATTAAGGCTAGGATCCAACAACCTATTTATAACTAGACGAAGGATGCCGTAATCCGAGTTATAAAATAGTTGAAGGTAGGTAAATGACGATTTACCAATTTCCACCATGAAAAACGAAATAATGTAATTAGGTTTTTAATTGGATTTGAAACTCCTAGATCTTTTGAGATTCATTGAACTTTTCAATGGCATGTTTCAATCTCGAGTGTGCCCTTCAGGTTTTGTGACTGGGATGCCGAGGATCATAAAACAAGGTGTGAAGTAACCATGCAAATATACTTGGTACCCTTAATATTTACCCCTCAATCGATGTGCCGGTTAACCACACGAGCTCCACCGATACTATGATAAATATTAAGTTACCCTTTGCCTACTTTGTTAAATCCAGGTTAGTGTGCCGGTTAACCACACACGCTCCACTAACGGTTTAAACAAAGTGCAAAGTGTAATTTCATGGATTAGCACCTTATTCACATTTTCCTAAGTAACTAAGATTGGGAATTTATAAGTGTTTAGTTACTTAGTATTTATCATTAATACTTTTAATGAAGGGAGAATTATAGTCCTTGTCCTACCCGTTCGGCTAACGACCCTCCACCAGTCAAGGAAGCGGTGGGTGAGAGTGGACACCCATTAAACTACCATTTTATAGGCAGTAACCTTATACCCCCCTTATAGACCGACTTCGTGAATGAGGCCTACTAACGGTAAGACTGACTTGCTCTTATACATATATTTATTATTAACTTATAATACTATAAAGTATAGGGGTTGAATTTTAACTTTTAAAATTCTAAGGGCTAACTTGTAATTAAAGTATTCATGGGGAAAACTTTACAAATTCCAAAACTTGAGGGCAAGTTTTGAAAATATTCAAAACTAATTAATTCCATAACTTATGTGTTTAAAGTAGTTTTAATTAATAAAAAAAACTCTTCAAGTTCCATAACTTGAGGACAAGTTATGGAAGACTTTAAACTAATAAAAGAATGTAACTTTTCTTTATTTTTGTAACTTATGGAACTAATTAAGGTTACATATTTTATCATTTAATGAAGTGACTCTTGAACCTCCATAACTTGAGGACAAGTTATGGAGTCATAAAACCATTTAATGAGGACAAGACTCTTCATTTTTGTAACCATTGCCAACTTTTTATGAGTTTTATGAAACTTAAATGTGACTTTTCATATAACTTGAGGACAAGTTACAAAAACACATTTTAGAATCAACTCTTAGATTAAAATGGATTGAAAACACATAATCAATTAACTTTTCTATTAATCTAATAAACTCATATGAACAAAGATAATTCACATCAAATTTTTTTTCAAGTAATTATCATAACTTTTAAACTAATACAATTCGATTTTTCAGCTAATTTTGCAAGTATAACAAGAAAACAAGCCTTGTCTCTGATACCACTGATGGGTTTTGCGCATTCTAACACTCCTAAGTGTACATGCAACCCTAAATACCTTGGATCTATGTTTTCTCTATTATACATGCAATTATGAACTTTCCAAGGTATTACCCTATCTAGCATACAATACTTGATACTTGGGTAATCAAATGGATAGAATACATACCTTTGTTTGATGTAGCTTGTCTCCATGAAGCTTGAGTGCCTAGTGCCCCAAGTGTGACACCTCAAATGGTTCACACAACACTAAATGCACATGGAATGACTTGAGAGAAATGGAACACTCCTTGAAATCGTCTAGCCCTCATATTCACACATTAGTGCACGATTTCTTGAGCCATGAGATTCTTTTATATGGTGGCTATTAGGGTTACACCATGTAACTCATAACTTTACCCATTCCTTATGCTCCATGGATTTTAACCTCCATGGAGTATCCATGGGTCACCCCATGGACTTAGTCCAACATAAGGAATCTTGGATCACAAGCCCACATATATAAGAATGAATGATTTACACAATCAACCCATATATTTAATTAGTCTCCTTTTGATCACTTAATTAATTCCAAATTAATTCTTGATCAATACTAATTAAATAACCTTATTAATATATTAGAACTTATAATATATTAACCAACCTTAAGTGTTATTTCTCTCATTATAGTCTATCCAAATGCATGATGTCATGCAACCCAAATGGACCATGCCGGGTCGGGTCAAGTCTTACCAATTATAGTTATGGACTTAGACATTAATCCAACAGCTCTTCCCTTGATCATATCTTCAATAGACTTAGCAACCCAGATGGCTGCCTCCAGGATAGGTGCCTGGTGTACTGGCACAGTGTACTCCCATGGTAGTCCCTTTGCATACCTATCTATTTTTTCCAGCTCGTCTGGGACAATACACAAAGCAAACTCCATCTTGTCTGTGAAGGTATTGGTATATTCATCAATGGACATGTTGTCCTTCTTTAACGTCAGGAATTGGTTCTCTAGCTCTAACAGATTTTGGGCCGAGCAGAACTTCCGTTTGAATCGCACCAAGAATTCTGCCCAAGTCAGTTGTAGTGGCTCATCAGGGCTTAGGGTTTTCCCCAGAGTGTTCCACCATCGAACAGCGCCCCCTCTGAACTGACGTGCTGCAAATATGGTTTGTAGCTTGCCCTCGTAACTACATGTCATAAAGGCTAGTTCCATCTCCGAGATCCAATCAATTACTCCGATGGGATCTTCCTTTCCAGTGAAAGTTGATGGCTTCCAAGTCATAAAGTCCTTGTACTTGCATCCATTTCTCTCGACTCCATCACCTTGGTTAATCCTCCTAACTACAAGCGGTTCAGTTTGACCAACAGATCTACTGAAATTTTCTCCTTCTGATTGCCCTTCATTCAATTCGGGCTGTTCCACAGGCATTGTAAGTTCTTCACGATTCTGCTGAAGCAAACGCCTTGTCTCTTCCATCTGACGATCCAACATCGTCTGAATCATCATCTGCACTCCGGCCATCGTCATTGGCTCCGGTGCTGCTGCTACAACAGGTGCTTGCTCAACCACAGGGGATTGATTCCTGTTCGCATTCCCAACTCCACTTCGGGTTCTTGCCATTTTTGATCTATACACCGAATAAGGTGAATTTAGATCCTCAATCACGATAAATATTCATATCATCCTTATCACTCCGAAACGTTTACATGCTAGTTCTAATATCGTAGTCGTACGCTTAGAATCCTAAACACATAAGGTTTCCAGATCCGGTCGGCAACAAACCATAGATCCGAACAAACAATTCCATATATGACAAACATATAGCATTTAGCACATAAAAGCATTTTAGGCATCTTTCCTAAAATATACTAGTGCTCGTGTCTAAAATATGGTAGACACTCATCTCACAATCATCGCTTAGCATTCTAAGTTTAAGTCAAGAAATCCTACAAATTCCTAGTTCGCATAAACTATTGCTCTGATACCAACTGTGACATCCCCAATTTCAAGGCCAGAAAACACCGGTTTGTTTATGCTTTGTTTTAAAATCAGAGTAATCATTTAAAGAAAACTGTTGCGGAGTTTGTTCCCAAAACAAAATGCGATAAGAATTTATCAAAGCATTTCTTTAAAGAAATGTATTTTCATTAAATAACAAAATCTCGGGATGTCATGTTCCGATACAGACCAAAAGCATAAACAGTATATAATAGACCTTACAACAGTTATTTATAACTACTGGCCTATAATCCAAAATCTCTCGTTATGCCAGCCAACGTATGCTCTCGTGCCATAACCCGTAATACAAAGAAAACTGAGTGGGTCAGGCTTGGGAGCCTGGTGAGCATATAGGGTTTTCAACCCACAATGTTATATCATATATGTATATATATTAGAACTCACAAACTTATACAATTTCACTATATACAATCAACTCTTATCCCACCCCGTCGATCCTTACAACGAAACGATCCATACTCTCGTATCACAATTTACCTCTTTACCCAATCCATACTCACGGATCTAAAACTAACCTCTCTACCAAATCCATACTCACGGATCTAAAACTAACCTCTCTACCAAATCCATACTCCCGGATCTGGTATATCCGATCCATACTCCCGGATCTAAATTAACCTCTTGATCTGATCCATACTCCCGGATCAATAATTGTGCCCAATCCATACTCCCGGAATAGAGACAATTAACTATACCTAAATCCTGATCTGATCCATACTCCCGGATCAATAACTGTGCCCAACCCATACTCCCAGAATAGGGACAATTAACTATACCTTAATCCATAGCTACCAAAGTTCTTCTCTAACAGGTGTTAGGTCCATAACTATCGATGTTTACTCATACCATCTTTCATCTCTCATCGTTCATCTACCCATGTTCTACCCAACATATTTTGAGATACAAAATACATATACAGTTTAACTCATTTAAAAACTATATAAAACATCCATTCCACACCCATCTCATATAAACAAACAATAAATAACACAAGCACATATTTCATAGCAAATACTTCGTATTTATGTGTTAAAAGAAAGTAACTACACACTCACTCATATCATATATCTAATACGTTCATCAATACTTGTATTATAATCGTGTATATGAAAGGGACTATGCACTCACTTGATCAGAAGATGATCGGACTGCACTACGGCTCTAAGAGTAGTATTCTTCGGTGAAACTGGAATATCTTCACACACCGGGCTTCTCGCGGGCAGAGCTTCGGCTCGGAAACTCTTTTCTTCTCGGGATCTTCGGGCTTGGGACTCGCTTCGGGTCTCGAGATGATACCGAGGCTTCGGGGGTACTTCTTTGCACATAAATCGAGGTAATATGGGTGAGAGAAGGATGAATTAGCAACCTTGGCCGGCTGCCCTTTCAAATCTATTTATAGGGCTGATTTCTCGATTTTCACGTCGTGAACAGTATTTTCACGCCGTGGGCTTGATCGTCACTACATGCGTCCTCGCAAGTTGGGTCTGGAAGACTCCAGGAGGCGTCAGAAGACATTTCACGTCATGAACACTGATTTCATGTCGTGGTTCTGACAGTTTTGGGGTTTCGCGCCCCGAACTTCAGAAATTCATAACTTTCGCATACGAACTCCGTTTTCGACGTTCTTTATATCGGCGTGAATGTCAGATTATGCTCTACAACTCTTGTTTAGACATCGTCGGCTAATTTTGACTTTATTTTGATTATATTTTTATTATATTATTTTTAGTAGGCCGGGACACGAAAACTCCGTTAGAAAATCATAACTCCTTCGTCTGACGTCCGTTTTCGTCTGTCTTTTCACCGTTGGACTACTATCGACGAGATCTTCAATTATCATTTAGATTGTTTTGGCTAAATATCACTTGATCTCATATTCGAACTTCGGGCTGTACACTGCTAAGCCGAAACTTCGAAAAATCATAACTTCCTCATACAAAGTCAGATTTGGGCGTTCTTTTCATGCACACTCTCGGTTTAACGTATTCTATGACTTTCGTTTAGATCGCTAAATCCAAATATCTCTCTATCGTAAATTCACTATTTACGTCGCGCTGTGTCGTGACGGTTCTGTCGCGAAACTTCGACATGTCATAACTTCTTCGTTATAACTCGAATTTCGGTGTTCTTTATATGTACGGAATCCTTGTAACATATAATACAACTTAGTTAAGATTAATACTTCTAAATAATATTCCATCAAAAAGTCATTTTTTGATGCTTATCGTCTCTAAATTGATTAGCCCGGATCTACGGGCGTTACATTATCTAATTGAACATACAACTTTAAACAACAAAATAGAAACCCTAGAACACTACCATATTTTTTTGAAAATACAAATAGGGTTAGGAGAAACATACCTTGATTGCTATTTAGTAATAACAATGAAAATCCTTTTGTTGTTGAAGCCTTGAGAGCAAGTGCCACAAATGTCGCGCCTCTAGTGGTTCACACCTAACACTAGCAAAGGAAGATGATTAAGAGAGAGGAGGGAGGCTAGAAAATTCGGCTCTCTCTTCAAAAGAATGAGTGGCCAAAAATTCTAGGGTTGAGGCTCTATTTATAGCGCAGTCAGGAAATCCTAGATAAGCCTAAATCCAAGATTATCCTAAACCGAGTAATTATCAACCAGGGATAATTCTAGAATCCCTTAGCCTTCAAGAAACCGTCCATGCCTAATGGAGGGTTCTAGATTTCCTCTTGCTTAACTATTGAACAAGAGTCCCTGCACTTTTAATTAATTCTTTTAATCCCAAAATTAATTCCAATTAATTTCTTATTAAATATTAATTAAATATTACTATTTCTAATTAATATATTATTCTCATAATATGTTAACAAGTTATTTATTTCAATTTATTAATCAAATAATAAACCAACATCTCTCTTTAAAAATCATCCTATCTAGTTTCTAGTCTTGAGGGCAACCCAAAAAGACCGTGATACTATCAATTCAAGTATATACCAATTATAGTTATGGGCTTAGACACCTAATGCAACAGTCTCCTACTTGGATAATTCTAATAACTATAGTTGTCAGTATAAATTCTAAAACTGATCAACAAATTGTAGCTCTCAAAAGCCGTTGTCGAACTTTGACCTAGTTAGTTACGTGTCCTAAGATAAGTGATCATATAATTCTCCGTTCTGCAAGATATCATTCGGATATGAGACATGGAACATAAGCAATCTCATTATCAATACTTTGTTTCCCGATTTCTGATTTGTAATGACAAAGAACTACTAATCAAACACATTAATTTAGTCCTGTCCGGGCCCGACACTATAATTCAACACCAAATCATTGAGGGGCCCAAAGATATCGCTTTTCCCCATAAGGGTAAAAAGGAACAGATAAACTTTGACTTATATGATTGCACTATTTACCCATCAAATCATGCACAACAATACATTTTATAACATCAAGTTATTGATGCGTTTACGTGTCATCAATGCACAACAAATTTGTAAACAACAACTCATATATATATATATATATATATATATATATATATATATATATATATATATATATCTGTTTAAAGATTATAAGATATTATCATCTCAGAATTACTCGTGATTAATTTCATGAAGTAATTCTCTGAGTGTGGGTTAATCCGATACTTAGATCTCCATTTCAAAGTACTCATGAATATTTCAGCAACACTATTGTCATGTCTAAAACTCTTTAGACAATCTACAATACAATTCATGACAATCTTGATTCACTACTTACTTCCAAAAGTATGATCGACTGTGGATATTTGAATAATCGAATTATTCGAAAGTAAAACATGCAAAATGAAATACAAAATAAATAATAGACAGAAGGTAGTAATCCAACTCATAAAAAAATCTCCATTATTTAATCACCAAAAGTCAATTACATTTATTTCGTTACAAGTTTCGAAATTAACTATCTAACTACTAAAACTAATATCATCCTTCAGATCAATGCTCCTAGCATGTTGAACGTGCTTGACCCTACTCATACCCTTTGTGAGGGGATCTGCAAGATTCTCTTCTGACGATACAATATTCACGTTGAGGTTACCTTGTTCTACTCTATGTCTGATGAAATGGTATTTTCTGTCGATATGTCTTGATTTACCATGATCTCTTGGTTCCTTTGTTAAGGCAACCACCCCTTCATTATCACAGAAAATCTTCATTGGCTCCTTGATGGTTGGAACAACTCCAAGGTCTCTGATGAAGTTCTTTAACCAAATAGCCTCATTCGATGCTTCGCTTGCCGCTATGTACTTTGATTCACAAGTAGAATCAGCCACTGTCTCCTGTTTGGAACTTTTCCAGGTTACCGCTCCTCCATTAAATGTAAACATCCAGCCAGATTGAGAACATAATGTAACACCCCAAAAATACGGTCCAAAAATTTCATTTTAAAATCATTAATAAAGGAAACATGAGTACTAATCATCGTATAAAAACCATAAGTCGTGTAACTCAAAATAACATAACATCTGTCAATGTATCAAAATCATATCAAATATCAGAGTCTAAAATATCCCAGGCTGAAAAACTATGGTGTGTGCCATGCAGTCATCCTGAGCTCTTCCCCTTGCTACCGGAAGTACCTGAAACCAAAACTGAAAACTGTAAGCACGAAGCTTAGTGAGTCACCCCAAACTACCACATACCATACACATAACATGCAACTAGGAGATACGGGCCCCACCCACTCTCATGGAGATTCGGGCCCCGCCTACACTTCGTTGTCTAGGATATTTGGGGCCCGCCCACACTCCGTTGTCTAGGAGATTCGGGGCCCGCCCACACTCCGCTGTCTAGGAGATTCGGGACCCGCCCACACTCCGTTGTCTAGGAGATTCGGGCCCCGCCCACACTCCACTACTAACATGCATACAGGTATCACACAGACAACAAGTGTATCTATTCCTATCAAAAAGTCACATAACTTTACTTAAATAATACTACGAGATTTGGGCCCCGCCCACACTCGGATGCTGTGAGATTCGGGCCCCCCCACACTCAGCTACTAACATATCACATATACGGGCCGGCCTTGGTGCCTTAGACCCGTTCCTACTGAAGGAAAACTCACCTCTCAAGCTGGCTGCTGAAAACTCAAGTGAGGAATCTCTGATGGCTGCTCCAACGACCCCCGGCTATAAATCCAAAAGGAACACTTAATCAAAAACTGAAAATCCTTCTAAGGGTAAAATGACCATTTTACCCCTGGTCAAAGTCAACGCTCTGGTTAAAGTCAAAGTTAATGTCAACTCCCAGTTGACCCAAATTATCGAGTTACCTCCTAACTCGTCAAGTCACCCCCCGACCCGTCGAGTTCCCAGGCTATTCATAGTAGCGATATACCGAATCAACTCGTTGAGCCCCTTCATCGACTCATCGAGTTCTAGCTTAAGCTGAAACGGGATAAACCAACTCAACTCGTCGAGTCCCTCTATGGACTCGTCGAGTTCCTCTATCTGATTGAGCCATCTCAATGGATTAAGCTCTTACTGTGGCAACCCGAATCTTTTTCCGTTTCCTTTATTCGAATTCCGTTAATAAAATTTGAATTTTATTAAGTTCCGTCGAATTCATTTGATTTGAAAAGTCATTTTTGTTATTTGAACTTCATATATGAGTCGGGACTAAAACTACGTGAAATTTCGGGAATTCCTTCGAAACAAGACCGAGTTCACGGCCTGACTTGAGTTCACGGCCGTACACCCGTGTACGGCCGTACACTCGTTTACGGCCAACGTCGGGTGGACCCCACCACCGACCAACGAAAACCCCTATAAATACGAGACCCCCACCCTTCATTTACACTCTTCTGACCGGACACTCTCTCTTTCTCTCTCTAGACTCTTGACCGTACACCACTAAAGCACCTTTATTCTTCCGTAAAACATCGAAAAACACCATTGGGGGTTCATTTCGGAGCATCTAGGACACGTTTTTCATCGATTCCAGCACTCTTGTTCTTGAGTATACGGTCGTACACCTTCAAGTTCATTGACCGTACAACAGTTTACGGCCGTACACCTTCAAAGGCCGTATACCCTTCGAGAGGCAGTCTACGGCCGTACACGGTTCACGGCCGTACACCCCGTTCACAGTCGTACACACTTCCTAAGCAGTGAATTAGGTTGAAAACCCACTTTCCACGATTCAATCAAGTCCCGGTAACATTCCTTAACCGAAAACAAGTGTTTTCCTAACACTTTATCTAACGAAATCGCTAATTTAGATACATATATGTATTTAATTGTTATTAGGATTCCGTTAAAGTGCCACACTACAACTCGAGGGTCTTCATTTCAGTTCGTTGATTCAACGCTAGTACACGACTAACGGTGAGTTCATACCCCTACACTTTTATGGTTTTTAAATGTTTTCAGGGGGGAATACAAGCCAAACACAAATGATTTTGTGAATCAAAACAAAAGGATATTAACAAGTTTTAAAACTTATGCAATTGATACTGACAAACGATTTCCACGTTTATAAAATATTTAGATATTTTATTCCTTTTGTAACATGCCGAGCATAAGAGACGTTTTCAATATACAACCAAAATTGTATAGTTTTCAGATCAATATACGAACCAAGTACACGATATACATACAAACTATAATAGGTATAGTTTGGGGTTTTCAATACATAGTTTTACGAATTCAGAGATATACATTACTATAAGAGTACAACAATTAATAATTATTTAAGTATAATTATTACCTATACAGCGTACACACAGATTCAAATACAAGAGAACACTACAACATGTAAACTAGTTAATACGAAAATTGTGAGACTCTAATTCAAAAACTGTACCCTTAGGTGTACTGAATTAAATCCTATCATAGTATAACCAGAGTCTCCTGGAGGGAGAGCGTGAAATTTGTGAATAGATCTATTCGGGACTGACAATCCCACACCTGAACTGCTAGCTACAGTTAGGCAGGCATGCCTGGGGTGACAAATGTCATGTATCCGACACTTGAAGAACGTTGTAAAGGTCACTAGGTCATATCAAGCATGGTTATACGACTCACAATAGTATAAACTAACTTTTATTTACGGGATTTCATTCTTCATTAGCTTTATTTTCATTAATAGAACTATTATACATTGTTGGGTTGAATAAGTGTTGCGTCATGGGCTCGGTCCTTAGCCCAATTTTGCTATCCGGTTTGGGCCTGTCCAACCGTGATTGTTTTGTTTAGGGTTTAGTATTTAAGGTGCATGCATGCAGCCTTTATAGAAGAGGCTTAGATAATTATAATTTGCTTTGTACTAAAAACCCTAGCTCGCCTCTACAGTGGAAGTTCTTTGTCGAGCTCTGCTGAGGCGTGACTACGTTTGAATCATTTAGCATTATTTGATTCTATATTGTGTTCTATATGTTCATTTGATTTTATTGTTTAATCTGTTAAAGATCTAATCGATCTAAGAGTTTTTCAACTCTACAATTGGTATCAGAGCAGGAGACTGTGTAATTCATACACATCTCTTCTGTTGAAGAAGATCTTAGGGTTTTCCGCTTAGATTGATATTAATAGAGCCGTCATCTGCTATTGACGTGGTTCTTTGAATATTTGATCTTACCCTAACGTTATTTACAAGTCTGATCTTAAGCAGGTTTAAACAAGCATCAACACATCTATGGACGATTCTCAGTCAAACCCAATCAACATCTCAAACAGCATAGGATCGACGACAAGGATTCCTATTTTATACACTCAAGATTATGAGGTCTGGGCGAATCACTTTGAAGAATACGTGATTGGCTCAGAAGATAATGGATACTTAATCTGGGAGGCGATCACTGTTGGTCCGTTCGTTCATGCAAGTACCTCAAGAGTTGTTAAAACTCAAAAGGAATATAATCAACTCATCGGTGACGTGAAAGATATACCTCAAGACGAGAAGGAAAAGTTTCAGTGCAATATCAAAGCTTTAAGGATGATAAGGTTTGCTTTACAGTCAGACACGTTTTGGCTGGTAAGCTCATGCACGACAGCAAAGGAAATATGGGTCAGGCTGAAGGAATTGTACTCTACAGATGAAGATCTTGAGCACTCAATCCAAACATTGTTGCTCTCTGAATTTGGTGATTTTAAGCAGAAGCCTGAAGAGAAGCTCATTCAATCCTTCGATCGCTTCAATCATCTCTTAAGCAAGATGACTAAGCACGGGATCGAAAGGAAAGTCATTGAACAAAAGGTAACATTCATGAATGGCCTTAGATCGGAATGGATGGCTGTGGTGTCAACTGTGAAGGCACATGAACAGTTCAAAAGTTACTCTCTTGCTAAATTGGTGGGGATACTAAAATCGCATGAGAGTGCCTTGACTAAAGAATCCAATGTGGTTTCCAGCATGGGATCGTTGGCTCTAATCTCCAAAGGTAAGAATGCTGTTGAGGAAGAGGAAGATTTAGATCTCTCTGAATATGATCTAACAAGCGAAGAATATTCTCTGATGGTGTCAAATCCCAAGAAGTTCATCAAAAGAAGATTTCCAACAAACAAAAACCGAAACTGGCAAGGTAGTTACAGCGCCGAGAAAGCAAAGGAGGAACCAAAAAGTATTTCTCAGACGGAAGAACCAAAGAAGGAAACGAAACTTGGAGGTGACTCGGGCTTTACCTGTCACTACTGTGGAGGTAAAAATCACTTCGCCAAAGACTGCATGCTAAGAAAGATGTCTGAGAAGAATGAAGATGAGGACGAGGAAGCGAACCTCACAAGGCGTTTGGAGGAAATCAGGAAGAAGAAAGCAGGATCTAACAGCACCATGAATGCTCTTATTGTGTAGGGAAATGTAGTCGATGATGAATTTGGAGGCGTTGAAATTTGGTCGACTGATTCAGAGGACGAAGAAGTGAGGATGCCGACTCATGGCAAGGCTCTGTTGGTGAAGGAAGAGGACAATACAGGAAGGTGTTTGATGGTGACGTCTGTAGTGTCACACATAAGAGGCTATACCACTGACGGAGGAAATGATGGAAAGAAGGAGAGAGAAGACCGTTGTTTCGCAGCAAATCCTGTCAGTCAGCAGATCAATGATTGCGACGAGTTGATCCAGAAGGTACAATCTATTCTTATCTCTCTGAAAATTCCAATCACTAACTACGAAAATGAACTCAATGGATTAAAATCTAAATTTTCTAGTTTAAGTGGAAGTTTAACTCAAACTCGCGTCACAAACTCTAACCTAACTAATCAAATCAGCAGGGTGTCATCGAAGAGTGAGGAGAGGCGAATGTGGATTGAGCAGAAGGAAAAGGAGTTGATTAGGTCTAGGGATGAAACAATTTATTTGCAAAGAGATAATTTGAAGCTTTTAAAACAACGAAATGTGTTTTGTTTAATTGCTAAGCGGTTATATACCAATATTACTCAATTGCATCTTGATTGTGAAATAGGGAAGAAGATACATCGTATGATTTTACCCTTCCTTGAGTTAAAGGAGGATGAAATCGATGTCGATGCATATAACTGTGAAAACGTTGTTTCTTCTGAGGATATTTCCCCTGCTTACAGAATTGGTCTTGACAAAATAGAGTCCTTTATAAAGTCCAAAGACCGTAAGGACATGCTCAAAAATTTGTTGGATGAAAATGAAAAATTAAAAATCCAAACTGAAACCGTACAGAAATTTGACTTGTTGAATGCTAAGTTGAGTTCAGAAAATAAAATTGTTGTTGAAAATACTTCTGAATTCAATGAGGATGATGATATGAGTGACATTTCTGTGGATGATGTGGTTGATTGTTCAGAATTTGTCAAAAGCGAACCCGAAACTAACAAAAATCTTATTTCTGAAAATTCAGTTGAGTTTGCTCGTTTATCCAAAGACAAGACCAAAGTCCTTAAAGAAAAGGCCGTTGTGTATCAAAAGGTCCAAACTACTCTAAATCAGGTATACAAAGTTAATGGAGTAACTCTGCAACAAACAGCCGAACTGACGGCAATAGTAGCAGAAGATAATGTTGAAGGCTGTGATGAACTTTTTTGGTCAGCTCCCATTGACAACGCTGATGAAACAGTAGGTCTGTCACAGAAAACTTCATGGAGAGTGAAAGGAAGATATGTAGCCGAACCACTTAATGATCCTACTCGTTTTGATGAGCCTAGCACAAGTGGTACCAAAATGCCTTCAGATGAACAAGTGGTAGTCTCTAGCGAATCCTATTCACCAAAGAGCAGTGCTAATGTTCAAAAATCTGAGAAAAAGGCTAACATTCATAGAAATCCAAAACAGGTGAAAGAAAGAAAGCATCAAAGAAATGTGAGGTACAAGAAAAACCTTACTGAAAGGAAGCAGTTCTGGCAATCTCAAAATTCCAACTACGTTCGCTATGAAAAACCTTCTAAGCAAAAGGAGTTAGGAAAAGAAAATTCTAACTCTCGCACTCATGGAGAAAACAACCGAAAACAGAGTTTCGGTCCTCAATATCAAACCAACCGAAAGAAAAGTTTCGGTCCTCAGAACAATCTCGACCGAAAGAAGTATAACGATTCTTATCATCAGTCCAACCGAAAACAGAGTTTCGGTCCACCAAAGAATATCAACCGAACACAAGGCTTCGGTTCTCGAGATGAGAAAAACCAAACGAATGGTTTCAGGTCTAGACGAATCAGTAAACAGAGACGAAGGGAAAGTAAGGTTCACTCTCAATCACAAAAGAGCCATATCCGAAGAACTAACTCTGTTTCTAAATCTCATTTCTCTAGTTCTAATCTTCAGTCACAGAATGATCAAAAGGGAAAAGAAAAACTTCGTCTAGGGAATGCAAAGGATTCGTCAATCAAGCATAATGTTGATCGAAAGTATGCTAACGTAAAATACACATATTCGGCAACTCCATCTAAAGATAAAATCAAAGTTTTCACCTTAAAAAGAAAAGATGAAACAACGTTAATAAAAAGAACCTTTTTAGTTGATATTTTACTTACAAATCCCTGTTCTTTAAAAACTCACAAGGACCCAAGACACTTTGGGTTCCTAAATCTGTTTGATTTTTGCAGGTTATACGTGACGAACAGTTTGATGATGAATGGTACATAGACAGAGGCTGCTCGCGTCACATGACAGGAAGAAGGGAAGAACTGAGGGAATTTCGATCTCTTACAAATGGTGGAAGTGTTATGGCACGATCAAAGGTTATGGTATGATTACCAATGGCGAGTTCTCGATAAGAAAAGTAGCATATGTTGAGGGTTTGCAACAAAACCTTATCAGTGTTTCTCAACTGGTGGTTGGAACTGGACTAAAGGTGTCTTTCGATGACGAGGGATTAGAGATTACTGAAAAGAAGTCAAACAATGTTCTGCTGAAATCAAAGCGAAAATGAGAGATGTACCCTTTGAATCTCAATCCCATACGGGGAAAACCAGCTATCTGCTTGCTTTCAAAGGCTCAATCAAACGAACGCTGGCTTTGGCACCGAAGACTCTCCCATCTGAATTTTAAAGACATCAACAAATTGGTGCTTGGGGATCATGTTCGGGGTCTTCCTGTTCTGAAATTTGACAAAGAACACCTGTGCGCTGCATGTGAAATGGGGAAGCAAAGTCGACAGAGTCATCCTTCTCGCGTGAACACAAAAATAATTGAACCACTTGAATTACTTCATATTGATTTATGTGGTCCATCTTCAATCGAAAGTGTTGGTGGCAACAAGTATATACTTGTCATATTAGATGACTTCTCTCGATTTACCTGGGTATTCTTCTTAAAACAGAAATCAGAGGCCACTCCT
Organism: Lactuca virosa; assembly: GCF_052849685.1. NCBI lineage: Eukaryota > Viridiplantae > Streptophyta > Magnoliopsida > Asterales > Asteraceae > Lactuca > Lactuca virosa. The sequence goes on from NC_136432.1 coordinate 89,127,861, forward strand.
AAACTAAAGCTCTTCATCAAGCAGGTCGAAGTCCAGCTGAGAAAGATTGTTCGTAATATAAGAAGTGACAACGGGTTGGAGTTTAAGAATAAAGACTTTGAAGAGTTTCTTGCAGAGAAAGGAACAACTCACAATTTCTCGGCTCCATACACTCCACAACAGAACGGCATTGTCGAAAGGCGAAACCGATCTCCGAGTGAAGCAGCCCGAACAATGCTAAGCTTCGCTTCACTACCTCTGTATTTCTGGGCTGATGCCATTGCTGCTGCATGCTTTACACAGAACAGATCTTTTCTCAACAAACGCTTTTCTATCACTCCATATGAGATCTTAAACAACCGAAAGCCAAATGTTAAGTTTTTTCATGTGTTCGGTTCAAGGTGCTTCTTATTTAATTCAAAGGAACACCGAAATAAGTTTGATGTAAAAGCAGATGAAGGAATTTTTGTAGGTTATTCCTTAACCTCCAAAGCATATAGGGTTCTCAACAAACGATCAAAGAAAATCGAAGAGACCTATTATGTTACCTTCGACGATAACTACGTCAAGAGGCTCAAAACCACCAAAGGCTCTGTGGAGGATATATTTCCAACTTCTGGTCAAGTTACTATTCCTATTTCAAACCTATTTGAACAATACATGTTGCTGTTTGATGAGCCCGAAAAGGCTATTCTCTCTGAATCCAAAGTTGCAGACAACAAGGTAGATAACTTGAAGAAGTTAATCGATGAAGCTGCAACAAATATGGAAGAAAACCAACCTGTTGAAACCAACAAGCCAGACACCAGTGAAACTCAAAAATATTGCTCTCATGCTCAGGGGGAGGGTTCGTCTGATCTTCCCACCCCTGATTCAGCATTCCAGGGGGAGAGCTCTGCAACCGAAAGTCAAGTCCAAATGGAAAATTCTGAGCCCGAATTTGAGGAGTTATCATCTTTCGAAAGGAGAAATTCAGATCCTGAAACTGAGGAAGTATCATCTTTCGAAGGGAAGGATTCTAATCCTGCAACAGAAGACGCATCATCGCTCGAGGGGGAGAATGTGAACATTAACGATGATGACACTCAGTCGGAGTTTGAAGTAGAAGTGAACGCTGAACTGGATCCTTCATTCGATCCTAATTATCCTCCACTCATCAAATGGACCAAAGATCATCCCCAATCACAAGTAATTGGCGATTCCACAGAAAAAGTTCTCACACGATCTCAATTAAAAGAGAAACGAACAACACTCTTCTCCAAAGTAGAATTTTGCATGTTTAATTCTTTCGTCTCAAAAGTCGAACCGAAAACAGTCAAGACTGCACTTGATCATTCTGATTGGGTACAGGCGATGCAGGATGAACTACATGAATACGAACGAAATAAAGTGTGGAGACTGATTCAAACACCAAGGGATGCTTCTGTAGTTGGATTAAAATGGGTGTTCAGGAATAAGATGGATAAGGAAGGGAATGTGATACGCAACAAGGCGAGGTTGGTTGTGAAAGGCTACTGTCAAGAAGAAGGCATAGATTATGAAGAGACCTTCGCTCCAGTAGCAAGGCTAGAATCGGTTCGTATATTTCTCGCCTATGCTGCACACAAAAACTTTGAAGTATTTCAAATGGATGTAAAGTGTGCCTTCTTAAACGAAGAACTAGAAGAAACTATGTATGTAGAGCAACCTCCGGGCTTTGTGAACGAAAAATATCCAGATCACTGCTACATCCTGGATAAGGCGGTCTATGGTCTCAAGCAAGCTCCACGGGCCTGGTATGAAACTCTAACTAGATTTTTGAAAATGTCCAAATTTAAACAAGGTTCGTTTGACCCAACCTTCTTTCGTAAGAAAGAGGGTAACCACCTTATGATCGTTCAAATTTATGTTGATGACATCATCTTCGGCTCCACAAATGCGAGCTTAACTGCTGAGTTCAGGAAGCTGATGGAAACTAAATTTGAAATGAGTTCAATGGGTCCTATTAACTTTTTCCTTGGTCTGAATATAAGACAGGGACCAGAAGGCATTTTCATTAATCAAGAGTCCTACACGAAGACATTGCTTGCCAAGTTTGGTATGATGGGAGATTCAAAAGTAAATGTTCCTATGGCGTTCGGCACAAAGCTAACACCTTCACTAGACAAACCGGCCGCTGACATGACTCTTTATCGTCAGATGATTGGGTCTCTAATGTATCTCACTGCTAGTAGGCCAGATATAATGTTCTCTGTTTGTTATTGTGCCAGGTTTCAAGCAAATCCATGCGAACCTCATCTGATGGCAGTAAAGAACATCTTTCGGTATCTAAAACGAACTACGTCTCTCGGGTTGTGGTACCCAGCCAAATTAGGGTTCTTTGTCCAAGCATTTTCAGATGCTGATCTTGGGGGATGTAGACTAGACCGGAAGAGTACCACTGGAGGATGTCAATTTCTGGACGGCAAACTCGTAAGCTGGCAATCGAAGAAACAAACATGTGTTTCTCTCTCCACTGCCGAAGCAGAATACATCGTCGCAACATCATGCACGTCTCAGGTCATCTGGATACAAATTCAACTTCGTGACTTCGGCCTGAACATGAAGAAAATCCCACTATATTGTGACTCCGAGAGCGCAATTAGGATTTGTCACAACCCAGTGTAACACTCAAAGACGAAACACATAGCACTGAGGTATCATTTTATCAAAGATCATGTGGAAGATGGTAACGTTGAAATTCATTTTGTAAGAACCACTGATCAATTGGCTGACATCTTTACTAAGGCCTTGCCTGAAGCAAGTTTTAATAAAATCCTACACGGCTTAGGAATGATGGAAGTTGAATCTGTACCGAAATCTCTTATGTCTCAATCAAAATTAGAAGCGAAATAGAGCGAACGCTCGGTCCATTTCGGGTTCGGTTCTTCTGGGAACCGAAATACACCGAACGCTCGGTCCATTTCGGGTTCGGTTTCATCGGGCTCGATTCGCCTCTACTTTCTATCTTATGGTTTCGGTTGTATAGTATGTACACTCTTTTCTTGCAACTTTCTTTATACATTTCTTTAAAATTTCATAAAATCCAAAAATATTTCTTTCTGTTTTTAATTCTTTTTCAGAATATTTCATAAAATCCAAAAATATTTTTCTTTTCATTTTCGTTTCATGCTTACTTTCTGCACAAGCATTTCTCTCACTGGTTGAGCTGGGGTAGGTATCAATCTCACTCTATGTATTAGCTAAGTGTCCCTAGAAGCATGCTGTTGTATGTTGACCAAAGCCTCGAACGATTTTGAGTAAAGCCTTAATGACTTGATATATACAAATCTTGTCTCACCAATCAGGCTGTCAAATTTACTCTAATCTTGAGCTGCCTTGCTCTTCTCAAATTGAGTCAAGAGTTTTTCTGCTTTTTCAATCTTTTATGGCAGAGGCACATTCGGTTCTCTTACCCACCTCATTTTTCTCCATCACGGTTCGATTCATATTTTGTAACCCTTGAGACTCTCAGAAATAACCACTGAGGTTTATGGTTACACACTTTCTGTGTTGATGATCTTAGATTCGTCCACCACGAATTAAGTGAAACCCAAGATCCAACTCCCATAATGAATTAACGGTGAACTCTTCAAAGTTCTAGCTATTATTTGTCACCTTAGGAAATCTCAAATTTTCTTTTTGCGAAATCTTTATGAAATTGTCTTTCACTAAGACTCTTTCTTCCAAAAGGATCCAGTTTTATTTTTTTTGAGATTTCCTGTCAAAAATTTGTCAACAAGTCACTGAATATGTTTCCTACCTACTTGTTTAACAGGCCACCTTGGTCTCACAAGTACTTCGTTCTGTTTCGGTCTTATATCAAGTATCGAAATCATGAATTGAAGCGAAAGCCACCCTTAATAGCTTTAATTAAAAAGATGCCTTTCAATGCTTCTTAACAAGTACTTGATCGTTATTCTACGGGAATCCACACAAGCACTTTGAAGTCTCTCTTGACTTTGAAGGAAGAGATTCGTGCCCGGGATCAACTGCTTAATGTCTCAATAGACATCACAAATTCCCACAAAAAGTTTGCTTTATTTCTTTATCATTTACACTCTTACGCACACACTTTCTAAGTTCCCAAAAAGGTTTTGTTCGGTTATTTGCGAGTTCATGCAGACGGTTTCAAAATTAAAACTGATGGGTTGGTGTAACGTCTTTGAGCTATTATGGAAATCGCAATTTTATTGAAGATTCAACTGATGACTCAGCAGTAAATTTAAACGCTTGACGATTTGAATTATGGATAAGTTTGGAAGGCGCCAGAATTTGAATCGGTCATCATGCGTCATCTCTACTTTATCGGGGTTGCAAGGTGTCTAATCACGCTTTTTCAGGAGTCGTTTCCAAGATTTCAGTAATCATCACTTACGATTTTTCTCTCTCCAAGATCGTATATAAGGGCTAATTTCTGTGCGACTATTCCTTACCACACTTCAATTCTCTAAAGCAAAAGCAGACGATTAATTTCTCACTGTTCATCATCTTCCTCGACAAGCTTCATCAATGGCAGAATCATCTTCAGTTCAGGAAACTACTGCACGCTCCACTCTACTTGCAATCAAGCCCAATCAGAACCTGCTGATCGATCTCTCACCTTTCCTCTACGATACGTACATGTATCAAGTGGTGGAATGCCTGAAGTATTCCCCACTCGCTAAAGCCCTAACCACAGTCGAAGTTGTTCCAATGTCCTGTCTCTCTCAAATCTACTCCACTGCAACGTATGACAAAGGGGCAGATAAAATTTTCTTCGATATTCTTAACCAAAAAGCCTCAATCTCCAAGAATCGTTTTTGCTCTCTTCTAGGGCTTGCATATGAAGACTCCATGGTTAATCCCGATTCTATTGCCACAGGTCAACTCTTCTCAATGTTCTACAACATGGGTTATACTGAAACCCTAACCACTGTGACAAAGTTCAAGAAGTCCTGCCTTCCTCCTCAATGGAATGGCCTTTTCACTCTACTCTTCAAAGGGCTTTCAGAACGTAGTGTTGGTTCTGACTGAGCGAGTAAGTCCTTCATGACTTTACTTTATGGTGTGTACCATGGTCTTAATCTAGATTATGGAATGATTTTATGGCTTCAACTGATTCAAAGTTTATCATCTTCTTCACGCCACACCGAAATCTCTTGTGCTTTCTTCCATGATTTTATGGCTTCAACTGATTCAAAGTCCTTCATGATTTTATGGCTTCAACTGATTCAAATTTTATGGCTTCAACTGGACTGTTATCACTCAATGGATAATGGATCGTTTTCATGTTCCTATCATGGCAGACTCCATGCTTTCTTCCATTTCTACTTTTCACACCACCAACATCATTGTTACTCATCCTTCAAAATTTGCTTTTGTTGGGTCCATTCCTGAGTCGATGTCTGCCTTTGTGCCTCCTTCAAGCAAGATTATTCAGGAATACAAGAAGCTTCCCTCCTCTGGTCCAAGGGAACTTACTGCTGACATGGTGAAATCAATCGAAGACGCAGACAAACCTGCCAAAAGAGGCAAAAAGCCAGAAGTTAAAAAGGGGGATAATGGGGGCCAAGTCTCAAAAGTTCAAACCCCTAGGAAGCGAAAGTCGGAAAAGGCAGCACCAGCTCAACCTAAGACGAAGAGAGTCAAGAAACCCGCTCTCCGGCTAATTCTTCAATCCTCAAGTGATTCTGACTCAGAATATGTGCCGCCCAATCAACCTAAAATTCTTCCCAGTGAATCTGACAGTGAAAGCTCAGAGGATGAGGGTTCGGTTTGTGGTGATACACCACCTCGCTCGCCTACACCAGAGGTACCTGTTCGGTCCCAAGCATCTTCTCCTTCACCGGTTTCTGTTCCTGTCTCCATCCCTCCGATTTTTCCTATCATTACATCTCAACCATCCTCTACTATTCCCATTTCTGCACCCATCTTCACTGAGGCTACTACTACCACCACTACTGGAGTTCGAACCAACGTATCTGATACGGGGGCCCGTTCTTCAGCACCCGAACCCCCGGTCACTATCGAACCCCCGGTCACTACCGAACCCCCTGTCACCACCGAACCTCCAGTAACTACCGCAACACCATCACCTACCCCATCTACCGAAACCAACACTGTTCTTGGAGGTGAGGACTTGGAGTTTGATTCCACTTACTTCAGTCCCTACCGTGTTCAAAGTGATGATGATGACGATGCTCCTGTTACCAAGCGCCATCTAAAGACGGTTACTGACAAACTCGATCTGCTACTTTCTTCCACATCCACTGGTGCTTACTCCGAAACTGCTCTAAAGGCATTATTTTCTTCTGTTGTCAAAGAGCATGATGCATCTCTCTCCGCCGCAGAAAAGGCTATTGATGCCTCCACATCCCAATGTCAGAAGGCCTCGCTTGCTGTTAAGGCCTCAACGAAAGAATGCAAAGATGCGACCGCAAAAGTCGAAAAACTAATTTCTGAGGCTCATCTATTCCTAGATTCTTTGCAAGCTGCCGCTCAAAAGAACTCTCAGACTGTGAATGCTTCAGTTGATAATCTCCAACGTTCGCTAGAAGCTGAAAGGACTAATCTTGAAGTCGCTCGCCAGGCTATTGAAGCTGCCAACGAAAACCTTCACAATAACGTTAATGAGCGTTTAACTCAGCTGGAAGCCGAACTTGCCGTTGAAAATCGGATCATGGATGAATTAGACAAGCGAACTTCTCAGCTAAAAATTCAAAACCTCAAGCTTCGCTCTGCCACAAAAGAGCTTGATGACTTAAAGTCTGAAAGAGAGGTTATTCGAAGCTCTGTGGGTGATGTTCACTCCATTCTGCTACACCTTCTCGACCATCATGACTCTATTCTGACTATATCCATTAGACGCCATTTAGCTGAAAAACTCAGACCTGCGTTGGCTATCTTGAGTCGGACAGAGGGTGTTCCGGTGACTTCTGTCAAACCGCAACAAGGGGGAGAAAAAGTTACTCAAGCTGGCAAGGATGATACTCAACCTCCTCCCGAACCTAAATCAACAGCTGCACCGAAGGATAATGTATCTTCGGGCGGCAAAAGGGATAAGAAGAAGAAGAAGATTGGAGAAGATGATGAAGATGATGAAGATGATGAAGATGATGATCATTTTGAAGATATCTTGGGTGAAAATCCCTCTAAGCCTTTCCAGAAAACCAAGCCTACTGATAGGGAGCTTGAGAAAAAGATTGAGAAGGAAACAGTTGAGCTCGAAAAGAAGTTAAAAGAAAAGGAGCTCTTGAAGAAAAAGAAGTCCATTTTTCCAGAATGGACCATTGAATCGCTCCAGAAAGAAGCTATAGATGAACCGAGTACTCATTGGCTTGAACCTGTAATGTCGTTCGGTCTTGAGAATTCGAAGGACACTCAATTTGATATGCCAATCACACGAAAGGCATTCATATTTCATTGCTTCAACTCAACTGCTGTCATTCCTTCTCCGGACCCGAAGGTAGATCGGGATCTGTTGGAATTTTATCTGGAGTTTGCTCAGCCACAGTACTTGACCTGGAGCTTACAGAAAATTACTACGGTCAAGGTACTGAAGCCTTATGCAGCTGGAAAATTTGTCAATGTCAAGTTTAAGGTAACCCGAGGCTCTGATAGCTCGGTTCATAATTTTTCCCTGGCTGGTCTACCGAACTTTAACCCTCACGACTGGATACTCCTCAACAACATTCTGTTGTCCAATCCTCAGGAGTATCAGCCGATTATTGACCACATCAAGCGAATGCTTGTTTGCTACATTCATGAAGTAGTGAAAATGGATCAAGAAATCGCATCTGCCATTCACAAGCGACCAACGATTAAACCAATTGGGAAAACTGGCAATGTGAACGTGATGGTCAAGGGTAAATCGACCCCAAATCTCATTCAGTGATGTTCGTTAGGGGTGAAAATCACAAATGTCTTTTTGCTCTTTGTGATAAGCACCTGTTCTCAACTGCTTGCTTGGAGCATATTTTGGAGATCATTCACAGGTGTAATCAGAATTCTGCAGCTGATAAAAAGTTGTTTACTGACATGCTACGATGGTATATTCAGTTTCGGCAGACACTTCTTGCTATCATTCCTCGGCTGTTCAAAGTTGTGAAGACAGTGAAGGCTACTCAACATAAATAATCTCTCGCCTCTTTTGACGCAAAGGGGGAGATTGTTGGGTTGAATAAGTGTTGCGTCATGGGCTCGGTCCTTAGCCCAGTTTTGCTATCCGGTTTGGGCCTGTCCAACCGTGATTGTTTTGTTTAGGGTTTAGTATTTAAGGTGCATGCATGCAGCCTTTATAGAAGAGGCTTAGATAATTATAATTTGCTTTGTACTAAAAACCCTAGCTCGCCTCTACAGTGGAAGTTCTTTGTCGAGCTCTGCTGAGGCGTGACTACGTTTGAATCATTCAGCATTATTTGATTCTATATTGTGTTCTATGTGTTCATTTGATTTTATTGTTTAATCTGTTGAAGATCTAATCGATCTAAGAGTTTTTCAACTCTACATACATTACACTAGAGGATTTCAGAGATACACTACTCGGTTTTATTTTAATTAATAAAACAAACTATATATATATATATTGGTGGTAGCCAGGGTTTCAAACAGAACATTTTATACATACTAGTAGTAACCAAGCATACAGACTAATATGTTTAATATACTACAAAGGATACAGTAACAAACATACATAGTTAGTTCTATAACCCCTTAGTTTATGCATCAGGGTTACGTATGAAGAGTACTCGTTAGACTGCAGAGTATGTGGGTTCCGCCTCATTTCCTGTTCCTTGTCTGGTTGTAGGCTTGGGGCAGATCCACATAATCCACTGTCTGTTTGATATTGGTTTATATGTGACTAGTATGAATTAAGTGGTGATAGAAGGAACTGTATTATCATGCTTTTACTAAAGAAAATATTGGATTTTCTTGGAAACATACTAACATTTTCACAGATTCATCAACAGGTTTTCATTATAAAAACATCGCTTATGAACTCACCAGCTTTATGCTGATACTCTTTCAAAACTGCTTGTATTCTCAGGAAATCAGTAGACATGTACTTCTTGGAGTTTTTGAGAAGACGTAGTGTATAGAGTCACGTCTTTTTCTTTTACTACTCTTGATATTAAAAAACAACAGATGTAAACTCTCTTATTATGTATAATCAATGTGATGGTTGTGTTTATTATGATTACTATGATGCAATGGTTGTGATACTACATATGACGCCATCCACCCCAAACGTTTCCGTCGTTCTGGTTTGGGGTGTGACACTTACCCTTCAGATCCAAACTCCATACTTCATCTACACACTGGGAATGCACTTTTTAAGGGTTAAGTTTCCTACTTTACCCGCTATTAGTCCTTCTTAATGGGTTTAGCTCAAACCCTAACTCTCTAGAACGTATATCTTGGTCCACAAGCAATAATACTCTAAACCAAAACACACTATAATAGATCTAGGCCGTGGACATCAGTTGGACACGTAAGGTTCCTAGATTTCCTTCCATACATGGCCTTTTAGGGCTAAAAAAGCCATAATAATGTAGTTAAGCTTGCATGGGGATTCTATGGTCATAAAGTTTGCACCTTTATGCCATGGAACCCCTTCTAGATCCCAGATCTAAAATGTAAGTCACTTGGGACGTCCAAATCCCAAAGACCAAGGTTCTTGAACCAAAACCCTCATAAAAATGGAAGTAAGTAGATCTAATGAATGAATGATCAAGTGAGAGGCTTGATTACCAGAAAGTGATGAGAATGGAAGGAAATCCCTGGATCTACAATCTTCTCCTTGAACCTTCTAGCTCCCTCTTCTTCTTCTAACTTCAAGAAGACACACAAAATCACTCAAGAATGGCTCACACACTCAAAAAATGCTCTAGGGTTTCGTGGATTAGGGTTTAAGACTTGGAGGCTGGAAATGAGGCCAAAAGGTGGGGATTAAGTTGCTTAAATAGGTTGGAAAACCCTGAAATTAGGGTTTCATTCTGGCAGGCCTACTCGCCGAGTTGAGGGCTCTCAACTCGTCGAGTACATGGATTTAAACCCGCGTCCAATCCCGCTTCTACTCGACGAATCTGGGGCTCCCAACTCGTCGAGTAGCTCTACAAAATAAACAAAATACAATTTAAATGCGTACCAGGAACGAGGCATTACAATTCTCCCCCACTTGACTTAGACTTCGTCCTCGAACTCTGATGCATCTGGAAAACAACTTCGGGTAGTGCTCCCCCATCTCCTCCTCGGGCTCCCATGTCCACTCAGAACCCTTACGGTGCTGCCACTGCACCTTCACTAGGTGAACAACCTTGTTCCTCAAGCTTTTCGTCTTGCGATCCAGAATCGCCACCGGTCTCTCAGACCGAACTCGCCCCAACAGATTGGGGTCCTACACTTCCTCCCATAGAGCATCTCGAAGGGAGGTCGGTCTATGTTGGCGTGGTAACTATTGTTATACGAAAATTCCGCTAACGGAAGATACGTATCCCAACTGCCACCGAAATCCAAAACACATGCGCGTAGCATGTCCTCGAGATTCTGTATCGTCCTCTCGCTCTGTCCGTCCATCTGGGGGTGGAAAGCGGTGCTGAAGTGGAGACGAGTACCCATCTCGTCATGAAACTGCTTCTAGAATCTGGAAGTGAAACGGACATCTCGGTCTGACACCACCGAGACAGGCACTCCATGTCGTGTCACTATCTCCCGCACATAAATATTGGCCAGCTTCTCGGCCGATATACTCTCCTGGATCGGGACAAAATGAGCACTCTTGGTCAACCGATCCACGATGACTCATATCGAATCAACCCCACATGCGGTCCTAGGAAGCTTAGTGATGAAATCCATAGTGATATCTTCTCATTTCCACACGGGGATGTCTAACAGCTGCATCTTGTCATGGGGTCTTTGGTACTCTGCCTTAACCTTCCTGTAGGTCAAGCATCTCTCCATGTACCAAGCTACATCCCGCTTCATGTAGGGCCACCGGTAATCAGGACGAAGATCTCTGTACATCTTCGTCGCCCTGGGATGGATGGAGAACCTGGACTTGTGGGCCTCATCCATCAGAATCTGCCGTACTCCGCCCCAATACGATACCCAGACCCTCCCATGCAGGGTCAACAGCCCCCGACAGTCATAATCAAAGGAGGCCACCTGGCCTATGATCCTCTCGCACTTACGGCGCTCCTCCTTCAGGCCCTCAATCTGCGCCTCTCAGATCTGCTCCAGCAATGGAGTAATCACCATCATCCTCAGACAAATGTCTCGAATCGGGGCCGGTACCGCCTTGCAGCTCAGGGCATCGGCCACCACGTTGGCTTTGCCCGGGTGGTAAAGGATCTCACAATTGTAGTCCTTCACCACATCTAACCACCGACGTTGCCTCATGTTCAGATTCGGCTGATCCATGAGGTACCTCAGACTCTTGTGGTCCTTGTAAATGGAACAACGGACCCCATAGAGGTAATGCCGCCAAATCTTGAGGGCGAACACCACAACCCCTAGCTCTAAATCATGTGTCGGGTGGTTAGCCTCGTGAGACTTCAGCTGCCTCGAAGCATAAGCTATCATATGACCCCGTTGCATCAAAATTGCTCCCATGCCTATGATCGAAGCATCACAGTAAACTACGAAGTCATCAACTCCCTCTGGCAAGGTCAGAATCGGTGCCTTGCATAACCGCTGTTTGAGGGTCTCGAAGGATGCCTGCTGCTCAGGCCCACAGCGGAAGGTCACTGACTTCTTGGTCATTCGGGTCAAAGGAACTGCAATCTTGGAGAAGTCCTAAATAAATCTCCGGCAATAACCCGCTAGACCCAGGAAACTCCGAATCTCAGTTGGAGACCTCGGAACCTCCCACTGCATCACGGCCTCTATCTTGGCTGGATCGACCAGAATACCCTTCTGGTTGACAAGGTGCCCAATAAATTGCACCTCGCGCAATCAAAACTTACACTTCGAGAACTTTGCAAAATGTCTCTCCATCCTCAGTGTCTCCAGCACCTCCCTCAGGTGCTCCTCATACTGCTCCTGAGTCTTGGAATAGACCAAGATATCATCGATGAAAACTATCACAGACCAATCCAACATCGGTTTGCAAATGCGGTTCATGAGGTCCATGAACGTGGTTGGAGCATTGGTGAGCCCAAACGGCATCACCACAAACTCATAATGACCATAGCGAGTCCTAAAAGTTGTCTTCTGCACATCCTCGTCCCTGACTCGCATCTGGTGATAACCTGATCTCAGATCAATCTTGGAGAACCAAGATGCACCCTTTAGCTGGTCAAACAAATCATCAATCCTCAGGAGGGGGTAACGGTTCTTCACCATTATCTTATTCAACTCCCGGTAGTCTATACACATGCGATGTGACCCGTCCTTCTTCTTCACAAACAGGATCGGGGCTCCCCAAGGCGAACTGCTCGGTCTGATGAATCCCTTGTCTAGCAGCTCCTGCAGCTGCGTAGACAACTCCTGCATCTCGGGAGGAGTCAATCGATATGGTGCCTTGGCTATCGGAGTCGCACCAGGGATCAGATCAATCCTGAACTCGACATGTCTCTCCGGAGGTATCCTAGGTAAATCCTCTGGGAATACGTCCGGGTACTCTCGCACTACCGGTACGTCATCGACTGTCGCCTTACCCTTATCCCGGGTATCCATGACATAGGCGACATAACCCGCGTAACCCTGTTGAAGATAGTGCCTCGCCCTCACTGTTGAGCATACAGCCAATCCACCCTGTTGTCTCTCACCCTGAATCACTAACCCTCCCCCACTAGGAGTCCGAACCCTCACTATCTGCTGCTCGTAGTCGATCACTGACCCATTGGGGCTCAGCCAATCCATACCCACGATGACCTTGTTCCCTCGCAAGGGAATAGGAACCAAATCTACTGAAAACTGCTCATCGAATAACTGTAGTGTACATCCCATGTGAACCCTCGCAACCCTAACGATCATGTCATCTGCTATCTCCACATCAAGTGGGCAATACAGCTCCCCACGAGCTCCTACGAATCTCCTGTTGAGTGCGAGCGACACAAAAGATTGAGTAGCCCCCGAATCAAACAACACCAGAGCATATATATCGTTCACATGGAACGATCCTATAACAAAACACATAAACATAAGCAATGATCAATATAAATAAAGAGATAAGGAGAAGATACATACTTGTAATGACATCAGGAGTTGCACATGCCTCCTCTGCTGTCAAGTGGAAGGCTCTACTCTTCGCCACTGGTGCCTCCGCACGGACCTGTCGGCCATCTGTAATCCTCAATGTAGCAGGAGCGGGTGCCGCCACCTGTCCTGATGCTGCCAAGCTCGGAAACTGGGACCGCTTGTGGCCCCTCTGATTGCACTGAAAGCAAATCAGATCAGATGTTGTCGTGGTAGTGGTGGTAGCTGTACCGTCCCTGCTCACATGACCAGTTCGGCAGCACTTAAATTAGCCTGAACTATCTGCCCTACACGGCCCATCGTGCCCCCTTCCACACTTGCCGCAACGGCCTCGGCCCTGCTGACCCTTCCCTTGGGAATCTACCTTGGGCTTTTTGCCCGATCCCTCCACGCCAGACACCGACTCTGGCTTCCTCTTCCTCTCCATCTCTAAATCAATCTCTCTCACGAGCCCTAGCAATCATATCCTCCAGCGTCTTGCAGTTGGAGTGGCTCCCAAACTGTCGTATGCCACTCCTCAATATCTCATGATATCGGGCCTTTTTCATCTCCTCGTCCGCCACGTACTGCAGAACGAGAAGGGCCCTCTCCCTAAACTTAGTGGTGATCTCCATCACTGTCTCAGTGGTCTGCTGTAGATCCTGGAACTCTCTAGCAAGTTGTTGCACCTCTATCACAGGTGCAAACTCGGCTCTGAACCTAGCCGAAAAGTCACTCCAAGTCATAACATCAAGAGCTGCATCATCACCAATGGCATGTCCGACCTACTCCCACCAATCACGTGCCATGTCCTTCAGAAAACAGGACGCAAGTCGGACCTTGTCCCCCTCGGGACATCTGCTGGTGCGGAATGCGTTGGCGACATCTTCCAACCATCTGGTACTCGCAATGGGGTCCCAAGCCCCATGGTAATCGGGAGCTCCACAGGCTCTAAACTCCCTGAATTTCAGTGTGCGCGACCCCATCATGGCCGCCACCTCGGTGCGGAAAGCACTCAACCTCTCGTCTTGAAGCTCCAAAATACCCTCCTTGAGCGTGTCGAAGATCACAGGAGTATGATCCAGGATGATGTGCGTGATCTCAGAGGAGATGAACTCCCTAGTCTGGTCGTCTAGCTGCCCGGCTCAAGAGCCCAAGCTTGATCCCTCACCGGCGCCTGAACCGCCAACTGGTCTAGTGCGTAAAACCACCATTCTGAAAAACACATCATAATAAACATTAGAATACTAATCATATCTCGAGGGATCATATATACTACAAGTTCCGATAATTCATCTCAGCCCTCCTTGACTCAAGTACGGATCGTTTACTTTCAGTAGTACGGGCCCATACTACCTTTCACATCTATCCGTACTTTCCTCAAGAACTACCTTGACTTCACCAAGTCCCTTCTACTACTAATGCTTCACGCACTACGCTCATCCTAGGCTTGCCCTACGGTAATCACCATCCCACTCTCCGCCATCAGCTGCATAAGAAGTCCCTGTTGTCTCCCCCTAACTAGCTCGCGAATACCATTACATATCACTAAGACTAGATAATTCTTCGAATGAGAGATCCTACCCTACAACGGTTGGACTCAAACAAGAGCTGTGAAATAGAGCTAGACCTAACCTTCTGAAATTATTTAGTCCTCACAATATGTAACTTAACATATTCGTTTACTAGTTAGTAAAAGACAACTAGAAATCCTAAAAGCACAAAGCAAGCAGCATTCGAGCATTGAGTAAACATAATCAAGCATATACTAATCAGGACATCATACTGACTAATCTGTACTAGCATGCAGTTCATAAAGCTGATACATATATATCAGGCACATAAGACATCCTTCCTAGATCCTTAGTCCTAATCTAGCATGCAGTTCCCATAAAGCTGATACACATATCATAACATAAGCTTGTATGGGTAATTTAGGAGTACTTACTTGAGCTCGGCTGATTGTATGCACCACACCCTTTTCTCTTTTCAAAATTCTTTCTGCTTTTCAAAGTTCTTTTATAAAAATAATTTTCTTTAGAAATTTTCATACCATTTCCTTAGTTTGAGTTCAGACACACCCGAGAGTGTGCCCGAATCCCTCAAACCAAGGCTCTGATACCAACTTGTAACATCCCAAAAATACGGTCCAAAAATTTCGTTTTAAAATCATTAATAAAGGAAACATGAATACTAATCATCATATAAAAACCATAAGTTGTGTAACTCAAAATAACATAACATCTGTCAATGTATCAAAATCATATCAAATATCAGAGTCTAAAATATCCCAGGCTGAAAAACTGTGGTGTGTGTCATGCAGTCATCCTGAGCTCTTCCCCTTGCTACTGGAAGTACCTGAAACCAAAACTGAAAACTGTAAGCACGAAGCTTAGTGAGTGTCCCCAAACTACCACATACCATACACATAACATGCAACTAGGAGATACGGGCCCCGCCCACTCTCATGGAGATTCGGGCCCCGCCCACACTTTGTTGTCTAGGAGATTCGAGCCCCGCCCATCCTCTGGTTTCTAGGAGATTCGGGCCCCACCCACACTCCGTTGTCTAGGCCTTGGACATCAGTTGGACACGTAAAGTTCCTAGCTTTCCTTCCATGCATGGCCTTTTAGGGCTAAAAAGGCCATAATAACGTTGTTAAGCTTGTATGGGGCTTCCATGGTCATAAAGTTTGCACCTTTATGCCATGGAACCCCTTCTAGACCCCAGATCTGAAATGTAAGTCACTTGGGACGTCCAAATCCCAAAGACCAAGGTTCTTGAACCAAAACCCTCATAAAAATGGAAGTAAGTAGATCTAATGAATGAATGATCAAGTTAGAGGCTTGATTACTAGAAAGTGATGAGGATAGAAGGAAATTCATGGATCTACAATCTTCTCCTTGAACCTTCTAGCTCCCTCTTATTCATCTAGCTTCAAGAACACACACAAAATCACTCACGAATGGCTCACACACTCACAAAATGCTCTAGGGTGTCGTGGATTAGGGTTTAGGACTTGGAGGCTGGAAATGAGGCCAAAAGTTGGTGATTAAGTTTTTTAAATAGGGTGTAAAACCCTGAAATTAGGGTTTCATTCTGGCAGGCCTACTCGTCGATTTGAGGGGTCTTAACTCGCCGAGTAGATGGCTAAAAACCTGCATCCAATCCCGCTTCTACTCGACGAGTCTGGGGCTCCCAACTCGTCGAGTAGCTCTACAAAATAAACAAAGAACAATTTAAATGCGTACCAGGAACGAGGCATTACACATAAGTTGTCTCTGTCTGTCTGAAAGTTGGCGTCACAATACCCAGTTACTCTTAAGTTATCACAGCCACCAAGCACAAGGACCCAATCCTTAGTTCTTCGTAGTTACTTAAGAATGTTCTTAACAACTATCCAGTGAGCTCTACCTGGATTTAACTTATAACGACTGACCATGCTCAAAGAAAAAGTCACATCAGGGTGAGTACATGTCATAGCATCCATGATAGATCCAATGGCGGAAGCATATGGAACTCTACACATTTCTGCTATCTCTGCATTAATACTCGGCTCTGAGTCTTACTCAGTTTGGTATTACTCTGTATAGGTAGTTCTCCTTTCTTGAAATTTTCCATACTAAAATGCTTTAGTACCTTTTCTAAGTATGTAATTTGACTAAGTCCAATTAGTCGTTTACTCATGTCTCTCAAAATCCTTATCCCCAGAATATAAGCAGCCTCTCCCAGATCCTTCGTAGCGAAAACACTTTCGAAGTCAAGACTTAACCTCTTGCAAAGTTGGAATGTCATTTCCTATAAGAAGTATGTTGTGAAAACTGTAGATTTTGGATTCAACAAAATTCAAACAAGTCAACGAAAGTCAATGGGTTAGGACATAAATCGTGATTTATACCTTGCTTTTAGGGTTCTCGGCTTAGGACCCAAAACATTGTGATTTCGGTTGGTACTTGGACCGAAATCACCATGTGATCTCGGTTGGTACATGGACCGAAATCACCAGGTGATCTCGGTGGTACTAGACCGAAATCACCATGTGATTTTTGGTGGTTTTATGAGGTTTTCAGTGGGAAAGAAAAGAAGAAAAGGGTTGACTTCGTGACATGAGGTTTCATCCTTTCCAGCACAAAATATTACCCAACATGTATCAAGGCTTTTTTCCAACAAATAACAATTCAAACATCACCTCACCCCCTCCCTCTTTATCTTCGGCCAAGAACTCCCCAAACCCCCACCATTTTCAAACTCCTTCACTTTCCTATAGAAAGACAAGTCCAAATCTTCCAAGGATTTATTTCTCCAAGTTGGTTCTTAGAATTTTTGTTAAGTCTTCTTGGTAATCTAGTGTTTCTACACACTTTCATGTTAGTTTCATCTCATTTACACACATTATCATGTGTTAAAACTCATAGGATAATACCATATTCAAAGAGTCCGTCAACCACCTTCAAGTGTTCTAGTCTTGAAGATCTTCACCATCATCTCTCTATTCAACCACAAACACACTCAAGGTGAGTTCATACCCCTATATTTTCGATTTTTTCATGTTTTAGGGGGGGGGGGAATACAAGAAATATTTGGAACATTTACATAAATGTTTGCATGTTTCATTCCTACGTCAAATATAATGCATAATTTGCATGAAATATGGTTATCACTAGTTTTTAGAACATTTATTTGTGGTAAGTTAGTTTTGAGATGTAAAACTAAGAAAAACAAAACATAAACTATGTAATATATTCATAAGGAAAAGTTATAATTACAAAACTACAAAGACTAAGATTTTCTTTGGACAAAATATGACATTTCTAGCAAAAATGGTTATAACCTAGTTATTATACCATTTTTGTGGGGATAAAACCCAAAAATATGTTGTTTTTGTCATGCATTTGAATCTAGACAAAATATCAAGGAGTTATTTTTACAAAAAGAAAACTCTAGAAGTTATCATTTTATGAAAAGATGGATTTTTAAACAAAAATGGAATTTTTCATATCAATTTCCCATACATGTGTTAGATGTAAAGTTTTTATGATATAATCTTTTAAAAACATCTAGACAAGATAACTATTACGTATTTATATAAATGATTATATAAATGAATTTAACAAAACATTCATAATAAACTATAATTGGTATAGTTTGGGAATCATAGATACTACACTATCATTTTGGACGAATTATATACTTACTTTAAGGTATCAATATTTTTACACTATATGGCCCCTATGGAAGAGCAATACTTCAGTGATGGTTTCATTTCACTAGACGTAAACCGGTTAATACAAATTTTTCAGACAATCCTTCACCGTACCTACCAGAGTACACACTAAAGTCCTGAATTATAACCAGAGTCTAGGTAAGAGAGCGTGACACTTGTGTATAGATCTATACGGGACTGACAACCCCGCTCCTAAACTATTAGCTATAGTTAGACTGGTAGGTCTAGGGTGACAAATGTCTAACATTCTGACGCCTGAAGAACGTCGTAGCAGGACACTAGTCGCTAGCATGGTTATGATAACTCACATGGGGTATTAACAATACATTTGGTTTACGGGGTTAACATACAATCAATTAGTTTTATATAATGATAAAACTTCATAATACAACTTTCCAGTAGAGCACTACTTACATTTTCGGTGTTGGGTTTAAGACTTACACTCATTTTTAAAGAAAATATTGGATTTTCTAAAAGCGCACTCAATCATTCATATAAGGAAAATTTACCGATTTTTCGCATACAAAACTCTTATGAACTCACCAACTTAATTGTTGACACTTTTTCAAAACCGCTTGTATTCTCAGGAAATCAGTAAATAGGTAACCAAAAGGTTTTGAAGATGGGGCGTCGCCACGTCACATTATTTATTTTTGGACATATTGTATTTAACATCAAGTAAACACTGTTTTGTGTACAATGTAACCTTTTTAATTATCATTACAATGGTTGTATGGCTTTGATTACTATTATTCATTTGTTATGATACTGTACATGAAGTCATCCACCCCCAGATGTTTCTGCCATTCTGGTTTGGGGGTGTGACAGATTGGTATCAGAGCATTGTTTATAATGAACTAAGTACATCAAACCATGTAAGATATACAACTATAAATACAATGGGGCTGAAACACTCTGACTAAGAAGTATACTTTTAAAATATAATAATATTTTTATAAAAGTATACATACATGCATACATAAAATGTATTAAGATAAGTTGGACGCTATGACTAAGCCTAGATAGTTATGTAATCATATATGGGATAAATATAGCCTAATCGACTATATTTATGCGAGATATGACTAACATGTGTTTAGGAATGGTTGTGGTGAATAGCGAATCTAAAACTTACCAACCATGTATACCAAGAAACTCTAAAATCAAACATAAAGTTTATAATACTATAAGAGTATTTTAGAATACTACAGAGTCATACACTTAAACCCTTCTTATATTTCTCATATCTCTATTCTTGCACAGACGTCATGGCAGGATTCCATATGCCTGGAGACCCCTATTTCCCTAACCAGGGAAATGGCGGTTGGATCGAAAAGGATCCCGAAGAGGATCCTGAGGAGATAATGGAGGAAGACCCTGAAGAGGATCCCGAAGAGGATCCAGAGGAGGAGGAAGACGAGGAGGAGCTAGAGGAGGACTCGGACGTAGAGTCTGAGGTCATTAATCCCCCTATGTCGCCTAAGTTCCCTCACATCGTCTCGGCTAGCAGGGGCCAACGCCCCATTGGGCAGAGGACCTGGAAAGGTGGAGCAGACAGCAACACCAGCGTTCCCCATATGGCATGGAGCGAGATTTCTAGAACCTCAGTCATGGAGGTCCGGCATACAGGGCCCTCCCTATCATGGTTTAGCCGATTTCACATCTCGGGGATTAGACCAGGGCATCAGCGAGTCAGATCTTGGAGTTGGGGGCTGCTGCGGAGGCCACTGACGCACGAGCTCGACGACTGGAGAGGGACTACCTCCGAACATGTAGTATCATTGACCGCCTCCAGGAGGACCTCACCACCACTCGAGCGGAAACGAGGGAGTACCATGAGAGACACTCGGCTCTCGAGGAGAGGGTGATTGTGGCTGATCGCCGGATAGCGGAGATGCAGGCCTCCACGACTTCAACCCATGATCCATAGGGGACCACACGCCGCGAGTAAGGCTTATACTACTCACATTTTGTTATAGACTAGGAGCTACTCTTCTCTGTGTGTAGGTTCGACCCTACGAATCAGTGATTACACTATTCGAGGGGTCGTTATGTTGTCAAAATTTTCCTTTTCTTATCTCTTGATGTATTGTAGACTTTCTTAAAGGTCAATTTTCACGAAACTATGTACTAAAACTATATTATCAATGAAATGTTCATGCATTTTATTTCATTGAGTGTGGTTGTTAAATTCATAAATCGTTATGCAAATTGTTTACTTGTTATGGTAGATCTCTATTTATGAATTGCCTACAAGTTACGATAAAAACGGAACATAGTACATGCATAACTAAAATACTCTATAACGCCCGACTTATACTCACTACTGAAGACTTATCATCATTCTATCATTGAACTTTATGGCAGAAGAATGCCACCACATAAATCTAACAGACACTTCAACAATACATCAGCACCACCACCACCACCACCTCCACCGATGGACTCTGTCGTGTTCCAGGCTGCTGTAGCAGCTGCTGTGGCTGCCGCCATGGCCCAAATCAGTAGTAACGACACGAATAGGAATGGGAATGGAAACGACAATGGAAGTGGAAACGGGATCCACATTTCCAATATGGGTGAAAGCCAAGGGCACCCATGACCGTGCCCCTACAAAGAATTCATGAACTGCAAACCCATGACCTATCATGGCGACGACGGCGTCGTCACCTTGACAAGATGGTTTGAGAAAACCGAGTCCGTGTTCGAAATCTGTGCATGCCCGAACGAATTCAAAGTCAAATATGCAGCATGTACATTCGCAAACTCGGGCTTGTCATGGTGCAACGACCACGTTAAAACGCTGACTCTAGCTGTGGCCAACACCATGAGTTGGGAGGACTTGAAAGTTATGCTGCTGGATGAGTATTGTCCAAGGAGCAAAATTCAGAAGCTGGAATAAGAACTATGGGATCACACCATGAAAGGCTTTGATATTTCCACCTACACTGCCCGATTTAACGAACCGGCAACTCCGTGCCCTGGAATGTTCACCGCAGAGGCCAAGAAAATGGAGCATTACATTTGGGGACTATCCCCTCAGATCCAGGGAATGGTCATATCCGCCAACCCGAGCACCTTCGACAATGCCAAGCTTTTGGCACAAACTCTTGTCGACCAGGGAGTCCGTCAAGGCATTATAACCCCCACACCCGAACAGCCAAAAAGAGGAGACAACAAGCGAAAGTTCGCGAATAAGAAAAAGGGCCAACCCACTCAAGACCCGGTCAAGAAACAACAAACTGTGGCCGTCCATGCCATCAACGCCCCTACCACCCCTACACCAGCCAAGCAATATGTTGGGACTCTTCCAAAATGCAACAAGTGCAACTACCATCACCATGGAGCCTGACGAGAGATACAATATAATAATTGCAACATGAAGGGGCATACCGCCCGTTTCTGTAAAGTGCCAGCACAACAAACCACCCAAGCCGCTAATGCTGGGGTGAGTCGGGGATGCTACGGATGCGGTGAGACGGAACATTTCAAGAAGGAGTGCCCGAAGGAACATAACATAAAGTGCGAAGGCATGGGAAGGGTCTTAGCAATGGGGCATGAGCCGCCAGTTTAAACACTTACTGTAACGCCCATAGATCCGGGCTAGTCAATTTAGAGACGATAAGCGTCAAAAATGACTTTTTTATAGAAGAGTGTTTAGAATAAATAATCTTAACCAAGTTGTAGTATATGTCACAAGGTTTCCGTACATATAAAGAACACTGAAATCCGAGTTATAACGAATAAGTTATTACCTGTCAAAGTTTTGCGACAGATTCGGCACGACGCTGTAGGACGTAAATAGTGAATTTACGATAGAGCGATATTTAGTCTTAGTAATCTAAACAAAAGTCGTAGAATACGTTAAACCGAGAGCGTGCATAAAAAGAACGCCCAAATCTGACTTCGTATGAGAAAGTTATGATTTTTCTAAGTTTCGGCTTAGCGGTATGCAGCCCAAATCTCGAAATTGAGATCGAGTGATCTCTAGCCGAAACAATCTAAACGAGAATCGAAGATCTCGTCGATAGTAGTGCAACGATAAAAAGACAGACGAAAACGGACATCTGATGAAGAAGTTATGAATTTCTAACGGAGTTTTCCTGTCCCGGCCTACTAAAAATAATATAATAAGAATAAATTCAAAATTAGCCAACGGAGTCTAAACGAGAGTTGTAGAGCATAATCTCACCTACGCGTGGATATAAAGAACGTCGAAAACGGAGCTCGTATGCGAAAGATATGAATTTCTGAAGTTCGGGGCACGAACCCCGACACTGTGTCAGAGTTCACGACGTGAACTCAGTAATAACGTCTCCTGGAGCCTGTCAAACCCAAGTTGCGATGACGCACCTGATGATGACTGAACTCACGACGTGAATCCAGAAAAATGGCCCTATAAATAGAAATCGAAGGGCAGTCGATTTTGGTTGCTAATTCCTTCACTCTCTCACTCTCGATACCCTCTCTATCCCTCTTGAAGTACCCCCGAATCCCCGGTATCACCCCGACACCCGAAGCAAGTCCCGAAGCCCCGAAGATCCCGAGAAGAAAAGAGTTTCGAGCCGAAACATTACCCGCGAGAAGCCCGGTTTTTGGAAGATATCCCAGTTACATCAGAAGAATAGTACTTGAAGAACAGTAGTGCTGTCCGAGCATCGTCTAATCAAATGAGTGTGTAGTTACTTTCTTCTAACACATAGATATGAAGTATTTGCTATGAAATACGTGTTATGTGTTTATATATTGTTTGTTTACTTGAGATGGATGTTGAATGAATGTTTTATACAGGTTTTTAAATGGTTTAAACTGTATATGTAATTTTTATCTACAAATATGTTGGGTAGAACATGGGTAGACAAAATAGTTGGTGTGTGATGAAGGACGAGTTTGAGGATGAGACGAAGGATGATATAGATCGTGAGATGAGGGTGACAGGTGAAAAATGAGTGAAACCTTTACCCAAACGATGGCCCCGTCATACAGCAGAGTAGGGATGACAACCACAGACTATTCTAGACAGTCCAGTGGAACACTAGTAGGCTCGCAACTTGTAGGTGTTGTGGACTTGATGTTCACCGGTGTACTCTAAAAACCCTGGCAGCTATAATTTAGTGCCTTATATAAATACGATGGTAGCTATTGATTTAGTACTGCGTAGATGAACCTTGGTAACTATGAATTTAGTGCTTGTTGAGAAAACCCTGGCAACGATGGATTTCGTGCTGATTCCTTAGGAGATTCCTTAGGAATAAATGAACGAGGAATAGCTGATTCTTAGGGTAAATCTCTAAGAAATAAAATGAGATAATGGGAGTGGGTAATTGGGTTGATTGTTTGATGATTAAATATAATAATTATATTATTGTGGGTTGAAAACCCTATATGCTCACCAGGCTCCCAAGCCTGACCCACTCAGTTTCTTTGTATTACAAGTAGTGGCGTGAGAGCATAAGTTGGATGACTTATCAAGATATTTTCGATTATAGATCAGTAGTTGTAAATAACTGTTGTAAGGTCTATTTTGTACTGTTTATGCTTTTGGTCTGTATCGAAACATGACATCCCGAGATTTTCGTTATATAATGCAAAATACATTTCTTTAAAGAAATGCGTTGATAAATTCTTATCACATTTTGTTTTGGGAAAAAATTCTGCAACAGTTTTCTTTAAACGATTACTCTGATTTTAAAACAAAGCATAAACAAATCGGTCTTTTCTGGCCGTGAAATTGGGGATGTCACACTTACTCAAACAAAAACCCCAATCGCTAAATGAAACATTCACCGTAGAAATGGCAAATGGCAAAACAGAAAGCACTAAAGATATATGCATAGGATGCACTCTAACTCTAAACAACCATTCCTTCCAAATCGACCTAATGTCGGTCACCATAAGGAGTTTTGACATTATCATAGGCATGGATTAGTTAAGTCCTCACCATGCCGATATCATGTGTTATGAAAAGGTCGTTCGCCTTAACCTACCAAGTAGCGAAACCCTCGTCATTTATGGCGACAAACCCGGCGTGAATCTACAAACCATCTCTTGCATCAAGGCTCGAAAGTATCTACGTAAGGAATACCACGCCTTCTTAGCCCACGTTGTTGTTGGGAAACAGGAAGTGAAAGACATCAAGGATATTCCAGAGGTCTGTAACTTTCCCGATGTATTCCTAGAAGACCTTCCAGGAATACCACCCTTACGCCAAGTCGATTTCATAATCAACTTGATCCCTGGAGCCACCCCCATAGCCAAATCCCCATACCGTTTAGCACCGGATGAAATGCAGGAATTGTCCAGTCAACTGAAAGAACTGTTGAGCAAAGGATTCATCAGACCGAGCTTCTCACCTTGGGGAGCTCCGATCTTGTTCATGAAAAAGAAGGACGGATCATTCCGCATGTGTATAGACTATCGAGAATGTACAAACTCACTATCAAAAACCGTTATCCCCTACCTCGAATCGACGATCTCTTTGATCAACTGCAAGGATCGAGCTACTTCTCAAAGATTGATCTAAGGTTAGGGTACCACCAGCTGCTAATTCAGGTAGGAGATATTCCTAAGATGGCATTTAGAACTCGCTACGGTCACTATGAGTTTGTAGGGATGCCCTTCGGTTTGACTAATGCTCCAGCAGTGTTCATGGACCTAATGAACCGTGTGTGCCGACCTTACCTGGATAAATTCATGATAGTATTCATCGACGACATACTAATCTATTCACAAAGCAAGGAAGAACATAGTCAGCACTTACGACAAGTCTTGGAGACGTTAAGGGCAGAGAAACTATATGCGAAATTCTCGAAATGCGAATTCTGGATCAAAGGGTAGACTTTTTGGGACACGTAGTCAACGAGGAAAGGATACACGTGGACCCTTCCAAAGTCAAGGCAATTCAAAACTGGGCAACACCAAGAACACCGACAGAGATACGCCAGTTTTTGGGCCTTGCTGGCTACTACCGAAGGTTTATACAAAATTTTTCCAAAATCGCAAAGTCGCTCACTACCTTGACTCAGAAGGGAGTGACTTTCAACTAGGAGGATAAACAAGAAACTGCCTTCCAACCGCTTAAACAAACCCTATGCAGTGCTTCATTCTTGTCTCTCCCAGAAGGGACCGAAGACTTTGTGGTCTACTGCGATGCGTCCAATAAGGGCCTAGGATGCGTGCTTATGCAAAGAGGGAAGGTCATTACCTATGCCTCAAGACAAATCAAGACTCACGGGGTCAATTACACCACGCACGACCTCAAATTAGGAGCAGTGGTGTTTGCCCTGAAGATCTGGAGACACTACCTTTACGACACAAAATGCACCATCTTCACAGATCATAAGAGTCTTCAGCACATTCTCAATCAAAAAGAGCTCAACATGAGACAACGAAGATGGGTAGAACTGCTAAATGACTATGAATGTGAAATTCATTATCATTCGTGCAAGGCCAACGTAGTAGCAGATGCCCTAAGTCGAAAAGAATACTCGGGTCGTCGGGTAAAATCATTAACCATGACCATCCATTCACACATGTCCACAAAGATTAAGGAGGTGTAGCTTGAAGCCTTGAAACCGGAGAACATCACAGGCGAAGCCTTGCGGGGAATGGATAAAAACCTTGAAGCCAAGGAGGATGGGGCTTATTATCTCATGAACCGAATCTGTACACCGAAATTTGGAGGGTAAAGAGACGTGGTCATGGACGAGGCTCACAAAACCAAATACTCCGTTCATCCCGGTTCAGACAAGATGTATCTGGACCTCAAGAAACTTTATTGGTGGCCAAACATGAAGGCAGAAATCGCTACCTATGTGGGCAAGTGCCTGACTTGTGCCAAGGTCAAGGTAGAATACCAAAAGCCCTCGGGTTTGCTTCAGCAACCGGATATACGCGAGTGGAAGGGGAGTGGATAACCATGGACTTCATAACCAAGTTGCCCTAGACAACGGGCGTACTTGACACCATCTGGGTGATCGTTGACAGGTTAACCAAATCCGCACACTTCCTACCAATAAAAGAGACCGACAAGATGTAGAATCTAACAAGGACGTACATTAAAGAAATTATACAACTACATGGAGTGCCAATATCCATCATCTCCGACAGAGATAGTAGATTCACCTCACGGTTCTGGCAGTCACTACAAAAGTCCTTGGGGACCAAACTCAACATGAGTACATCTTATCACCCTCAAACTGACGGACAAAGCGAGAGAACCATTCAGACGCTGGAAGACATGTTGAGAGCATGTGTGATAGACTTTGGTAAAGCCTGGGAAACCCATTTACCACTCATCAAATTCTCAGACAATAACAGCTATCACACTAGCATCAAGGTCGCGCCATTCGAAGCCCTCTATGGGTGCAAGTACAGATCACCTCTATGTTGGGCTGAAGTGGGTGACACATAGCTAGCAAGAGGACAAGTGCCTAATAGCACACTCACTGGCCCTGAGATCATACAGGAAACTACGAAGAAGATTGTTCAGATCCGCGAATGATTGAAAGCATCCCGGGATCGACAAAAGAGTTATGCAGATAAGCGACGCAAACCCTTGGAATTCCAGGTTGGTGACCGTGTTCTGTTGAAGGTATCACCCTGGAAGGGAACGATATGTTTTGGAAAACGTGAGAAACTGAATCCAAGGTATATCGGGCCATTTGAGATCCATGCCAAGATCGGCCCGGTAGCTTATAAACTTCGACTACCACAGGAACTCAATAATGTACACCCCACCTTCCATGTGTCCGACCTAAAGAAGTGTCTGTCTGATGAGACTCTTATAATCCCACTTGATGAGATCAGGGTAAACGAGAGTCTACACTTCATAGAAGAACCTGTGGAAATCATGGACAGGGAGGTCAAAAGGACGAAACAAAATCGCATACCCATAGTGAAGGTCCGTTGGAACGCCAAGTGAGGGCCAAAATTTACTTAGGAGCATGAGGACCAAATGAAACAGAAGTACCCACATCTCTTCCCTAGCTCATGAGTACCCACTC
Source organism: Lactuca virosa (assembly GCF_052849685.1). Lineage (NCBI taxonomy): Eukaryota > Viridiplantae > Streptophyta > Magnoliopsida > Asterales > Asteraceae > Lactuca > Lactuca virosa. Next base: position 89,155,245 of record NC_136432.1, read on the forward strand.
TAGTACGAATTTCGAGACGAAATTCCTTTTAACCCGGTGATGATGTGACAACTGTCAATTTTGGATTCAACAAAAGTCAAACAAGTCAACGAAAGTCAATGGGTTAGGACATAAATCGTGATTTTTACCTTGCTTTTAGGGTTCTTAGCTTAGGACCCAAAATATTGTGATTTCGGTTGGTACTTGGACCGAAATCACCATGTGATCTCGGTTGGTACATGGACCGAAATCACCAGGTGATCTCGGTGGTACTAGACTGAAATCACCATGTGATTTTTGGTGGCTTTATGAGGTTTTCGGTGGGAAAGAAAAGAAGAAAAGGGTTTACTTCGTGACATGAGGTTTCATCCTTTCCAACACAAAATATTACCCATCATGTATCAAGGCTTTTGTCCAACAAATAACAATGCAAACATCACCTCACCCCCTCCCTCTTTATCTTCATCCAAGAACTCCCCAAACCCCTACCATTTTCAAACTCCTTCACTTTCCTCTCGAAAGATAAGTCCAAATCTTCCAAGGATTTATATCTCCAAGTTGGTTATTAGAATTTTTGGTAAGTATTCTTTGTAATCTAGTGTTTCTACACACTTTCATGTTAGTTTCATCTCATTTACACACATTATCATGTGTTAAAAGTTAAAACTCATAGGATAATACCATCTTCAAAGAGTCCTTCAACCACCTTCAAGTTTTCTAGTCTTGAAGATTTTCACCATCATCTCTTTTTTCAACCACAAACACACTCAAGGTGAGTTCATGCCCCCATATTTTCGAGTTTTTCATGTTTTAGGGGGGGGGGATACAAGAAATATTTGGAACATTTACATAAATGTTTGCATGTTTCATTCCTATGTCAAATATAAAGCATAATTTGCATGAAATATGGTTATCACTAATTTTTAGAACATTTATTTGTGGTAAGTTAGTTTTGAGATGTAAAACTAAGAAAAACAAAACATAAACTATGTTATAATATTCATAAGGAAAAGTTATAATTACAAAATTACAAAGACTAAGATTTTCTTTGGAAGTATCCAAAGTACTTTTGTGGGTAGCCGATGAAAATACATCTCTCACTTCGAGGTTCAAGCTTGTCGTGAGTCTCTCGTCTAATGAAAGCTTCACAAACCTAAACCTTGATATATGATAACGAGGGAACCTTCTCTGTCCACATTTCATGAGGTGTTTTGGCAACTTTCTTTGTTGGGACAAGATTAAGAATATGAGCGGTAGTCTCTAAGGCATACCCCCAGAAAGATATTGGAAGTGAAGCTCGACTCATCATGGAACAAACCATGTCCAACAAGGTCCGATTATGCCTCTCAGCCACACCATGAAGTTGTGGTGTCCTAGGAGGTGTTAGTTGTGAAACTATTCCACATTCCTTGAGGTAGTCGTGGAACTCGATACTAAGATACTCACCGCCTCTATCGGATCTAAGCATCTTTATCTTCCTGCCCAATTGATTCTCGACTTCATGTTTAAACTCTTTGAACTTTTCAAAGATTTCTGAATTATGCTTGATTAAACAGATATAGCCATATCTGCTAGAATCATCAGTAAAAGTTACATAGAATCGATTTACATCCCTTGTGGTGGATCTGAAGGGCCCACACACATCTGTGTGTATGAGATCCAACAATCCTTCACCTCTTTCACAAGAACGAGTGAAAGGTGATTTTTTTCATCTTTCCTAATAAACAAGACTCGCATGTATCATGTGATCTTAAGTCAAATGATTCCAACACTCCATCTTTTTGGAGTTGGGCCATGCGTTTGACGTTTCCAAGACGACAATGCCACAAGCATGCTTTGTCTATACAATTAGACGAATGAATTTGAAAAACACTATTTCCTAAACTGTCTACAATCATCGTAGTTTCATACACATCACCATAAAGTAAAGCTTCAAAATAAAAAAACACCATTTTTATAAGCAGAAATAGAACCATTCTCTCATTAAAAGAATATCTAGAACCTTGTTTAAATAAAGCATGAAATGAAATGATGTTTTGTGTCATCTTTTATGAGTAGCAACAATTTATTAAATCTAATCCTAACCCACTACTAATAATTAAGCTATAAAATCCAATCTTGGTGACAGGTGAAGATCGCCTATTCCCCATGATCAAGTTCATCCTTCCATGCTCCACATCCTCACTTCTTTTTAGCCCTTACAAATCAGAACAAATGTGAATCCCACATCATGTATCAAGGAACCAATAACGAGAATATGATGAGTTATTAGATAAGATAGTGTAAATACCTGCCGATGTTGGCTTCACCTTGCCATCCTTGATATCCTGCAAGTATTTTGGGCAGCTTCGTTTCCAATGCCCCTTGTCATTGCAATAGAAGCAAGTGGCCTCTTTGGGATCAGAAACAGGGGTAGCATCAAAACTGGATTTTCCTTTGGGTCCTGTACTTGATGACCCAACTTGGGAATTTCCCTTCTAGTTTTGCGTTGGAGGACCTTTCCTCTTCTTCCCTTTCCTCTGACCTATGGCCAGAACAGGTGCACTAGTAGGAGTGGAGCCAATACCCTTTCCCTTCATTCCTGCTTCAGCTGTTCGCAGGAGGTTGTGCAATTGTGAAAAAGTAGTTTCATTGTTGTTCAAATGATAGGTCAATATGAACTTATCATAATAACTTGGCTGAGAGTTCAACACTATGTCGATTTCCAACTCTTCTTCAAAATTCACGTTGAGTTTGATTAGCCTGTCCACGTATCGTTGCATTCTTTGAACGTGGCTACTAACAGACTCACCCTCCTTCATCTTGCTAGCAATGAGGGACTTTACCACCTCGTACTTTTCCTGACAAGCTCGCTTATGGTATTTCTCCATAAGGTCCTTGTTCATCTCGTACGGCCAGTAATCCTCATAGTGCCTTTGCATTTTTGGAGTCATTGTGGCCACCATGATGCATGCAAATTTTGTGGCATCATTATAGTGTTTCTTGTAGGCGAACAATTCATCAGGAGTGGCCTTCTCTTCGTTAATTTCATCCAATGGTTTCTCGAGGACATATTCATTGTCCTCAAAACGAAGAGCCATCTTAATGTTGTGCATCCAATCGTTGTAGTTGGTGCCATACAATTGCAACTTCGAACAGATGCTCAACAATGAGAAGTTGTTGTTGGAGGAGGAGGAGGAACCAGAAGCATCAATTGGAGTAGACATCTGAAATAGAAAAAAATATAGTTTTAGTTAGATAAGAATAGTCCTCAATATAACACCCAAAATAAAATATCAAGGCTAGGATCCAACTAAATAATTCACAACTTAGAAAAGGGATGTCGTAATCTAATTGTAAATTATATAAAGGTAGGTAAATGACGATTTACCAATTTCACCATCGAAAAACAAAATTTTAACGAATTTTGTTTTAATTGAAATACCTAGATCTTTTGAGAATCATTGAACTTTTCAATGGCATGTTTAATCTCGATTATGCTCTTCCATTTGTGACTGGGATACTGAGGATCACAAACTAGATGTGAATAACCATGCAATTTAACTTGGTACTCTCGATATCGTTTATCATCTCATTTTAATTTGTCGGTTATCCACACGCGCTCAATTAATCAATTATAATTTTTGAGACACCCATTGCCACTTTTTATTCGTTTTTATTAGTGTGTTGGTTAACCACACGTGCTCCACTAACGACTCATAAAGTGCAATATGTAATTTCATTGGTTAGCATACAAGTTCACATTTTTCCTAAAGTAACTAAGATTGGGAATTTTATAAAATATGTTACTTTATAATTCATTATACTTATTAATGAGGATTAGGTTGTACTATCAAATTCGTTCGGCTAACGACCCTCTACTATACAAGGGAGCGGTGGGTAAGAGTGGATACCCAATGACGGTCATTTTATAGGCCGCTTCCTTAAACTCCCCTTATACTACGACTTCGTGAATGAGGCGTACTAGCAGTTCGACTGACTTGTATTATACATATAGTAATATTAGACTTTTTAATGTTACATATAGTATAAGAGTGTATTTTTAAAACTTTTCAAAACTACTAGGTTATATTTTTAAATTTTGAAAATTAAGAAATTAATTTTATAATTTAAAATTTAAACCAATCATGAATTCAAATTAAGGATATCAAATTACTTAGAAAAAATATTCAATTTTATACAATTAAAACATTACTAAAGGTAATTATCCCAATCAATTCATGAGATATTAACAAAGCCGAATTTTATGGATCTGACAGCCCACCACGTCGTGGTAAACAATTACCACATCGTGGTAGAGCAAAATCGCAGGTCACCACGCCGTGGTGAAAGACACCACGCCGAACTCGGTGTACACCCCAAATTACTAGGGTCCGCCCTAGTACGCTCAACGTACACAACGTACGCCCATCGTACTTCCCCTTTGTCCAAAATCACCAAAATATCACTATGGGTCATTTTGCACTCTTTCTTGTACCCAAGGACTAAAATGCAATATTTATTCATACATAGGGTTAATGTGACATCCCCATTTTCACGGCCAGAAAAGACCGATTTTGTTTATGCTTTATAAAAATCAGAGTACCTCTTTTAATAAAAATGTTGCGGAATTTGTTCCCAGTAAAATATGATAAATACGTTATCAAAGCATTTCCAAAGAAAAGTATTTTTATTCATTTTAAAACATTTGGGATGTCATCGTCAATACAGAAACATAAGCATAAACAGAACTTACATTCATTATCACTAGTGATTTATATCTCCTTAATCTCTCAGTGTAATGTGACTTCATATCAACACCTGTGATATAAATAAACTGAGTGGGTCAGGTTGGGAAACCTGGTGAGTACATAGGGTTTTCAACCCACAATAATATAATTATTATGTTAAACATCAAGCAATCAACCCAATTACCCATCCCCATTATCTTCTTTACTCTTAAGCATCTACCCTAAGATTCAACTATTCCTCGTTCGTTCATTCCTAAGGAGTATCCTAAGGAATCGACACTAACTCTGCATAGTCGCCAGGGTTTATCTCGTTTATTGACAGTATCGTTTTCGAGAGTCCACTCGTAATACCTGTCAATGGATTTTTAGAGTACACCGGGTGAACACATCGTTCACAACACCTACAGGTTGCGAGCCTGCTAGTGTTCCACTAGACTGTCTAGAATAGTCTGTGGTTGCCATCCATACTCTGCTAGATGACGGTGCCATCGCTTGGGTCATCGTTTGGCTCATCGTTTTGGCTCATCGTTTTGGCTCATCGCTTTGGCTCATCGTTTTGGGTCATCTCTTTGGCTCATCGCTTTGGCTCATCGCTTCGCACCATATTTTATCACTCATATATCATCGCTCATCATTCATCTCATCTTTCATCGCTCATCATTTATCTCATCTTTCAGCGCTCATCATTTATCTCACCTCTAATCTACCCATGTTTTACCCAACACATTTTGTAGATATAAAAATACATATACAGTTTAGATAATTTAAAACATGTATAAAACGTTTCATCCAGCATAGACAGCAAGTATTCAGACAGTATACACACATAGCACGTAATTTATATAAAATACTTCATATTTATGTGTAAGATGAAAGTAACTATGCACTCACTTGAAAAGGTGGTGACTCGGCACTCGGACAACGATTCGTTACTGTTAAAACAATTTCCCTTGGACAAAACCTAGTATCATTTCCACTAGAGTTTAGTCTAATGTTCAACGAGACTAATTAATAGTCTAACTATTATTACTATTATATAAGCGTTAAACAATACTCTTCACCCATTATGTACAGACAGGGGCCAGACATGAAACACCCGATGGCAGGATCATTTTGGCATATAGCATTTCTGAAATCCAACAACCCAGGCGTCCCTTCAAACCGGATTCCCCGTACCGCGAGTGGTTAAAAAGATATTATAACGACACTTATATAACCCGTAATAATAGCTCAAATAATTATTATAAGGTCTTAATAACGTTACTATATTTAAATAAAAGCTATATTAAAAATTAGGTAGGCGTATCTTACCTACGAGAGGGTTTGGCTAGAAGCCGCGCTCTGCAGGGGTAGAACTTCCGAGCCGAAAGCTCTTCTTCTCGAAGCCGTCGAGCGCTCCGGGGCTTTCTTCTAGCGTTAGGGGAGTTTTTGGAGGTTTAGAGAGAGAGTAGAGAGAGAAGGGTAGAGGTGTGAAGAAATGAGGGTGGAAGGGGTTGTATTTATAGGGTGAAATATGGCTGAAATTAGTGCCACATGTCACCATCTAGTGGCAAGCCTTGGGGAGCAAGCAATGGCCAAGATTGTGTCACGTCACCCCTTTTGCAGCAGCACCCTGCCGACTTCTAAACCCCGTAACTTTCGCATACGAGCTCCGTTTTCGACGTTATTTATATCCACGCATAGGTAAAAATAAGATCTACAACTTTCATTTTGACTCCGTCGGCTAATTCTCGGCCGATCTTAAATTTAACAGTACGAGGAGATTATACTGTTAAATGTCCGCGTAAAATTCATAACTTCTACATACGGACTCCGTTTTCGTCTGTCTTTTTACCGTTGAGTTCCTATTAATGAGATCTTCAATTCTCATTTAGGTCGCGTAGGCCAAAAACCGCTCGATCTAAAATTCGAGTTTCGGGTCGTGCACTGCTATGCCAAATCTTAGAAAATTCATAACTTCCTCATACGAAGTCAGATTTGGGCGTTCTTTTTTTGTATGTTCTCGGTTTAATGTATACTACAACTTTTGTTTAGATTTCTAAGGCTAAAAAGTCCTTTATCAAAAATTAACTATTTACGTCTCCCGGTGCCGTGTCGGTTTTGCCGTAAAACTTCGACGGGCCATACATTCTTCGTTATAACTCGGATTTCGGTGTTCTTTATATGTACGGAACCCTTGTAACATATACTACAACTTGGTTAATATTAATCCTTCTAAATAATCTTCCATCAAAAACTCATTTTTGATGTTCATCGTCTCTAAATTGACTAGTCCGGATCTGCGGGCGTTACAATTATCTCCCCCTTAGGATGATTACGTACCGGAATCATCAACGAAACAAGGTTGTATAATGACTCCGTACGTTATCTCTTTATCCTAGGTAATAATCGTAACTTCTATGTTCCTTCGAATGAGTATCTAATTCTTGGACTTCTCGACTGCAGGCTGTGCTCGATCTTGCACTTTCTCCCTATCTCACGTTAGACTCCAAATTATGACCTTCAAGTCACAATCTCGATCCTCACTGGATACGAACTTAAGATAAGTTTTTTTTATTACTACAATGGAACGATGTGTCATATTCTAATGACCTATCATCGTATGTTGCAACGCTTAGACTCGGGTCTCTTAGAGTCTTCCAGAACAGACTATACTATCGTTCATGTTCTAATCTCATCTTAAAAGGTAGTATTTATAGCTACAAGCAACTTTTCGCGATACCTCTACTGATCGCTTTTTATTTCAATCTTCCGTCTTAAGTCAGATGCTACATCGAACTTGATTCTCTGAACCACATAACATACTCAGCCTAGTCGGACTCAATTTGATATGACCACTAGGGTCGGAATAACAATCATCTTCTTAGTCATTACCGAAACGATGGTAACGACATACATGAATAAAACAAAATCAATTACTAGCTCCTTGGTAACCTTGTAACTTTCCCTGATCCAAGCATGAGTCCTGTGCTTCCGGTAGTGTATGCCTCTACTACCATTCACACCTACTCATACTCGTCCCAAGTACTGTCTCGCAGTTTTCCAAGTCACCATACAAGAAAATCACATAACAGTTTAACACACCAGATAACAAAACGAAGGTTTTATTATTATTTCTTGAAACTATTACATAGGTGTTCAAGTTCACCCTAGACTATGCCTCTAACAGGCTACATCATACGATACTATCCGCATGGCTACTTCATAACTTGATCTTCGGATATGGAGTCCTCATCCTTGATTCCTCGCGTTGTTATCTGCTTCGTCGAGGATCATGTGAAATGCCCTTGGCTTTGGCGGTGCATTTGGCCTTGCTTCTTCGTTTTTCTTTGTGCAGTCTCTAGAAATATGCCCTTATTTATTACATCCGAAACATACCGTCTTGTTGAATGTGCACTCGTTGGCATAATGGCCACACTTTCCACACTTGAAACATATCACATCTTCGCCACATTTTCCTAAGTGTTTCTTCTCGCACTTATCACACCATCTTGCTTCGCCTCTTCCTCCTCCTCCAAACTTCGAGAATTTACTCTCGTTGTTGGGCCTTGAAGATCCTTCAAACTTCCTCTTTTCTCCTGCCTTATCTTTTTCTAGACCCCTTTCTCTTATCTGGGTCTCTATATTCTTAGCTGCTCTAACGACTGTTTTCAAAGTAGTTGCCATTTGACCATTGGGGCAAAGTCTGCGGGCAGTCCGTTAGCGAACCTATCTATCTTGGAGAGTTCAGTAGGGAAATAGCTTCATCTTCTCAGTGAATGCGGTGGCATACTCATCACCACTCATCTTCCCTTTCTTCAGGTTCTGAAACTCATTGTTTAGGTCTATCAGATCTATCTCTGAGCAGTACTGCATTTTTAACTGCTCCGTGAATGCTTCCTAAGACATTCGTATGGCTTCTCCTCGTGGCATTGTATCTGCCAGCAACTTCCACCAACTTAACACTCCGGTCTTTAGTTGTCTGACTGCAAAGACGGTCTTTTGCTTATCGCTGCAGTCGCAGGTCTCAAATACCATCTCCATCTCGGAGATCCAGTCCATAATCTCCACTGGTTTTGGGCTTCCAGAGAGACTCGGTGGTTTTGCACCCAAGAAATTCTTATACATCCGCCCATCCTTGTCATTTCCCTTCTCCGGGCCATTCCTCCTTGCCCCTTGGGTTCCAACTTGACTCACAGTGCGACTATAATTTCCTTCCTCCGATTGTTTAGCGATCAAATCAGGTTGCACAATGGGCACCGTAGGTTCATCCTTATTTTCGTGCAACATCTGCCTCATCTCTTCTCTTTGCTCAGCTGAATCATGGCTTGTACTCCAGCCATTGTGATTGGCTCAGGAGTGGCTACTACAACAAGTATTTGCTCAATCATTGGTGGTTGAGGCGGTTGATTTCTATTTCCATTCGCGTTTCCACTTCAGGTTCTGTCCATTTCGTTCTATACACCAAATCAGACGTTCGGTGCGAAACGACAAGAATTAAGATAGGAAAGATTTTATTTACGATCGATGTGTAAATCTCCCTATTACTCTGAAAAGTTACATGCCAGTTCTAATACCGTAATTAAACGTTTAGAATTCTGAACACGTAAAGTTTTCGGATCCGGTCGGCAAAAGACCATAGATCCGATCATATAATGCACATCATAAATCATTTAGCACATAAAAGCATGTTAGGCATTTTCCTAAATAAGCTAGTGCTTTTGTCTATTAAGGTGTATTACCTAAATTTATTAGACATACTCCTCACGATCATCACTTAACATTCTAAGTTTAAGTCTAGAAATAAATCCATATTCCTAGTTCGCTTAAACTAATGCTCTGATACCAACTGTGACATCCCCATTTTCACGGCCAGAAAAGACCGATTTTGTTTATGCTTTATAAAAATCAGAGTACCTCTTTTAATAAAAATGTTGTGGAATTTGTTCCCAGTAAAATATGATAAATACGTTATCAAAGCATTTCCAAAGAAAAGTATTTTTATTCATTTTAAAACATTTGGGATGTCATCGTCAATACAGAAACATAAGCATAAACAGAACTTACATTCATTATCACTAGTGATTTATATCTCCTTAATCTCTCAGTGTAATGTGACTTCATATCAACACCTGTGATATAAATAAACTGAGTGGGTCAGGTTGGGAAACCTGGTGAGTACATAGGGTTTTCAACCCACAATAATATAATTATTATGTTAAACATCAAGCAATCAACCCAATTACCCATCCCCATTATCTTCTTTACTCTTAAGGATCTACCCTAAGATTCAGCTATTCCTCGTTCGTTCATTCCTAAGGAGTATCCTAAGGAATCGGCACTAAGTCTGCATAGTCGCCAGGGTTTATCTCGTTTATTGACAGTATCGTTTTGGAGAGTCCACTCGTAATACATGTCAATGGATTTTTAGAGTACACCGGGTGAACACATCGTTCACAACACCTACAGGTTGCGAGCCTGCTAGTGTTCCACTAGACTGTCTAGAATAGTCTGTGGTTGTCATCCATACTCTGCTAGATGACGGGGCCATCGCTTGGGTCATCGTTTGGCTCATCGTTTTGGCTCATCGCTTTGGCTCATCGTTTTGGCTCATCGCTTTGGCTCATCACTTCACACCATATTTTATCACTCATATATCATCGTTCATCATTCATCTCATCTTTCATCGCTCATCATTTATCTCATCTTTCAGCGCTCATCATTTATCTCACCTCTAATCTACCCATGTTTTACCCAACACATTTTGTAGATATAAAATACATATACAGTTTAGATAATTTAAAACATGTATAAAACGTTTCATCCAACATAGACAGCAAGTATTCAGACAGTATATACACATAGCACGTAATTTATATAAAATACTTCATATTTATGTGTAAGATGAAAGTAACTATGCACTTACTTGAAAAGGTGGTGACTCGGCACTAGGACAACAATTCGTTACTGTTAAAACAATTTCCCTTGGACAAAACCTAGTATCATTTCCACTAGAGTTTAGTCTAATGTTCAACGAGACTAATTAATAGTCTAACTATTATTACTATTATATAAGCATTAAACAATACTCTTCACCCACTATATACAGACAGGGGCCAGACATGAAACACCCGATGGCAGGATCATTTTGGCATATAGCATTTCTGAAATCCAACAACCCAGGCGGCCCTTCAAACCGGATTCCCCGTACCGCGAGTGGTTAAAAAGATATTATAACGACACTTATATAACCCATAATAATAGCTCAAATAATTATTATAAGGTCCTAATAACGTTACTATATTTAAATAAAAGCTATATTAAAAATTGGGTAGGCGTATCTTACCTACGAGGGGGTTTGGCTAGAAGCCGCGCTCTGCAGGGGCAGAACTTCCGAGCCGAAAGCTCTTCTTCTCGAAGCCGTCGAGCGCTCCGGGGCTTTCTTCTAGCGCTAGGGGAGTTTTGGGAGGTTTAGAGAGAGAGTAGAGAGAGAAGGGTAGAGGTGTGAAGAAATGAGGGTGGAAGGGGTTGTATTTATAGGGTGAAATATGGCTGAAATTAGTGTCATGTGTCACCATCCAGTGGCAAGCCTTGGGGAGAAAGCAATGGCCAAGATTGTGTCACGTCACCCCTTTTGCAGCAGCACCCTGCCGACTTCTAAACCCCGTAACTTTCGCATACGAGCTCCGTTTTCGACGTTATTTATATCCACGCATAGGTAAAAATAAGATCTACAACTTTCATTTTGACTCCGTCGGCTAATTCTCGGCCGATCTTAAATTTAACAGTACGAGGAGATTATACTGTTAAATGTCCGCGTAAAATTCATAACTTCTACATACGGACTCCGTTTTCGTCTGTCTTTTTACCGTTGAGTTCCTATTAATGAGATCTTCAATTCTCATTTAGGTCGCGTAGGCCAAAAACCTCTCGATCTAAAATTCGAGTTTCGGGTCGTGCACTGCTATGCCAAATCTTAGAAAATTCATAACTTCCTCATACGAAGTCAGATTTGAGCGTTCTTTTTTTGTATGTTCTCGGTTTAACGTATACTACAACTTTTGTTTAGATTTCTAAGGCTAAAAAGTCCTTTATCAAAAATTCACTATTTACGTCTCCCGGTGCCATGCCGGTTTTGCCGTAAAACTTCGACGGGCCATACCTTCTTCGTTATAACTCGGATTTCGGCGTTCTTTATATGTACGGAACCCTTGTAACATATACTAAAACTTGGTTAAGATTAATCCTTCTAAATAATCTTCCATCAAAACTTATTTTTGATGCTCATCGTCTCTAAATTGACTAGCCCGGATCTGCGGGCGTTACAGTTAAAGTTGAAAATACCTTGACACCGGGATGTTACAAAAGTCAGGCAATTCTAGCATACAATTCCTGAAGGTATTCTTAGCCCTACTTTAGCATGCAATCCAAATATAATCATATAAAACATAAACAACACATATGGTATTTTTGGAAAAAACTTACTTGAGCTCGGCTGATTGCATGCATCGCACCCCTTTTATTTATAAAACTTTTTAGAAATTTGTCTTTCTTTTTTAAAAAAAATATATATATATTTTACCAACTCCTTAGTTTGAGTTCAAACATACTCGAGAGTGTGCTCGAATCCCTTAAACCAAGGCTCTGATACCAACTTGTAATGTCCCAAAAATACAAACTAATTTTTTTTTTCTTTAAGTAAAAAAAAACAACCATTCATTCATTCCAAAATCTAACCAGCTATAAGAAAAATGTATCATAGGCCATTAAAGTAAAAAACAAATCATAGAATACGGAACACGGGTGGATGCAATGCAATCAAGTCGAGCTCTTCCATTTAGAACCGGAAGTACCTGCAACATAAGCATGAAACCGTAAGCACAAAGCTTAGTGGGTTCTCCAAAATACCATACATCAAACATGAACAAGACCAACCTAACATACATTGCTTCGGGCCCAACCCATATCATACATAATTAGGCCCAACCCTTATAATCGGGCCTAACCCACAACATACATAATCGGGCCCAACCCATATAATCGGGCATATCCCATAACATATATAAGCAGGCCCAACCCATATAGAACATACAAACACATGCAAGAGTCATAAAGACAACTAGCATACTACAAACATAATCCATTGGGCTGATATTGGTGCCTTTGATCCACGAGTACAGTGAAGAGACTCACCTCGATCAGTAAACAAATAGATCTCACATACACGAGCTGCCGGTGGTAAGTCCCTCCTAATAAACATATCCAAAACAAAAACATAATTAACAATGAAGGTGATAAACCATATTCAAGGGTCCTAGTTACATTTCCCTCTCCTAGGGTAAAAGACCATTTTACCCTTCCAAGACTAGACTCCACTCATCTTGACCAAAAGTCCAAGTTTGACCATTTACCCTTTCTGGTGCTACGTTATGCATGCACTAATCCTATACACGCTACGTAGAGCCTCAAATAAGGAGGATCGGGGAATCACCCAGCTACGCTGGGCGTAGCTTATTTTACGCCCTATGTACGGAGCTGTTAAGTCATTCTCACTTCTAGCTCTTAATCCATAAAGACCAATCATCAAATGCTCAGATCTGGTCCTAATAAACGTTTAGAGTGATAAAGTTCCTAAATTTATGTCTTTGCATTTCTAAATAGAGCTCAAATCCAAACCCTAGCTTCCTAACAGCTTCTAATGTCCAAAAACTCTTGCATGGATGAAAGGTAGCAACCAAGATCCCATTTTGATGTCATAACAATCTCAGAAACAACAGAAAATAGCAACCCTAAGGTCCGAAGTAGCCCTTACTCCCAAAAAACCAAAGCTATGGGACAAATAAGCATGAAAACTAAGAAGCTACCAAGATCTAACTCAATGAACCATCAAGGTGAAGACTTTATACCTTCTGGAGCTGGAAAAAGAAATGAAAACTAAGGATCTTCAAGCTTGAGCTTCACCAAGCTTCAAGGATGGGCTTTTCCTTCTTCAAAATGCACCATAAATCACATAAGAGGTTCAAATTTAGCTTAAGAGGATTAGGGTTTAGAGTTGGGTGTCAAGGAGAGTGGAGGTTGATGATAAGAAAAGCCCCCAGGGGTTAGAGTCCTTAAATAAGGCTCAAAACCCCAAAAATTAGGGTTTGCACCCTGCGCAGTTACACCATGTGTAACTTGGGTTACGCCCTGCGTAGGGCATAAAACCTCTGCAAGGGTTTAATTAATTACTCCATGTGTAATCCACTATCTACCCCCCACGTAGACCCTAATTTCCATATATATATATATATATATATATATATATATATATATATATATATATACTTAAACCATAAATAATGTACCTGGGAAAACGGGTGTTACAAAGACTCACCTCGTAGATAACAGCTAAGACACAACAACTCTCATACGAAGAAGACCGGTACTATGAAATACATAGTCAGCAATAAGAAAGTACCCACTCAGTCTACACTTTATAACCCCTGAATTGACTAAAAGTCAACCATAGTCAAAAGTTAACAGTCAAAGTTAACGATTAAAGTCAACTTTGACATGTCTCCGCGTCGTGGCCACTCCAAGACAAATCAGTCGCGAGAATACCACCTGTCGTGCCGTGGCAACAAGCGGCCACGCCGTGGACACTGGGAACCAACAAATTACTGGATTAAGTTGTTATTCCTCAATCCTAAAAGATATGAAACTCAGATTTGGTTTCCCTCAAAGTATTGATGGATAAAGTTTCCAACTTTATCCATTAAGACATATTATTAAGAAAAGATTTCAATTTCTAAGTTCTTAATGAAAACACCAAGGCATGGGTTCACTCAATAAGCCATGCAAGCAAACTTTCCAACCAACCCTAAGGTCCAAAAGCTAACAAATGCACTTAAGGGTTTTGGAGTTCACTCAAACTCCAAGAACAAGAAGATTTGGGACCAAAGGTTCATAAAATGACCTAAAACTAGATCTAAAGGAATAATTGATAAAGGTATAGACTTTATACCTACAATGAGTTAGAAATGAGATGAAGATGATGGATTTAAGCTATAACCATATTCACAAGCAAAACCAATAGCTCCTTCTTCCTTCAACCTTCACAAGAATGGAATTCAAGCACTCAAAACACAAATGAAGGCTAGGCTTTGGATGGGGGGTTCGTTTTCAGAGGGTGTATGTTGCGAAATGAGGCAACCCTAGGAGTTAGTATCCTTTATTGGGGAACAAACCCCGAGATAAGGGTTTTAGGCCCAAATGCCTGCCACACCGTGACAAATATAATGCCACGCCATGCCCTATGCGGATGCGCGTTTCTCATCAATCGAATGCCATGTCGTGGCACTCCCAATGCCACGTTGTGGTTAGACCAATTAAATAAATAGCTAAAACTCATAAATGAATATCTGGAAAGAGGATGTTACATTATATACATTATTTAATGCTTACAACAATTAGGATTAATAAAAAAATTGAACTTAAGGCTAAGAACTTAGATAATCAATTAAATGACCAATTTTTAATTGTCTTTATGCTCATTAGGGTTAGATTTAGATAAAGGACTAATCACAATAGGAATTAGTGACTAATAACTAAATATTCATTGCACTTTATTGATTAGACATGATTTTGATATGTAGTGATCAATGCACAAAAAGTAATTTGTTTATAATCAGTTTATCTTGTTAGTTATTGATTTATGTCTAATTGAGTTTTATAATAAAAAACCCATTTTTACCTAAAATTAAACATTATAATATTAATTGACTACCATTCCCCAAGTGTTCAACAACCTGGTCTTACCTAAACTATAATGCTCTACGATTAGGTACATTGCCTAGTGTGTGTGTGTGTGTGTGTTATAGTTTAGCTACAATAAAACAAGTTTTATAAATTTAAAACATTGATCGATAATTATATATATAGTTAACCACATATCATTAAGCAACGACGAATCCACATAGGCACAACCTAAAAGTCAATGCCTCTTTGTGTAAGGCACATACTACTTAAAACATAATTTAAAGGGGGGGGGTTAATTATAAAAAATAATAACTGAAAGTAATAAAAACTGCATAAATTTGTATGGGTAATTTGGGAGTACTTACTTGAGCTCGGTTGATCGCTTGCACCATACCCTTTTTCTCTTTTCAAAACTCTTTCTTTTTCAAAATTCATTTGCTTTTTCAAAAACTCTTTTTGAAAATCTTTATACCATTTCCTTAGTTTGAGTTCAGTCACACCCGAAGGTATATCCGAATCCCTCAAACCAAGGCTCTGATACCAACTTGAAACATCCCAAAAATACGGCCCAAAAAATTTGTTTGAAAAGAATATTATAAAAACTATAATAATCCATAATCAATAAGAAAACCAAATGTCATGTGTCTCAAAATATCATATAAATGTACTGTATCAAAACAAATGGTAAAATATCAAAGTCTCAAACAATCCCAGGCTGAATACCGTGGTGTGTGCCATGTGATCACCCCGAGCTCTTCCCTTGCTACCGGAAGTACCTGAAACCAAACTGAAAACTGTAAGCATGAAGCTTAATGAACTCCCCCAAACTACCACATACCATACAATAACACATATAGCACATACTGGGCCTTGCCCACTACATCGGGCCCCGCCCGACATCGGACCGAAGTCCGATATAAATTGGTCCCTGCCCACTACATCGAGCCCCATCCACTGCATCGGGCCCTGCCCGGCATCGGACCGAAGTCCGGAATAACTTGGTCCCCGCCCACTGCATCGGGCCCCGCCCGGCATCGGACCAAAGTCCGGAATAAACTGAACATAACATAAACATAAACATATAACATAATCACATATACTGTATCGGGCTTGCCCGACATCGGACCGGAGTCCGGAACATATAACACATAACATAAACATGCATGAATCACAAAGACATCAAGCATACATAACTACTTCTCGAGACCACCTCGGCATCGGACCGAAGTCCGGAAACATATAAACTACATCGGGCTAACCCCGGCATCGGGCTTACCCCAGCATACTACAACTACATACACGAGCCGGCATTGGTGCCTTAGACCCGTTCCTACTGGAGGAAAACTCACCTCGTATGACTGACTGCTGAAAATCTGGGTGAGGAATCCCTGTCTGCTGCTCCGGCGACTCTCCGGCTATAAGTTTTATAAGGACACTTAGTCAAAAACTGATAACTATTCTTAGGGTAAAATGACCATTTTACCCTTGGTCAAAGTCAACCCTCAGGGTTGACCAAACTCGCCGAGTCAGCTTTGTGACTCGCCGAGTCCTAGAACTCAGAACCCTGAAATCACGACTCGACTCGCCGATTCACCCCATGACTCGTCGAGTTCCCAAATTGCTTGTCATCGCGATTTGTCGAACTGACTCGTCGAGTCGTCCTCAGACTCGCCGAGTCCTAGCATAATCAGAAAAGGGACAAGATCCTCCTACTTGCTGAGTTCCTTTATCGACTCGCCGAGTCCTATGAACATCATCGGGGTTTCTTCATCGGACTCGCCGAGTTCCCTTATGAACTCGTCGAGTTCCTAGCAGATCTAACCTAGTTAATTGGTTTCACACTTCTACAGCTCCAAAATACAGATCTAGGTCGTTTCCAAGGTCCATTTCTATAAAGTTGGAGACTTGATGGCTTTGCACACCTTAAATAGACCCAAACTCAAGTTATAGCAATCTACTTCCATGAATATGATCATGGCTTGGATGAAAACGGATTCAAGACTCCTTTTATGACTCTAGAGGCTAAATACTATAGGAAAAAAGGAATTGCTTTGCATACAACCCATGGAAACCAACTTATCCTTCTCAAAAGGGTCAAAAAGACCCATAAATCAGCATACAAAGATATCTAAGCTATGGGTTATCAAGCTAGGAGCTTTTTACCTCAGAAAGTTGCCAAAGATGGATATGCTTCTGGATCTTGTTCTTCTTCCACAACTTGCTAGCTCCAAGCTCTTCCAACTATCTTCAATAACACAAAAACACACTCAAAAACTCAAGGGTGAAGCTCTCAACCGAATTAGGGTTTCTGGAGGACAGGGAGGCTGGTAAGGGAAGCCCAAAGGGGGTTTAAGTGGTTTAATAGGGTGCAAAACCCCGAAAATAGGGTTTCCTCCTGACAGACCTACTCGTCGAGTCCATGCTTAGACTCGCTGAGTAGACTCTTTAAACCCACGTCCTTTCTGGCATCTACTTGACGAGTTAGGGCTACCAACTCGTAGAGTAGCTCAAAATAAATACTTGAATAATTAAAGAATTGTGTACCAGGAACGGGGCGTTACAATTCTCCCCCACTTATCTTAGACTTCGTCCTCGAAGTCTGCTGTGTCTGAAAATAACTCTGGGTAGTGCTCCCTCATTTCCTTCTCGGGCTCCCACGTCCACTCCGAACCCTTGCGGTGCTGCCACTGCACCTTCACTAGCGCGAACCGCTTGTTCCTCAGCTCCTTCGTCTTGCGATCCAGAATCGCCACCGGTCTCTCTATGTAATTCTGGTTGTCATCAACCTGAATATCCTCTAAGGGTACCCCTGCTGAATCATCCACCAAGCACTTCCACAGCTGGGAAACGTGGAAAATGTTGTGGATCTGGCTGAGCTCTGCTGGAAGGTCTAACCGGTAAGCAACCCGACCCACCCGGGCCAAAACCCTAAACGGACTAATGAACCTGGGGCCCAGCTTGCCCCGCTTCCAAAACTTGATAACACCCTTCTAGGGTGACACTTTCAGGAGGACCATATCGCCCACCTGAAACTCCAAGTCCGAACGCCGCTTGTCGGTGTAACTCTTCTGCCGACTCTGAGCAGTGTGAAGCCTGCTCTGGACCTACTGGATTCGCTCTGTGGTCTTGAGTACCACCTCCGTACTCCCCATGAACCTCTGACCGACCTCACCCCAACATATTGGTGTCCTACATTTCCTCCCTTGGAGCATATCAAAGGGACGTCGGTCTATTTGGCATGGTAACTGTTGTTATACGAAAATTCTGCTAACGGAAGATACGTATCCCAACTGCCACCGAAATCTAACACACATGCACGTAGCATATCCTCGAGAGTCTGAATCGTCCTCTCACTCTGCCTGTCCGTCTGGGGATGGAAAGCGGTGTTGAAGTGGAGACGAGTACCCATCTCGTCGTGAAACCGCTTCCAAAATCTGGAAGTGAAACGGACGTCTCGGTCTAACACCACCGAGACAGGCACTCCATGACATACCACTACCTCCCGCACATAAATCCCGGCCAGCTTCTCGGCCGAGATGCTCTCCTGGATCGGTATGAAGTGTGCGCTCTTGGTCAACCGATCCACGATGACCCAAATCGAATCGACCCCACGTGCGGTCCTGGGAAGCTTAGTGATAAAGTCCATAGTAATATCCTCCTACTTCCATACGGGTATGTCCAATGGCTGCATCTTGCCATGCGGCCTCTGGTGCTCTGCCTTGACCTTTCTGCAGGTCAGGCATCTCTCCACGTATCAGGCCACGTCCCGCTTCATGCAAGGCCACCAGTAGTCTGGGCAAAGATCTATGTACATCTTCGTCGCTCCCGGATGGATGGAGAACCTGTACTTGTGGGCCTCATCCATCAATATATGTCGTACTCTGCCCCAGTACGACACCCACACTCTCCCATGCTTGGTCAACAACCCCCTGCTATCGTAATCGAAGGAGGCCACCTGGCCAGTAATCCTCTCACACTTCCGGCGCTCCTCCTTCAGGCCCTCGACCTGTGCCTCTTGTATCTGCTCCAGCAGTGGAGTAATCACTGTCATCCTCAGACAGATATCTCGGATCGGGGCCGCTGCCGCCTTGCGGCTCAGGGCATCGACCACTACGTTGGCCTTGCCCGGGTGGTAAAGGATCTCACAGTCGTAGTCGTTCACCACGTCTAACCACCGACGCTGCCTCATGTTCAGATTCTGCTGATCCATGAGGTACCTCAAGCTCTTGTGATCCGTGTAAATGGTACACCAGAACCCATAGAGGTAATGTCGCCAAATCTTGAGGACGAACACCACTTCCCCCAGCTCTAAATCGTGCGTCGGATAGTTAGCCTCGTGAGGCTTCAACTGTCTTGAGGCATAAGCTATCACATGCCCCCGCTGCATCAACACCGCTCCCATACCTGTGATCGAAGCATCACAGTAGACTACGAAGTAATCTACTCCCTCTGGCAGGGTGAGAATCGACGCCTCACACAATCGCTGTTTGAGCGTCTCAAAGGCTGTCTGCTGCTCAGGTCCCCAACGAAACGCCACCGACTTCTTGGTCAGTCGGGTCAACGGAACTGCTATCTTGGAGAAGTCCTGGATAAATCTCCTGTAATACCCTGCCAGACCTAGGAAGCTCTGAATCTCAGTTGGAGACCTCGGAGTCTCCCACTGCATCATGACCTCTATCTTGGCCGGATCAACCAAAATACCCCTCTGGTTGACAAGGTGCCCAAGGAACTGCACCTCGCACAACCAGAAGTCACACTTGGAGAACTTCGCGTAAAGTCTCACTCTCCTCGGTGTCTCTAGTACCTCTCTTAGGTGCTCCTCATGCTGCTCCTGAGTCTTGGAGTAAACCAATATGTCATCAATGGATACTATCACAGACCGATCCAGCATCGGTCTGCACACGCGGTTTATGAGATCCATGAACGTGACTGGAGCATTGGTGAGCCCAAACGGCATCACCACAAACTCATAATGACCACAGCGGGTCCTAAAAGCGGTCTTCTGCACATCATAATCTCTGACCCGCATCTGGTGATATCCGGACCGCAGATCAATCTTGGAGAACCAAGATGCTCCCTGAAGCTGTTCAAACAAATCATCTATCCTCGGGAGTGGGTAACGGTTCTTCACCGTTACCTTGTTCAGCTCCCGGTAGTCTATGCACACACGATGCGACCCGTCCTTCTTCTTCACAAACAAGATCAGGGCTCCCTATGGTGAACTGCTCGGCCTGATAAAACCCTTGTCTAGCAGCTCTTGCAGCTGCGTAGACAACTCTTGCATCTCGGGAGGAGCCAACCGATATGGTGCCTTGGCTATCGGAGCCGCACCAGGGACCAGGTCAATCCGGAACTCAACCTGTCTCTCCAGGGGTATCCCAGGTAAATCCTCCAGGAATACGTCCGGGTACTCTCGCACTACTGGTACATCATCAACTGTCGCCTTACCCTTATCCCGGGTATCCATGACATAGGCGACGTATCCTGCGCAACCCTGCTGAGAGTAGCGCCTCACTCTCGCCGCTGAATAGAGAATCGGTCCGTGCTGTGGCCTCTCGCCCTGTATTACTAGCTCTCCCCCACTAGGAGTACGAACCCTCACTAGCTGTTGTTCGCAGTCGATCACTGCCCCGTTGGGACTCAACCAATCCATACCCACTATAACCTTATTCCCTCGCAGGGGAATAGGAACCAAGTCCACTGAAAACTGCTCATCAAATAACCGTAGCGTACATCCTCTATGAACCCTCGCGACCCTGACGGCCTTATCATCCGATATCTCTACATCGAGTGGGAAATCCAGCTCTCCCGGAGCTCTGCTAAATCGCTTGCTAAGTGCAAGCGACACAAATGATCGGGTAGCCCCTGAATCAAACAATACCATAGCTGAAATGTCATTCACTAGGAACGACCCTATAAACAAATACATAAACATGAGTAATAATTAAAAGTAATAAAGAGAAGATGGAGAAAATACATACCAGTAACCACATCAGGAGTCGCTCGTGCCTCCTCTGCTGTCAATTGGAAGGCTCTGCTCTTCGCCACTGGTGCCTCAGCCCGACCCTGACGGCCGTCTGTAATCCTCAAAGTGGTAGGAGCGGGTGCCACCACCTGTCCTACTGATGCTAGACTCGGACACTGGGACTTCTTGTGTCCCCTCTGATTGCAATGGAAGCAAATCAGATCAGATGTTGTGGTGGTGGTAGTGGTAGTAGTTGTACAATCCCTACTCATATGCCCAGTCCGGCTGCACTTGAAGCAGCCGAAACTCCCCGCCTTGCACACCCCATCGTGTAACCTGCCACACTTGCCACAACGACTGTGGCTCTGCTGCCCCCTAGACCTGTGATCAGACACCTTGGGCTTTTTGCCCGAACCCGCTGCGCCAGACGCCACCTCTGGCTTCCTCTTTCTCTCCATCTCTAGATCAATCTCCCTCTCACGGGCCCTCGCAATCATGTCCTCCACCGTCTTACAACTGGAGAGGCTCACAAACTGGCGGATATCACTCCGCAACATCTCATGATACCGGGCCTTTTTCATCTCCTCGTCTGCCACATACTGCGAAACGAGAAGGGCCCTCTCCCTAAACTTGGCGGTAATTTCCGCCACAGTCTCTGTCGTCTGGTGGAGGTCTTGAAACTCTCTAGCAAGCTGCTGCACCTCAATAACAGGTGCGAACTCGGCCCTGAACCTGGTTGTGAAATCACTCCAAGTCATCGCATCCAATACTATGTCATCACCAATGGCTCGTCCGACCTCCTCCCACCAATCTCATGCCCTGTCCTTCAGAAGACAGGACGCTAATCTGACCTTGTCCCCCTCGGGACATCTGTTGGTGCGAAATGCGTTGGCGACATCTGCCAACCACCTGGTACTAGCAATGTGGTCTAGAGCCCCATGATAGTCGGGAGCTCCACATGCTCTGAACTTCTGGAAAGTGAGTGTGTGGGACCCCATCATGGCCGCAATCTCAGTACGGAAGGTACTAAATCTCTCCTCCAACAGCTCCAGAATACCCTCCTTGACCGTACCGAAGATCACAGTAGTCTGCTCAAGTATGTTGCGCGTAATCTCCAAGGAGATCAACTCCCTGGTCTGCTCGTCTAACTGCCCGGCTCCAGAGCCTGAGCCCGATCCCTCCCCGGCACCTGAACTGTCGTCTGCTGGTCTAGGACGTAAAACCACCATTCTGAAAAACACAACATAACAACGTCAGAATACTATCATAATTCGAGGGATCGCATTCCCTAAAAGTTCCCTGGTCTTATCTCAACCTTCCTTGATTTGAGTACGGATCCTCTACTTTCAGTAGTACGGGCCCATACTACCTTCCACATCTATCCGTACTTTCCTCAAGAACTGCCTTGACTCCACCAAGTCTCTTCTATTACTACTGCTGATCTCATACTAAACTCTTCCTAGGCTTGCCCTAGGGTAATTACCAACCCACTCTCCGCTATCAACTGCATAAGAAGTCCCTGCTACCTCCCCCTAACTAGCTGGTGAATACAATTACATATCACTAAGACTAGATAATTCTTCGAATGAGAGATCCTACCCTACAACTACCATTCCCCAAGTGTTCAACAACCTGGTTTTACCTAAACTATAATGCTCTACGATTAGGTACATTGCCTAGTGTGTGTGTGTTATAGTTTAGCTACAATAAAACTAGTTTTATAAATTTAAAACATTTGATCGATAATTATATATATAGTTAACCACATATCATTAAGCAACGACGAATCCACATAGGCACAACCTAAAAGTCAATGCCTCTTTGTGTAAGGCACATACTACTTAAAACATAATTTAAAAGGGGGGGGGGTTAATTATAAAAAATAATAATTGAAAGTAATAAAAACTGCATAAATTTGTATGGGTAATTTGGGAGTACTTACTTGAGCTCGGCTGATCGCTTGCACCACACTCCTTTTCTCTTTTCAAAACTCTTTCTTTTTCAAAATTCATTTGCTTTTTCAAAAACTCTTTTTGAAAATATTTATACTATTTCCTTAGTTTGAGTTCAGTCACACCCGAAGGTATGTTCGAATCCCTCAAACCAAGACTCTGATACCAACTTGAAACATCCCAAAAATACGGCCCAAAAATTTCGTTTGAAAAGAATATTATAAAAACTATAATCATCCATAATCAATAAGAAAACCAAATGTCATGTGTCTCAAAATATCATATAAAAGTACTGTATCAAAACAAATGGTAAAATATCAGAGTCTCAAACAATCCCAGGCTGAATACTGTGGTGTACTGGTGTGTGCCATGCGATCACCCCGAGCTCTTCCCCTTGCTACCCGAAGTACCTGAAACCAAACTGAAAATTGTAAGCACGAAGCTTAGTGAACTCCCCCAAACTACCACATACCATACAATAACACATATAGCACATACTGGGCCTTGCCCACTACATCGGGCCCCGCCCGACATCGGACCGAAGTCCGGCATAAATTGGGCCCCGCCCACTGCATCGTGCCCCGCCCGGCATCGGACCGAAGTCCGGAATAACTTGGGCCCTGCCCACTGCATTGGGCCCCGCCCGATATCGGACCAAAGTCCGGAATAAACTGAACATAACATAAACATAAACATATAACATAATCACATATACTGCATCGGGCTTGCCCGGCATCGGACCGCAGTCCAGAACACATAACATATAACATAAACATGCATGAATCACAAAGACATCAAGCATACATAACTACTTCTCGGGACCACCCGACATCGGACCGAAGTCCGGAAACATATAAACTGCATCGAGCTAACCCCGACATCGGGCTTCCCCCGGCATACTACAACTACATAAACGTGCCGATATTGGTGCCTTAGACCCGTTCCTACTGGAGGAAAACTCACCTCGTATGACTGACTGGTGAAAATCTGGGTGAGGAATCCCTATCTGCTGCTCCGACGACTCTCCGACTATAAGTTTCATAAGGGCGCTTAGTCAAAAACTGATAACTATTCTTAGGGTAAAATGACCATTTTACCCTTGGTCAAAGTCAACATCCTGGTCAAAGTTAACCCTCCAGGTTGACCAAACTCGCCGAGTCAGCTTTGTGACTCGCCGAGTCCTAGAACTCAGAACCCTGAAATCGCGACTTGACTCGCCGAGTCACCCCATGACTCGTCGAGTTCCCAATTGCTTGTCATCGTGATTTGTCGAACTGACTCGTCGAGTCATCCTCAGACTCACCGAGTCCTGACATAATCAGAAAAGGGACAAGATCCTCCTACTTGCCGAGTTCCTTAATCGACTTGCCGAGTCCTATGAACATCATCGGGGTTTCTTCATCGGACTCGCCGAGTTCCCTTATGAACTCGTCGAGTCCCTTGCAGATATAACCTAGTTAATTGGTTTCACACTTCTACAGCTCCAAAATACAGATCTAGGTCGTTTCCAAGGTCCATTTCTATAAAGTTGGAGACTTGATGGCTTTGCACACCTCAAATAGACCTAAACTCAAGTTATAGCAATCTACTTCCATGAATATGACCATGGCTTGGATGAAAACGGATTCAAGACTCCTTTTATAACTGTAGAGGCTAAATACTATAGGAAAAAGGAATTTCTTTGCATACAACCCATGGAAACCAACTTATCCTTCTCAAAAGGGTCAAAAAGACCCATAAATCAACATACAAAGAGATCTAAGCTATGGGTTATCAAGCTAGGAGCTTTTTACCTTAGAAAGCTGCCAAAGATGGATAGGCTTCTGGATCTTGTTCTTCTCCCACAACTTGCTAGCTCCAAGCTCTTCCAACTATCTTCAATAAAACAAAAACACACTTAAAAACTCAAGGGTGAATCTCTCAACCGAATTAGGGTTTCTGGAGGACAGGGAGGCTGGTAAGGGAGGCCCAAAGGGGGTTTAAGTGGTTTACATAGGGTGCAAAACCCCGAAAATAGGGTTTCCTCCTGGCAGACCTACTCGTCGAGTCCATGCTTGGACTCGCCGAGTAGACTCTTTAAAACCAGCGTCCTTTCTGGCATCTACTCGACGAGTTAGGGCTACCAACTCGTCGAGTAGCTCAAAATAAATACTTGAATAATTAAAGAATTGCGTACCAGGAACGGAGCGTTACACGGTGTGGTGGTAGAGGGACCACGATGTGGCATTTCCAGTTTAATGGACGCGTATTCACGAGGAGCCACGACGTGGCAAGGGCTTGGCCTCGATGTGGCGGTGGCTGGGGTTCAAAACCCTAGATACCGAGATTTGTGCCCTATTTAAAGGCACTAACTCCTAAGGTTGCCTCATTTGGCAAATTCCACCCTCTAAGATCGTATTCCACCCAAACCATAGCCTTCTTTTGTGTGTTTTGAGTGCGTGAGCCCATTTTGTGAAACTTGAGGGAATAATGAGTCTTTCTTGTTGCTTATGTTCTTGGTTCAAGCTTAGATCCTTCATCTGCATCGCATTTCTAATCATTTGGTAGTATAAAGTTTATATCTTGCTCATTACTTCTCTAGATCTATTGTTATATCAATTTATGAGCTTTTTGATCCAAATCTTCTTATTCTTGGAGTTTAAGTGAACTCCAGAACCCGTGAGTGCATTATGAGCTTTTGAGCTCTGGAGATTAAGAGTTAAGAGCTTAACCCATTAAGTTGTTAGAACCAGTTCCCACGACGCGGCGAGTTGCTTGCCATGATGTGGTGGCAAGTTTCACCGTGACGGTTTTGGTGTGTAGCCACCACAACGTGGCCATGGTATTGTCCAAATCGTGGTGACTCGACCGTTGAATATTTGACCATATTGACTTTTTGGTCAACTTGAGGGTTATAGACTATAGATTAAGGATTTGGTTCTGATTGATGTATAAGTGGTTCGTAGTGTCAGTATGTACCTCCATGTCAGCTGTGGTGATTATCTATCGTTTGTGAGGGGAGTTTTCTCACAATAATTTATACTGCATTATGTATCCTTGGCATGTTAGGATGTTGATATGCTGCAATGATCTGTTAGGTAGATAGATTTGTTATGATTACCTATGCATAATTGTTATTGTTATGTGTATATGTCGACATGTTGTGGTTGGGTTAAGGCGGTCCAGCTGCATGCTGAAGGCCAAAAGGCCCGAGCAGTTCAGTTCATTACTATAGGCCTAAGGAGAGCGGTCTAGTTCATTACTATAGGCTCCGGAGGGCGGTCTAGCATTGTGCTGAAGGCGTAGAGGGCGGTCCAACTTTGTGTTGTATGCCTAAGGAGAGTGGTCTAGCTTAATGTCGTAGGCTTTAAAGAACGGTCTAGCTTTGTGTTGTAGGCTCTGATGGTGGTCCAACTTTGTGTTGTCAGCCTTGTGTGCATACATTATACATGGATTGTTGTGTGGGTTATTTTGGGGAACTCACTAAGCTTTGTGCTTACATTTGTGGATGAAATGTTTTTAGGTACTTTATCAGTTAGTGGGGATGTGAAGGTGTGACTGTACACACATGCATTAATAGTTTTATGATTCGAGATTTCGCATTGTTTTCCCATACAGATCTGATATGGAATTATGATATTTGAACAAACGGTTTGACTTGGATGTATTTTACGAAAATGAGTGTTTATTTTATTTTAAAAATGAAAAAATTATTCTGAAATTTGGGACGTTACAAAATTTGATCCATTGCACCTTTAGAAAAATCAACCATAATCAGTGGGAGAATCAAATCTAAGCATAATTATTTTCTTATACTGATTAAATTACATTCTACTTCAATTTTCTTAATTGTCTATAATCTGTTTTCTATTTACCTTTTTTTTTCTCTAGTTTTGTTTGAAGTTTTTGAACTTACTAATCATAAATCTCCCGTTTTTAATAACTTTTAAATTAGTTTATTTAATAGTAAAAATTTCAAATCAAATCATACTTGTTCCCCGAGTGTTCGATAAATCCGATCTTACCATAACTATACGTCTAATCAATTAGGTATATTTTCCTAATTGTGTATCGGTCACCAGTTGTGATAATTCCCATTTAAAACTAGTATAATAAACACATCATACTGAAACATAATGCTCAACTTGTTGCGAAAAGGGGTTGTACAAAAGCAAGGGATCAACTTTGATAGAAAACTTAAAACATGTAACACGACTTGAGAGTGGGAGGCTTATTCTTGCTTTTACTTCTCAACATCAGTGGGTTGTCCACGTATATCGAGAAGGGAGTCTATGTCATATAATCGAAAGGATACATTAAGAAAGTAAATATTCATAAGGTATTCCAACTCTTCAAAGCTATTTATGGTTTACTACAAGTTCCCCAAGTTTGGAACATTATTTTGGATAAAACTTGAAAGTGATAGTTTTTCAAAAGTTCACAAGACCCAATGGTTTACAAAAGGTTCCCAAAAGTCAAAATTCTTATTGTTGGTGTCTATGTTAATGACTTAACCATTATCAAGATGAACACCAAAAACATTGTTGAATTCAAGGAACAAATGAAGAAAGATTTCGAAATGAATGACTTGAGACTACTTTCTTACTATCTTGGAATTGAAGTTTCTCAAATGAAGTGGAGAAAAACTTGCAATAGACAGCTTACACAAAAAAGATTTTGGAGCAATTTGCAACCCGATAGCTTCACCAACGAAACCAAAATTGAAGGACAAGAATGATTAATACAGATTAATAGTCGACCCAACCATATATAGACGAGTGATTGGTTGCTTGACGTATTTGACTCACTGGACTTTTAGTTTTTAAATATTCATGTTTTGATCTAAACATTAAACATTTGCATTATCTTACACAAATATAATCCCGAATCAAAGATAAATAAAAAGATAAATCTCATAATATTTGAAATTTATGCAATTATGATATATTTAATGATACATTTAAGTTTTTGATGAAGAAAAGATCAAATCTAAACATTGATTTATATTTTTTAAAGAACTTCTATAGAAACCACTATTGATAATTAGCTAAACATGTCCCAAATTATAATTTTTTAGAATAATTTAATCTGTTCGTAGAAAGCTATACGAGTAAACGTTTTGGTATATATATCCTCTTAAAGTAATGATTTTATTTGAAAAACTTAGATACATTTTGGTATATATATCGTCTTAAAGTAATGGTTTAGGTTCATCTGAGATATGTTAATTTTGTGAGACCGTGAGATGCAATTTAAAAATAATTTTAAAATGCAAAATAAAATGAAAAATCCAAAAATTCTTTTTTAGTTATTATTTTCGTCACTTTCTTTATCTAAAAAAAATAAAAAAAAATAAAAAAAATTACCGATTTTTTTTTGAAAAATACGTGAAATATTCTAATAGAATATTACACTATAAATATTATAATATGATTTTTAGAATGTTAGAATATTCTAGTAGATTTGTCAGATATGTAAAATATTCTAATATTCTACTAGAACATTTCATAGATATTTCAAAATTTTTTGGATAAAAAAAGTGACGAAAATAATAATTTTTAATTTTTTTTTGAAAATTTTCTATTATTTTGCATTTTAAAAATGTTCTTTTTTTATCTACAAAATGAGTGGCTAGGATTGTATCTTCCCGCCTCACAAAATATAATGGTCTCACATGAACCAACTCTATATATCGGGCGTGTTTGGAAAAAGTAGCTGTTAGCTGGAAGCGGGTAGCGTTTAGCTGGTAGCGGGTAGCTGGTAGCGTGTAGCGTGTAGCGGGTAGCTGGTAGCGGGAAGCTGTAACTTTTATTTGTTATATGAATGTTTGGCAAAAGTAGCTGGAAGCTTTTGAAATATATAAAATTACATAAAAGGACAATTGATTAAAAATAAATAAATATATAAATATATTTTTAAGGGTAATTATGGAAATTGATTTCAAAAGCTTATGAATGTTTTGTTAAACGCTACATGAAGTAGCTTTTAGAATCAGAGCGTTTTGTTAAAACTAAAAACTAAACGCTCGTATTGCCAAACAAAATTTTTTGTTTAAACTAGAGCGTTTTATCAAAAGCTAAAAGATAGAAGCTCCCAAACACTTTCAAAAGCTCCGTGCCAAATATGAATGTTTGGCAAAAGTAGCTGGAAGCTTTTGAAATATATAAAATTACATAAAAGGACAATTGATTAAAAATAAATAAATATATAAATATATTTTTAAGGGTAATTATGGAAATTGATTTCAAAAGCTCATGAATGTTTTGTTAAACGCTACATGAAGTAGCTTTTAGAATCAGAGCGTTTTGTTAAAACTAAAAGCTAAACGCTCGTATTGCCAAACAAAACTTTTTGTTTAAACACTTTCAAAAGCTAAAAGATAGAAGCTCCCAAACACTTTCAAAAGCTCCGTGCCAAATACGCCCATCGTCTTGAAGTAATGATTTTATTTGAAAAACTTAGATACATGTAAAATATAAACTTTTTCAATAAAAATGGATAATTAGTGGCATTTTGTCATATATCTAAAACTTTAGTTACTTGAATGCAATAAAATAAGGGTGAAATACAACTACCCCCGCAGACAAAATCAGTCATGCCATTTATTTGACAACAGTGGAAACGGGGATGTAACTGACGACTGTCCGATCCCGATTACGGTCAAAATCAGCTCAGCGGAGAATCGGGCCGGCGACAATGTCGTCGATTCAACGGCCACCAAACGACTCCTGGGACTACATGCTACCAGGTCCACCTTCCCGCAACAACGGCGGATCTGCCGACCTCCGTTCGACCGGACTTCTAGCCTACGCCGCCGGCAGCAGTGTCGCCATAGTCGACTCACGCTCAATGCAACTCGTATCAGTCCTTCCGATTCCTCCTCCGTCCGCCAGCACTGCGAATTCCACCACAAGTTCTTCAACATCTTCCTATTTGTCTCCCTTTGTCACCGCCGTCCGTTGGTGCCCTACTCCGCTTCGCCTCGATCTTCTCTCACATGATCCTACGTCTTCGCACTCCCACCTTCTCCTCGCCGCCGGCGACCGCCAAGGCCGTGTTTGCCTCCTTGATCCACGCGTCAAAGCATCTGCTCCTCTTTTCCTTCAAACCGATCCGAACTCCAAATTAGGTATCCAAGACCTGTGTTGGATCCAATCCAGACCTGATTCGTGGATCATTGCTGCCATAACCGGATCCTCGCTCCTCTCTCTATTCGAAACATCCACTGGGCGTTGCTTCTTCAAATACGACGCCGCTCCGGAAACCTTCTCGTGCATTAAACGTGATCCCTTTGATTCCCGCCATTTCTGTGTTGTAGGTCTCAGAGGCTTCCTTCTAGCGATCAAAGTTCATGGCGACAATTCGGAATCGGACGTCGTATTGAAAGAACTTCAAATACCTACCGATGTCTCTGAATTGAATAAGCTGGAGAGAGATGCAGCTGCCGCTAGTACTTCCGGTTCAATCAACAATTCTCCGGCAATGGCGTCCTTCCCCACTTACGTAGTGAAAATCGCGTTTTCTCCACATTGGAAGCACATTTTGTATGTGACTTTTCCAAGGGAATTGGTTGTGTTCGATATGCAATATAAAACGGCTTTGTCTCGTATCAATTTACCTAGAGGATGTGGAAAGTTTCTCGATGTGTTGCCTGACCCAAGCTTGGAGGTGGTCTACTGTGCTCATTTTGATGGACGCCTAAGCGCTTGGAGGAGGAAGGAGTAAGTAAATTTTCTACTCAATCGAAAAACTATATAAAGTATGTTTGATTATTGCCTTGAGATATGAATATGGCCATAATTGCTTAACCTTCAATCATATTCATTTATTAATCTGAATTTCTCTACATGTAAGGAACCTGCAAGATAACGCCCTCATCTTTGTGCTTGCCTATGTATGAGTGTCTATGTATATAGTTTATGTATGTAGATGTTTTCTTCAACATAAAGGGATTTAATTATTTTTATATCACAACAGAGGAGAGCAGGTGCATGTGATGTGCATGATGGAAGAATTGATGCCCTCACTTGGTACCCCTATCCCATCTCCCTCGGTTCTTGCAGTTGTCATCTCTCGATCAGATTCCACCCTGCAAAATGTTCACAAGCATCTTTCTGACGGACAGCATACTTCTTCACCTGATATGGATTTTGACAACCCTTTCGATTTTTGTGATGAAACTCCAGTCATTTCTAAAACCCATCTGTTATCCATTTCTGATGATGGAAAAATATGGAACTGGCTTCTGACTGCTGAAGGCCCAACAGAGAATCAAAAAGCTGCATCAGATGTCACCATTGTTGCAGAAATCAGTAAAGATAAAGATTCATCTTTAGATACAAATTCTGGAGTGGATTCTTCATTTGGCTCTGTGAAAGATGTAGTCAAACAAACAGATAAGGAGAATATTAGAAAGGGTCGTCGATCATCCTCCAAAAAGAACAAGGATGAGCTGTCACTAAAGGTTTATTCTTGTTTTTACTCAATGTTGACTTTGGTTATTTATTCATTCTTACTGATAAAATTCTTCAATCAGATCAGTTTGGTTGGCCAGCTGCATCTACTTTCTTCATCAGTGACTATGCTGGCTGTTCCATCCCCTTCTTTAACTGCTACTTTTGCACGTGAGTTCTTTCTGCTATTTGAAAACAAATATCAGATTTTTTATATTAAATATCATACTCATTATATGAAGGAGGGGGAAACCATCCTGCAGTAGCTGTTCCACTAGTTGCATTGGGAACTCAGAGTGGTTCAGTTGACATTGTTGATGTTTCTGCAAATGCTGTTGCTGCAAGTTTTTGTATCCATGATAGTGTTGTAAGAGGATTAAGGTGGTTGGGTAATACAAGACTAGTCTCATTCTCATACACTCAGGTATGTATTATGTTTATGTAAGAAAAAAACTTGTATTAAACTATTAAATAAGTAACCACATGTATTCGTTTTCTCAATTTGAAATGAGTAATGACATATAACTATTACTCTGTGTACTTAGGGAAATGAGAAAACTGGTGGCTTTACAAATAGGCTTGTTGTTACCAATCTTCGAACTGGCCTTAATCGAACATTTAGGGTTTTACAAAAACCAGAACGTACTCCCATAAGAGCTTTAAGGGCTTCATCTTCCGGAAGGTTGTTCTTGAAAAAGGGTTTTCTTTAATTCTTCAATCCATTTGATAGGGTTAATGTCATTAATGGGTAATGAACTATTTGTGTTTTTGTAAACAAAATGTTCCATTTACTTACCTTTTGATTGTACTTTAAAAAAAAAGAATGAATAGTTTGTTACCCAATTGTGACATTTAATTTAAACCTATTTGATACATTCTTGATGCATTTTGTAGGTATCTTTTGATATTGTTTCGTGATGCTCCTGTTGAGGTTTGGGCAATGACAAAGACTCCAGTCATGGTAAACCAGATTACTTGTGTCCTTTTTGTTAATTGTTTAATTTTCTTTTTGAATATTCTCTTTTTCAAATAATGTTTTCTTTTTTGCAGCTTAGGTCTTTGGCCCTTCCATTTACAGTATTGGAGTGGACTCTTCCTACTGTTCCAAGACCAACACAAAGTGCAGCATCTAAGCAATCTGACACTTCTGCCCCTCCCGAAACAGACTCTAGTGAGTATAGTATAATATTAATAGCATTTTCATTAGGGTTAAATGCAAGAAATAGCAACACTTCTTCTCATCGAAGTTTAATTATCATAAAGTTTCAATGCTCAGAAGTAACTTCTAATGCAGATGGAGGTCAAGAAGAGTTTTCAGAGACTTTTGCATTTGCACTTGTAAATGGTGCACTTGGGGTGTTTGAAGTTCAAGGGCGAAGGATCCGAGACTTCAAGTATTATTCTTTACAAAAAAACTCATTATCCAATTTATATTTTTTTTTCATTTAATTTATTATTTATAGCTCATTCTAATTTACTTTTATAACTTTATAGACCAAAGTGGCCTGTTTCTTCACTTGTTTCTTCCGATGGACCCGTTAGAGCTATGGCCTATCGTTTGCCTCATGTGGTTAGTAAATAGTAAATAGTAAAATCTCTTGGATTCCATTCCAGTAGAATTGGAATTCAAGATTCCATTCCATCGTTTGCTTCCCAAATAGATGGAAATCAATTCAATTCTTCCGGAATCCTTCAAATTCCATGTTTGATGGATTTCATTTCACCATACCTAAGAAAGACGCTGGAACTATTTCAATTCCATTTATTTTTCCTTTTTTTTTTTAAAATGACGAAAATACCCTTGTCAGGTGATGGGGGACAGGTCAGGTAACATCCGGTGGTGGGACGTTACAACTGGACAATCCTCCTCTTTCAACACTCACCGTGAAGGCATTCGAAGAATCAAATTCTCACCCGTTGTTCCTGGAGACCGAAGCCGTGGACGTATCGCTGTATTGTTTAATGACAATACATTTTCCGTTTTTGACCTTGTAAGCAAAAAAAAATTACAAAATAAGTAAATTCATTATTTTCCAATAATAGCAATATGTAGCAAATAACTACAATGCCTATATTGGTATTATTAGGTCAAAGATAAAGTACATTGCTATTATAAAGTTAAAAAAAATTATTATTTTTTTGCAGGATTCACCGGATCCATTAGCTAACTCATTACTACAGCCTCAGTTTCCTGGCACACTAGTGCTGGAACTTGATTGGTTGCCTGTAAGAACTGATAAAAATGATCCTCTGGTTTTGTGTATTACTGGAGCAGATAGTAGCTTTCGCCTTATTGAAGTTAACATGTATGTTTCATAACTATATTTATTTAATATTTAAAAAAAAAGTTGATAATAATGATTTATTATTTATGCAGTGAAAAAAGATCTGGTTATGGAGCTCAGTATGGATCAATAAAGGAGCGGTTTCGACCAATGCCTTTATGTTCTCCTATATTACTTCCTACTGCACATGCCTTGGTAATTTTGCCCTTAACCTTTTCTTTAAACAAACATTGATATTCTCTCTAATCACACAAATTGAAAATATAACATTATTTTTATTATTATTATTATTATTATTAACAGGCATTGAGGCTGATCTTGCAATGTGGTGTGAAGCCTTCGTGGTTTAACACATGCAGTACGATTATAAATAATAAAATTAATGAATTATCAGTAGGAGATCTTCGTAGCTATTTAATTGATATACCAACAATTGGCGACACTGTTGTCCCAGAATTGCTTCTTAAGGTGCTAGAGCCTTACCAGAGAGAAGGTGAGTTTATATTTTTTTACAAAATTAGTTTCTTTATATATATATTTTAATCATATTTTATATTTGTTTACATTATTAGGTTGCATACTTGATGATGAAATGGTGCAAGAGTATGGTAGTATACTGAATAAAGGTTCAGCTGCAAGGTTCTCTTTTTCAGCAGCAATATTTGGTGAAACATCAGAGGCTTATTTCTGGTTGCAATTGCCTCATGCACTTAACCACTTAATGAACAATTTAGCTAACAAGTCTCTACAAAAAGAAAAAGAAAAAACCCCTGTAAATTCATCGTCTGAAGAAATTGATGACGTGTCTTTGCTGACTAGGATTTCCTCCAAGGGTAAATCCGGAACTGGGTCAAGTAACACCAACACAGTGGTATAAATAAACTTTTTTTTGCTCTTTTTAGGGTTAATGTGATTGAATAACAATATGCTTGTCCATTTTGACACTTTAAGTCCCTAATCAGTTTTTTTTTTACTCAATAGGCCATTAAACTAATTTTTTTGGGTTAATCTAAAAAAAACTTATATTTTGTGTTTTTTCCGGATTAAACCTCAAATTTTTTTTTTGCCTGAAAAAGACCTTGTATTTTTTTCATTTTTTCCGAAAAGCCCTCAGCTTTGTTTTTTATTCCGAATAAGCCCCTCAACCTTCTAGATGCTTCC
The DNA here is from genome assembly GCF_052849685.1 of Lactuca virosa. Taxonomy (NCBI): domain Eukaryota; kingdom Viridiplantae; phylum Streptophyta; class Magnoliopsida; order Asterales; family Asteraceae; genus Lactuca; species Lactuca virosa. Next base: position 89,190,465 of record NC_136432.1, read on the forward strand.
AAATAAGTCCTCAACTTTTTTAGTTTTTCTCGAAAAAACCCTCACATTTTACAGTTTTTTGTTTTTGGAAAAAATGACTAAAAGGGCCAGATCGGAAGAAAATGAAAAAATACAAGGTCTTTTTCAGGTAAAAAATAAATTTGAGGTTTAACCCGGAAAAAAACACAAAATATAAGGTCTTTTTTGAGATTAAACCAATTGTTTTTGTGTTAGTTTCACCATTCCTCTCTTTTTAATACAGGTTACTATGCTAATGTGGCATCCTACATGGCATATTATGGATTCTTATTTAAAATTTAGTTTATTAATATTTTTTGTTTTACATCCATGAAATGTTAAAATCGAAACAAGATGATAAACCGAAAATCCCAAATTTTTTGCTCTTGATTTGTTTTCTATAATAGTAAAAGTTAATATTTGATAATAACTATAATATTAATATTGATAAATAAACAATTAGTAAAGTCCATGTGGACAAAGTAACAAAAAAGACCCCTTCATTTTCTCCAAAATGATGATTCAGTGACCTTTTTATTGTGATTTTTAGTAGTTTTAGGAATGTGTTTTTACTTTACAATATTAATATTTAATAGTGATATATTTATTTATGATCAGAGTGATGGTGAACTTAAATTAATGGCTTTTGAGCAAGAAGAATTATGGGAAAGTGCTAATGAGCGTATTCCATGGCATGAAAAATTAGAAGATGAAGAATCTATTCAGAACCGTGTACATGAGTCAGTATTATAATTTTTTTTTAATATATAAATAATTCTCTTTTTCTTTTCTAATTAATTAATTAATTAATTATCAGGCTTGTCTCAATTGGTAACTTGGAAGGTGCTGTAAGTTTAATGCTTTCTACTCCTCCAGAAAGCCCTTATTTTTATCCAAATGCTTTGCGTGCTGTTGCTCTTTCATCAGCTGTTTCAAGATCTTTAAATGAATTAGCTGTAAAGGTAATTAAAAATTCAATATATATATATATTATATTATATATATAATTTCCCACTTTTAATATATAATTTAATTTTGTTGTAGGTGGTTGCAGCAAGTATGGTGAGCACTGACAGGTCATTATCTGGCACACATTTGCTATGTGCTGTAGGGAGGTATCAAGAAGCTTGTTCACAGGTGTTCTTTTATTTCTACAAAAAAAAATATCCAATTTCATTCTTCCTTTTTTTTTATCAAAAAGACCAAAATACCCTCGTCACGTTGCCATTATTGTAACATATGTTTCAGCTACAAGATGCGGGTTGTTGGACAGATGCTGCAACATTAGCAGCAACACATTTAAAAGGAACTGATTATGCAAGGTTTGGATATCACATTAACATATTGCATTTTTTAAGGGAGTCTGATCAAAATTTGATGATAAATATTAGAAGGATTTTATTTTTTTCATAAAGATATTTAATTAAGATATTGTCTCATATATTTTGTGGATTTTTCAGGGTATTACACAGATGGGCTGAACATGTCCTTCATGCTGAACATAACATCTGGAGGTATTCAGTTTTCTAAAATATCTTTTTTCTTTTTCGAATTCTGTTTGTTCCAAAAAAAAAAAAATGCAATTTTTGTCTGATTGGGAATTGGAACATGACAGGTCCCTGATATTGTTCATAGCAGCAGGTTCATTACAAGATGCACTGGGGGCACTCCGTAGGGCGCAGCAACCGGATACCGCAGCCATGTTTATAATCGCGTGTCGTGAAATTCATGCCGAATTTATTGAAAAATTAGATCCTGAAAAAGAGCCGGATTCTTTAATTAAAGAAAAATTGGTGGTTTTGCCGGGTCTAAACCCGGAAAATGAAGATGTAATTGCTGCTGGTGAATTGTACGGACAGTTCCAACAGAAACTTGTTCACCTTTGCATGGACTCTCAACCATATATAGATTAAATAAATAAATGCCATATGCTTTGTCTTATGTCATGTACTTTTGGTAAAGCACATGGTACAACTTGACATTCATTTTACAAAGTGGTATACGACGTTATAGATTGATAGTCAATATTTATTTTTTATTTATTTTTTGTTGTAAAGTTTGAAAAGATGATTCGATATTGTGCAATTTTGGACTTGTGTTCTTCACGATATTCTGTATCCCTTTTGTTTTTGCTTGTTTCGAAATGTACGGAAAAGAAGAGTACTTTGGGTTAATTTTGTGTTGAGGAATCATTTGGGGTTAACCCAAATCCATAAGGCATCAAGATTATTATGGAACTACCACTTCCACTTAAACAAGAGAGCTCTATTGAAGGCATACAAACTCCCCACTTCAAGGCCTCCATCCTCTTTACTTTCCATAACCTTCTTCCACATGAGCCGTGTAAACGGTCTGTCACCTAAGTCGTCACCCACAAAAAAAAAAACAATTTCTATGTGCTTCTAAACAATTGACGATTTTTATGGAAGCACGAAACATGATCATGAAGTACATACTTATGCTCCCATGAATTAATTGACTTTATTAATGTAAGCCGACCTCCCACCCATAATAGTTTCACTTTCCAATTCAAAAGTCTAATCGTGAATTTATCAGACAATTATTTCCAGTTTACAGTAAGTCACAACTTTAGTCCAAATTTAAATTTTGTTACATGGCTGCCCTCATGGTTTCACTTCATTACATGGTTCTTCCTTCTGATAAAGTACTTGTGAAAATGACCATTTTACCCATCTTTTATCCTTCTATCCTTTTCTCATTTTGTTATTTTTTTCCGTACCAATACTTTTATTACTCTTAAAGCCGCAAAAAGAAAACCTTACAATATAATATTTTCAGTTAAATCCATTTTAATAATGTAATAAGAGAAATTAAATATCTTCTTATTTTTTTTTTCCTATTTATCTTCCTACCCATATGAACACATATTTGAAAGAACATGAGGCCATGAACTAAAAGCCTTCAATAGTTCTACTTTCATCTTATTTGTCTTTTCCAAAAAAATCAATTCTGCACATAAGATGTCGTATAACTTTCAACCGCATATTTGCCAAACAATCCAAAGTCAGTTTTTAACCTTTTTTATTTTTTTTTAAAATTTATTATACTGTCAAATCAAATTGCAAACAATAGCAACCTACTTTAGACCCTTTAGTCTTGCTACCAATATAGCCAATGTACTTCATCTCTTACCCTTTATCCTTATTTTTTTTACAGTATTATGTTAAACATAGAAACTATTATAATATGTAATTGTTTACTTATGGGTTTTGAAGTTTAAGGGTGCAGTGGGACTCAGTGATGGCGGTGTTTGTGTGATTGAGCCGCTAGAATCAGAAGGGAAATGGGGGACATCACCTCCATTAGAAAATCAATCTCATAGGTAATTTTAATTTAATTTATTTTTTTAAATGAAAAGATTTAGGTACATAAATAACTCCATCACTTAGAGATTTAGTAACCTTGTGGCTTTCCCTGATTCAAGTGCGAGTCCTGTGCTTCCGGTAGTATAGGCCTCTACTACATTTCACACCTACTCATACTTGTCCCAAGTATTGTCTTGCAGTCCACTAAGTTCTATTCCTAAAATCATCAAACAATTTAACACATACTATTGTGTCCAAATAAGCACATGTCTTAATAGACTCTTCTAGGGTTTCTTCCTCGCGTATCTTCAACTACAATTCTTCTTCTACTTAGTTGGTGGTGAAACGTCAGACGATGGGACGACTTCAGGAGTTACACCACAAGTTCTATCATTGATATCTTCCGATATGTATCATTCACTATCATAAGCCTTCTCATTTGCTTAGTCCGATACAAGTTCTTATCATGACCTTCTGTACACCAAAGCAGGCGTTCGATGTACCGATCGAGAATATAGGTAGAGAAGGTTTAGACGCATAATCCTCATTATTACTCCGAAAAGTTATATGTCAGTTTTAATACCGCAATTAAACGTTTAGAAATCTGAACACATAAAATTTCCTATATCTAGGTCGTCAACAGACCTTAAATCTAATTAAGAAATAACAATTTAGGCAACCTAAAGCATGCTACACATCATTTAGCACATAAAAGCAAATTAGGCATCTTATCCTAAAGTAACCTAGTGCTTGTGTTAATTCAGGTGCACTAACCAAAATAATATGGACATACACCTCATGATCATTGCTTAACATTCTAAGTTTAAGTCTAGAAATTCCCTGAAATTCCCTAAAATTCCTAGTTCACTTAAACTAATACTCTGATACCAATTGTGACATTCCCATTTTTACGGCAAGAAAATACCGATTTGTTTATGCTTATTAAATCAGAGTATTCTTTTAAAAAGATTAATTATACGGAACTTGTCCCAAAAACGTGATGATATTATTATCAAAGTATTTTCAAAGAAATGTGTTTCATTTATAAACTCAGGATGTCATCGTCAATACAGAAACATAAGTATAAACGGAGACTTACAAGGTCTCAATATTCTAATGGTCTACATTTCCTTGAATCTCTCATACATCCTTATCCAAATATCTTTATTTAATAACATGCGAGTCAAATAAACCGAGTGGGCCAGGTTGGGAAACCTGGTAAATACATAAGGTTTTCAACCCATAATCTTATAGTTTAATATGTTTAATTATCAAACAATTAACTCAATTACCTATCCCCGTTTTACTATTTATTCTTCCCTAAGGATTTATCCTAAGAGTCACCGCCTACATCGCATAGACAATACTGTTTTGGGGATTACTCCTCCAATACTTGTCCACTAAAGGTTAGAGTATCATCACATGAATACGTAGTTACTACATCGCCTGAACTCGTAACTCATCACCTACATGTTATGACCCTGCTGGTGTTTCCATATGACTTGTTTAAATAAATCATTGGTCGCCATCTATACTATGGTAGATGACTACATCGAAACATCACAATTCAAGGTTAGGGCATCTCCTAGTCATCTCCTATTTATCATCACCTATTTATCATTATCTATCTACCATCACTTATCTATCCTCTTCTAGCTACCATCCCTTACCACAACCCAATACATATTTATAAGTGTATAATACTTATATGATTAAATCAATTTAAATGTCATCTTATATCATTTTATCTAACACATAACAATTTTGGCACATATAATAAGCACATACAACATGTAATTATCTAGATACTTCATATCTATGTGTAAGAAGAAGGTAACTATACACTCACTTGATAACAGTAGATGACTCGAGGTTAGGGCAACACGTCGCCTTAACACTTTTCCAAAAGACCTAGATGTACATAATGGTAAGTCTTAGTCTAGATTCATGATTCTGGCGACTATAATAATTATAGTATAGATTTTGCAATAATCCCAATGTCTACTGATCTATAATTGATAAGGGATAACCAGGTAGGATCATATCGGAGGTAGGATCCGTTTGGTATACATAGTATACTGTTTGGAAATCCCACTTTAAACACATCACTAAATCCAGCCTAGACGTCATCTCCGTAAGTAGATCAATCAATATAATGACTCGGAATTAATGAAAAATCTTATTTATAGGTTCATAATAATGACTATGACTATAAATATAAGTTACACTGAAAGCGATACAAGTGTAGCTTAACTTACAGAGATTTCTTGGACAAAAGTCCGAAAATTACACTCGCAGAGCTTTTAAGCGAAACCGGGAAAAGTTACGCGGACAAGACTCTGAAACCGAAAACTCTACTTGCCAGACGCCTTGACCCCTCAAAACCTTATTAGATACCCTTAGTAACTTCAAGAAAATCGGACTCAATAAGGAAAGGTAGCTTAGAGAGAAAGGAATGAAATTTTGATGTGGAAATGAGAAAAATAGGAAGGGTACCTATAGGCTTAGGGGAGTCGCGCCATGCATAGACAAGAGGCGCGCCGCGCACTCTTGTCCTGCTGGCTCCTCCCAGCTTGTGCCACGTGTCGCCATTTCATGGTGTCACGTGTCATTCCCACAATGAGCCACATCATCTTGTCTCTTGGAAGAGGCGGTCTCCCGACATGCCATGTGTCGTGTTCGGAGAGTGCCACGTCACCAGTGTGCGCAACGCACTTCACGCGTGTGAATTTTCATAATTTCGAAATGGCGTAACTTCTTCATTCAAACTCCGTTTTCGACATTCTTTATATCCCCAGAAATCTCTCGACGAGATCTGTAACTTTCATTTAGACTCTGTCGACTAATTTTGACTTTATTTTTAAAGCTATATTTTAAAAAGGCTTAGACTGTTAAAGTCTGTTTAAAAAAATTAATAACTTTCTCATACGATATCCGTTCTCGACTGTTTTTATATCGACGAAATCATATGTTCGAGATCTTCAACTCTCGTTGAGGTTGTTTTCCTAACAATCAACCGATCTCTACTTCGGTTTATGAGTTGTATAGTGTTGTGCTAATACTTCAAAAAATCATAATTTCATCTTACGAAGTCAGATTTTAGCCTTCTTTATATGTGTGGAATCCTTGTCACACATACTATAACTTGTTTAAGATCATTTATCTTAAATAATATTATACCAAAAAGTAATTATTATGGCTTATAATAACTTATTTGCCTACCCCGAATTTGCGGGTATTACATGAAACGAAGATTTCGATTTACAAGGAAGAACGACAAGAGCACTACATTGTGAGATGATAGGATTGAAGAGAAGACCATAGACACATGAAGAAGATAATCTTTTGGTCACTTTATTAATCAATATGTTATTCATTTACATAATGGTCTATAATGTCCATGACCTAAGTTTTGATGAGTAGCTTTGAAATGCTCATGGAGAGCACTCACATTGAAGGTAAAATAGCAAGCCGAGAACCCTAAGGTATGAAAATCAAAACATATAAGAACATATTTTATACAGATAGAAAGAACAACTCCCTTGTAGGAGGTATGGCCCCGTGATAGGTTATCGATAATGTGAGTTGATCATCATTCCTATGTAAGGAATACTGAAGGGAATGTAAATATTATAGTCAAACGCAATAGCGCATAATGTACCTACGTGAGGGTTTAGACCCTAACGAATCGTAATATATGAATATGATTGACAGGGGGAGAGTTGGAGGTTAAGTTTAATGAGATTATGAATAGTCTATTCAGTGTAAATGTTACCAATACAACATATAAGCTATAACAGAGTAAGAAACATAGTAAACATACCATAATACCATGGTTGTAGAAATCGGGATTAATCGGCGATTAATCGTGGATTAATCGCTTGGCGTTCTCCAACCGTCGAGGATTAGGGCATTAATCGGAAATTTAGGATTAATCGGGTTTGGCGGGATTAATCGGCCTTGGCGGGATTAATCGGTCAACCAAAGTCAAAAACGTCGAAAAAAGTCAAAAAAATGTCAAAAAAATTTAAAAATAATTAAAAAAAATTCAAAAAAAATTCAAAAAACCAATTTTTTTTTTTACTCCAAAATTTTCAAATTTTCAAAATTTCGAGTATTATACCAAAATGTTCATATTTTCGTATTTCCAAATTTCCAAATTACAATTTTTCTTATTTTCTAATTTTGAAGTACTTGTTTTTCTTATGATATATTAATATTTAATTAATTTTAATATTTTATTAATAATCTATGGTCCCCGATTAATCCCCGCCAAGACTGATTAATCCCTTAACACCAGTCGACCGTCGAGCTACCGTCGAGCAATTTTTACAACCTTGCATAATACCCATAATAGGGAATTTGAAGAAAAGATTGCTATTCACATGTAGATGCGAGGAAAGTAGAAAAGTAGATTGTTATAAAGAGATAACCGGTCAAGCTAAAATTAACCATAGGACAAGTTGTAAATCTCATATATACTATTAATCATTACGAACATATTCCATGGACGAAATCCTTTTATGAGGGAGAAGATTGTAATGAACATAAAATTGTTACTTAATTATTAAGAAATTAAGGGAAATTGGTGTTTATGAATCCAATATTGAGGAACTAGAATGTACATTACCATTAGAGAAAAAGTCAAAAAAAGTCAATAGGATAGGAACGCGACACATGGATGTGCCAAATGCGGCATGTAGACTTGGATGGGTGGTAGGACACATGGCACGAGAGTACACACGAAACAGATTCTAGGTGTGTCGCATGAATGCATCGTGTCCACCTTTCCAATGCAATGTTTAGGCACATGTTATAGTTGGGTATAAATAAATTGGGGTGTTTTCCAGTTATCAGTTTTCTCGACCGGAACTTTGATTTCTCGAGTAATGATTTGTAGCTAAGAACAGTGTATGGTAACGCTGATTACGAGGATACGATTCCCAAACGAGATCAAGTAGTTTCTTGTTATATTCTTATGTTTATGTAGCACAATCGTGAAAGGGGTTATTATAACTAAAGTTAGTTAGTAAGGTTCATAACATGATGCTATTATGAACTCATTGGTAAACTTTACAGTTGAATTCCAAGGTGGTATTCTTAGTCTGGTTGTTAAGGGTTTTAAATCCTAATTACGAGATGGGTAGGAATAAATGATTGAGTTAACGGTTTATGGGGTAAGTCGTTTAGTAGTTATAGTATGGGACTTGATGAATTTGGTAACAAATGGTTACCAAGTTCAGTAGTGGTCAAATAAATGATCATTGTGATGAAATAGATAGTGAGTTTATACAAGTTCTAAGGAACTTGGTACGTTACATGAATATGTTTTGGCAAGGTGATAAGTTGGAAAGTAGTGTTGGGTCTATGGTCAGGGCAATATTTAGTCTTTACTAACTGCCCAATATTTAGTCTTTACAAACTACCCAAGTGAGTACGTGTGGTTTTTTAGAGTACATAACAAAGTAATTGGCTTTATGTGAAAACATCACTATGTGTGATTGTGCTTGATTATATGATTTTTTTTTTATCTTTAAAGGTTTTAAAATATAAACCCCTATTTCCATGGTTATGGAAAAAGGGATTATTTTGGTAAAGCAAGAATGCCAAAGGTTTAAATGATTTAAAAAAGGGCATTGCTAATTGTTTGATGAACTTGCCAGATAGTATGCTATGTGATCGGGTAACAAGAGCTTTGGTTATGCTCAACAATCATGTAATTGATTATTTGACGTGTTTAACAAAATCCTATATATGTAATGATATTGAGAACTCTATAGAGAGATGTTAAGCAAAGGACTATCTATGTATGTGTGTTAAAACATTTATGTAAAGCTATTTGTGATAAATGGTGTAAAACACCTTGTAATTGAGGATGGAAAATAGTAAGATATTGCGTACAGAAAAGCTAAAGCTCCTTAGAGGGCGTAAAGTGAATGGAAAGTCTGAAGCTCTATAGAGAGCGTGTATGAGGACTCAGATAACCTTGTGTATTATGGGTGAAAGTCTCTTTCAGCCACCGTGGTGGAATCCATGTAGATAGTAAGTTGACAAGGAATTGCATTCATGCTGGGTGACGGGCAAAAATGTCACAACCTCAGGACGGGCATGGTTCCCACATGTTCATGGTATCAGGTCCTCATGTAGCTACATATATCTGTCTCGTGGCTCAGGTTCCCAACAGTTGGGACGTAAGTGAGATTCGTAAGGTTTGTCATTAGCCTCTGGTTTATTTGTTCTTTTGTGGTCATATGTGTTAGGATTGTATGTGATAGGAATTTGCGTGCTAAAGCAATTATGTATAGTACACGTTAAAGTGTTTAAAATTTATTAAAGTCTGGGTCAAAACCCATGCTACTCATTAGTCTCTGTACTTACGTAAGTTTATGCTATGTACTCATGTATGGAAGTGGAAACGAAGAACATTCCAATGGAATCATAGAAGGTTGTAGAATCTTTTCTCTTTTACTATAGTTTTTGATATTGTTTTGTAACACCGAAAGCTGTAAAATATGATAATGATATGAAAGTATTTCTGTAAAAACACATTTTCGTTGATAATAAATGGTGTTTTAGAAATACGGTGTTACAGTTTAGGATCTGCAAATGAATACCATCACCACCGAAATTCTCGTTTACTTCATAGCCTCCCATTAAATCGAGGTCAAAAATCTTGGAAGAAGTCAAAGAATTTGGAAAAAGTTGCTTCTTTTCTACATAATCATATGTTTGAGCGTTTGCGAAGTCCAAAGTTTAAGTTTTTTGCTCCTTTTATGTTATCATTGAGACGTAGTGATCATTTCTCACCTCTACCCTATAAATCAGAGTTGCATATAACATATCCATGGTATTCTTCACGTGATTCTTGTTCAGAAATAGAGGATCTTTGAGGGAAAGATTGGGATTGTGTGGATACCCCTTGTCTAAATATGTACTTCATATTCTTTAAACTTCAGTAATCACCTGTTCAGTACTTATATTAAGGTTCTTTTAGTCATCAACAATCACTTGGTCTGAACTTGGAGTCTTGATGCTTGGATTATCATAAGAGTGTTGGTTTTTTTGGTTCTCAATTGTCGTTTCTATGTTACGAGTATTGTTTTTTTATTCTAAATCCCTAGAAACTAATTTTTGGTTCTTACTAGTACCATCTTTTTCAGATATATGTTATTCCATGGATCCATAAAAAGGAGAAGCATCGTCTCCTTTTTTTATATGAAGAACCTTTAACCTTTTCAGACCCTGAATAACTTCGACTAATTTCATGATTATATTCAAACCTAGGGTTTTTGAAAGATCATGTTGTTCTCCCAGCGCTAATTTTGTCAATGGAAAAATTTAATTTATCACTTTTCTTAGTCTTTTTTTTACCTTTTCATTGTTTATCTTCGACTTCGTTACAATCGGAGGAGTGAAAAATACTATCGAGGCTTCCTTGTCGATTTAATAGTCGTCATCATTGTAGTTTCTCTTGAGTAAATCTCAAACCTTCCACCCATTTGATGTATTATCAAATGACATGGAATAACTCTTCTTATGCTTTCCACGTGATTTTGTCTTCGGCTTTCCGAGGCCGTACGTTCACAATGTAATTCCGTCTAGATCATATGCCTCTGACGAAGAGGAAGACGTTGTTGAGTGCTCTTCTCTAAATAAGATCATTAGAGAAAGTCGTGCCATCGGAGACAACTTAGAATCAATATCGGAACTATCAACACCGTTACTGGAATTAGAATCATTGTCTAACAAGAAAGCAAACCCTTAAAAGTTTTTGAAAGAGATAAAGAAAGGACGTAGGGTGTGGGTGGGTTTTATTTCCTTTTTCCTTTTTTTTATATAATTACTGAAATGTAAAGAAAATAGAAAAATAAAATAGACAAAATTGCAAAAAAGTCCATGTGGTTGTCAAAATTATATGGTTTTGGTTCAAAAATGTTTTGTCGTGTAAAAATGGTCCACTTTTGGATACTTTGTGCGTTTTTTGGTCCAAAAATATTAACTTTAACAGCTTTGCTGTTGATTTTTTCAAAAAGGCCAATTTTACCCTCATGGACCATTCTTTAACCAAATTACAAGGATCATTTCTATATCTCTTCTTTTTAATTTATTCAGTTATTATACATTAATTATTTTTTTAATTTCTTTTTATTGTATTACTTATTTATTGTATTATTATGTATTAATAAATATTATTTTTAATATATAATATTTATATATTAATAAATATTATTTTATTGGATTATTAGTTACATTTAATTATTTCTTTTTTTTAATTTATTTTTAATAGATTATTTCTTTTATTGTATTATTATATATTAATAAATATTGTTTCAAATATATAATATCTATATATTAAAAAATATTACTTTATAGGATTATTAATTTCTTTTAATTTCTTTTTTTATTGGATTTTAATTTATTAGTTATTATTTTTAATATATAATATTTATATATTAATAAATATTATTTTATTGGATTACTATTTTTTAATTGTTTTTAATTTCTTTTAATTATTTTCTTTATTATTTTAAATCAAAAAAGCCTAAAGAACAAATCTTACCCACCCACATCTCCTAATTTATATTAAATATTTAGAAGATATCATATTTTGAACAACACCACCACCATCACCCAGTCCGACGATGGTGAGATTGGTGGGGTCTTTTTTTAATATAAATTAGGATGGTGGTGTTGTCCAAAAAAAGAGTTAATACAAACTATATGGTGAGGGTCGTGCGACGAATTACTTTAGAGTATATGTGATGAATGAGACGTATAATGCCAAATATGATTCGGGCTACTACAACATATTGCAAGAGATCTTAGAGATTGAATACTATGACAGTCTTCCCTTGACTGTTGTACTATTTAATTGTAGTTAGTTTGATAACAAAGACGATGTAATAGTCAACAAAAATAAGTTGATTGATGTCAAAACCAACTCTCGACTTCAAATTGACGACCTTTTTTTTGACATCACAAGCAGAACAAGTGTTTATACACCATATCCTTCAATGACAAAGGAGATGAAAGATAAGTGGATGGTTACCAAGTCAAACCCAAGAGGAGTATTTGAAGTTACTGAAGCTCAAATGAAAGCATATGAAATCTTTCAGTTTGAAGAGCGGTTTGAGTCACCCTTTACTGTTACTCATGCAAAACGATTGTGCCTAGTCTCAACTAAAAATATGTATAACCAAATATCTGACGACGAGAATGAGGGATCTGGGGAGGAAGTCTAAGAAGAAGAAGATTTTGAAGACGAAGATGATGAAAAAAAGTTATTTTATTTAGACTATTAATTTCTTTTAGTTAATTTTTTTAATTGGATATTTTTTTTTTTGGACAATACCACCACTGTCCTAACTTATTTAAAAAAAATCCCACCTATCCCATCGGTCCCGGATTGGGTGATGGTGGTGGTGTTGTCCAAAATATGTAATCTTCCAAATATTCAAAAATAAATTACGAGATGTGGGATGGGTGCAATTTTTGGGGGTTTTCTAATTTAAAATAATAAAGAAAACAGTTAAAAGAAAGGTCCAATTTTGACATTTGGGGTAATTTTCGATAGTTTAGAAGAAAGGAGGAAGAATTTTCGAAAAAAGTCCCTGAAATTTCGACAGTTTGGCACAACATAACCAACTTCGACATTTGGGGTGATTTTCGACATTTTGGGACAAAAAGCTGAAATTTCGAAATCAGTCATTGGAGTCTCGAAAGTTTGACAGTTTTTGCCCAGTTTCGAAAATGGACTGATTTTGCTGAAAAATTGAAGAATATGCATTTCAAGCCCCTGCAGTTAATGCGAATTGACGCTTTCTACCCAGTTTCGCAAATGGGGGAGAGTTTCGCATGTTTGGCTGTTTTGGGCGCACCGGATCACTGCAGAATTTTGAAATTGACAATTTCTACCCAATTTTGAGAAAATTTGTCAAAGGCGGTCCATGAACGAAGCTAAAAATTGAAGATTTTTCGGATTTTCCGGATTGAAGCACAAAGTTTATGCCACATGTTAAGGGGGAGTTTTGACACGAAAAATTCCGAATAGAGCACATTCTCTTTCCTTGATGGTTTTATAATCAAATTTCGATTAAAAAGGGGTAGAAATTTATATGGAAATTCGAAGTTGAATTTTTCATATTACGCGAACTTGAAGACCGAAGTGACCTTGAATTTTTGAAGTTTATGAAATGATGCGATTGGAGATTCGGAAGTGATTTCGGTTCGAGATGGGTTTGGAATTATTGAAGATTTTAGGGGTGTGTTTTTATGCTCAACTTTTGGGTGATTATTTGGAGTTTGAGAAGCTCTTGATCATTCGTTGATGCTCGGTTCGTATGGTCTCACATCCTAGAACCCAAATTGAAGAATCATGGAAGAATTGAAGATTTGAAGTTCATCTCAACGTGTGTCACGCTTGAGGCTCGGATCGCATAGTTGCTCGATTTTGGAAGATTTGAAGTGGGCCATCCATTCCTAACTTTGAGGGGGAGAATGTTGGGTGCAAAATTATCCATGTATGACTTTTTAAATGTGTTGACTTTTGTAGACCCACTTGCATGTGGTGCATTAGCCTTTTGACATGAGATAGAGAGTGAAAGAGAGACATGTAAACACCTCTATATAAGGTGGGTTCATACCACTTATGGAGGTGTGTTTGAGAGATGTAAAATTGAGTGTGTAAGTGTATGTTATTTATGTAGATTTAGATTTAGATCCCTTTTTGTAACACCATACATAATCGAATGCATCTCTTAAACACCGAAATCACCATGTTTATTGTGTGTTCTTTAATTCCACATGCCAAACCAATGTTAATAACTCACTACAGTTATGGACTTGGCATTGGGCTTTGGCCCAATAAAGAGAATGGACATGATGGATTGTGTGGGCCCTTAGTCAAGACTGTTATATGGTGTATTGACTTGGTATTTATTATGTGATAGTTCGGGATTTCCGGTGAGACAGCAGTCAGAGGTTCAGTACTTCAGCACTACTTGCGAGGTGAGTTATCCTCACTATACTCAAGGGTCTAAGGCACCAAGGCCGACCCTTTGGATGGTTATCTGGATATGTTATGTTAGTATGATCTGTTAGGTCGGTATCCTAGTAGATAGGATAGTATTGTGTGTTATGTGATATGATCAGTTAGATCGGTTTGTTGGTCTATAGACTGTTATGTGATTATCTGTTATATGTGCACATGTTTGTTTGGCGGTTGAGGCTTATATGCTTTGTGCGAAAGCCAATAGACCTGGGCATTCCAACCTGTTGGTTGTGGGCTGTGAGTATTCCATCCCGATGATGATTGGACTCATAGTATGTGGGCATTCCAACCTGTTGGTTGTGGGCCTGTGGTATTCCATCCCGAGGATGATTGGACCCATAGTATGTTGGCATCCCAACCGGATGGTTGAGGGCCTGGGGTATTCCAACCCGATGGTTAACTGGACCCATAGTATGTTGTTTATGATTATATGTGTATTATTGTGGGTATGGGTATTTTGGGGGAACTCACTAAGCTCTCGGACTTACAGTTTCAGTTTATTGTTTCAGGTACATCAGGGGATCGCAGCAAGGCAAAGGCGTGATCGTACAACTCCTAACATTTTATGACTTTGTTTCTGGGATACTCTGATATGGAACTATTTTGAAAACAAACTGTAATAAATTAACGGTTTTAAATGTTTGAAAAAGTTTTAAATTGGCTTAAATTTTATGGGTGTTACAAGTTGATATCAAAGCCTTGGTTTGAGTGAATTGGAGGAACACTTGTGTGAATCCAGTCTCAAACCAAGGAAGCGATTTTGAAAATGATTTTTTTAAAAGGTTTTCAAAATATCAAAGGAGGATGCAGGGTGTACGATCAGCCGGAACCAATAAGTAAATCCCAAAATACCATACAGTTATTTGATATCGTGATATGTTAGAACAACATGCTAGTACTAGGCTAGGGATCTTTAGGAATCGCATGATAGAATTGCCTGATTACATGATGCCTGCTAGCCTAGGGTTTTCCTTATGTGAGATTGACATCATTATTGTAGTTACTTGTGTATGCATCACGACTATACATAATTAAGATCTTATAGCCTGAGAATGTTTGGTTTGGCCTTATGTTCTGTTCTTGTTTGATTGGGGGCTTAGGGTAGGATCAGATATTCGAAAGTCTATAGGGTCCAGCGTTATGTATGATGGGTTTTGAGCATTCTAACACTCCTAAGGTGTACATGCAACCCTAGAAACC
Organism: Lactuca virosa; assembly: GCF_052849685.1. Taxonomy (NCBI): domain Eukaryota; kingdom Viridiplantae; phylum Streptophyta; class Magnoliopsida; order Asterales; family Asteraceae; genus Lactuca; species Lactuca virosa. Next base: position 89,206,038 of record NC_136432.1, read on the forward strand.
TTGGATCTATGTTTTCTCTAATATTCATGCAAATAAGAATTTTCCAAGGTTTACATCCTAACTAGCATGGTATGGGGTACTTGTAATATAAAAACTAGTAGAATGACATACCTTTGATATTGCTTGGATTCCTTAAGACTTAGTGAGCCTAGCACCCCAAATGTGATGCCTCAAATGTTTCACACAACACCTACAACTCTTGGAATAACTTGAGAGAAGAACACTTTGATCACAATCTAGTGAATGGCTTTTCATTTCCCCCCTTGTCTTGTCTTAGTGGCCGATTTTACTCCATATGAGGTTCTTTATATAGTGTGTCACATGTAAGGTTACCCCATGTAAATCCTAATGTGCATGGCTTTTCATTTCCCCCCATGCTCCATGGGTTGTAACCTCCATGGAGCATCCATGGAGCACCCAGTGGGTCCTAGCCCAATCTAGTGAATCATGAACCATAAGCCCACTATATAAGAATGAATGATTTACAAATTAATCCCCATATATTTAATTAGTCTCTTTTTGATCACAAAATTAATTCCAAATTAATTCTTGATCAATACTAATTAAATAATATGATTTCATATTAATATATTAGAACTTATAATATATTAACAAATCGTAAGTGTCGTTTTTCTCATTTTGTCTATCCAATAGTGGTGATGAAGATGCAACCCAAATGGACCATACTAAGCCGGGTCAAGTATATACTAAATATAGTTATGGACTTAGACACATTATCCAACAGTTTCCCACTTGGATACGTCTAATAACTATAGTTACAGGTATGACTTCAGGAACCTACCAACAATCGTAGCTCTTTCAAGGTCTCGCAGAACTGAGATGATGATGCGCCATTTAAGATAAGTGATCATATAATCCTCTGTTCTAGATATCAGCCGGACAAATACATGGAACAATGTCGTACTTATTGTCTAGCAGTTTGTTTCCCGATCTCCGATTTGTTTGACATAGAACTAAACTGAACACATCAATTTGGTTCTGACCGGGCTCGGTACATAGGTCAAAACAAAATCATCGAGGGGCCCATATATCCCTTTTAATCTTCCAAGGACTAAAAGGAACAGATAAACTTCGACTCATATGCTTGTTCTACTACTTGTTGAATCATACACAAAGGCACGTTTTATAACATCGAGTTACCAATGCATTTTCGTACAATCAATGTATGACCAACTCATAGTCAACAACTCATATCTCTAGGTTTGAAGACTTATATGATATTACCGTCTCACGATCACTCGAGATAAATTCCATGAAGTGATACAAGTGAGCGTGGGTTGAATCCAATACTCAGAACTTATGAGCACTCATGAATGTTGTAGCAACCATTTGCTATGTCTAGCACCTTAGACATCTACAAACCTAATTCATGATAGTCTTGATTCATATCTACTTCCAACATATGACTGACTGTGGAGAGTTTGAATAAAGAAATTATTCTGGAAGTCAAAACATGCAAAATTGAAACAATAGTAAATAATTGACACAAGATAGCAACACTTTACTTATAAATAAACAACAAATTTTATTTAATCATCAAATGTCAATTCACATTTTACAAGTTTCAGAAATAACTATCTAATCTGTAAAACTAATATCATCCTTTAGCCCGATGCGCCTCGCATGCTGCAAATGCTTATCCCTACACAGTCCCTTCGTGAGGGGATCTGCTGGGTTCTCATCCGATGATACCCTCCTCACCACGAGGAGTCCTTATTCTATCTGATGTCTAATGAAGTGGTATTTTCTGTCGATGTGCCTGGATCTGCCGTGATCCCTTGGTTCCTTAGCTAAGGCAACTGCACCCTCATTGTCACAGAAAATCTCCATAGGCTCCTTAATAGCTGGTACAACTCCAAGGTCTCCAATGAAGTTCTTTAGCCATATAGCCTCCTTTGCCGCCTCGCTTGCCGCTATATACTCTGATTCGCAAGTTGAATCAACCACTGTTTCCTGTTTGGAACTTTTCCAAGTGATTTCTCCTCCATTTAGTGTAAAGACCCAGCCCCACTACTCTCAAGTCATCACTCCCACCAATGGTAAGGACCCAGTCCCTAGTCCTCCGTAGGTACTTGAGAATATTCTTCACCGCAGTCCAGTGAGCCTTGCCCGGATTCCCTTGATATCTGCTGACCATGCTCAAAGCAAAGGCCACATCAGGGCGAGTACAAGTCATAGCATACATGATTGATCCTACAACGGAAGCATATGGTACATGACTCATCTATGCTATCTCAGCCTTTGTACTCAGACTCTGAGTCTTACTCAGTTTGGCGTTGCTCTGGATTGGTAAGTCACCTTTCTTGGAATTCTGCATGTTGAACCTTTTCAGTACCTTATCCAAGTAGGCACTCTGACTAAGTCCAATCAGTCTCTTACTCATTTCTCTCAATATCCTTATCCCTAGGATATAGGCAGCTTCTCCAAGGTCCTTCATAGCGAAACACTTCCCAAGCCAGGACTTAGCTTCCTGCAGGGTTGGGATGTCATTTCCTATGAGTAGTATGTCATTTCCTATGAGTAGTTTGTCATCCATATACACAAGACTCATCTTCGCTCCTCGAAAAAGCAAACTCTTTGACTTTCTCATCGAAACAAAGATTCCATCTGCGAGATGCTTGTTTCAATCCATAGATGGATTTCTCAAGCTTACACACTCTATTAGGGTGCTTTGCATTGACAAAACCCTCTGGCTGACTCATGTAAACATCCTCAGCCAACTTTCCATTAAGGAAAGCGGTTTTGACATCCATTTTCCATATTTCATAATCATGAAATGCAGCTATGGCTAGTAAAACCCTAATAGACTTAATCTTCGCTACTGGTGAGAAGGTCTCATCATAGTCAACTCCCGGAGTTTGAGTAAAGTCCTTCGTAACCAGTCGTGCTTTATAAGTGTGTACATTCCCATCCATGTCGGTCTTTTTCTTGAAGATCCACTTGCACCCGACCGTCTTACGACACGGTACATTGTCAACCAAGTTCCAAACTTGATTGTCATACATGGACTGAATCTCGCTATCCATGTCCTCTTTCCATTTGGCAGATTCAGGGCCTGCCATGGCTTCCTTAAAGCTGTTAGGTTCATCCAGATTTACCAGTGTCCTATCACTAATAAATTCATCACCTTCCACAGTAATATGAAAACCATAGTAATGCTCGAGTGGATTCCTAACTCTTGTGGAACGCCTCAGAGGTACAAACTCATCAACAAGAGTTTCCTCCTCTGGTTGATCGCTAGGGTTTGAGGTTCCTTCAGTGCTTGACTCTTGAATTTCTTCAAGATCAATTTGCCTCCCACTGTTTCCTTGGCTTATGAATTCTCTCTCACGAAAGACCCATCTTCTTGCCACAAAGACCACATTCTCACTGGGTCTGTAGAAGAGATAACCAAAGGAATTCTGTGGATAGCCGATTAAAATACATCGCTCACTTCGAGGTTCGAGCTTATCCTGAGTCTCACGTCTCACGCAAGCCTCGCAACCCCAAATCTTGATGTGGTCTAAATTGAGAACTTTCCCAGTACACATCTCGTGAGGTGTTTTGGCAACCTTCTTGGTAGGGACTAGATTTAGGATATGGGCGGCAGTCTCTAAGGCGTATCCCAGAATGAGATTGGTAATGAAGCTCGACTCATCATGGAACGAACCATGTCTAACAAGGTTCGATTGCGCCTCTCAGCCACACCATTAAGCTGTGGTGTTCTGGGAGGTGTCAATTGTGAGACAATCCCACATTCCTTAAGATAATCAAGGAACTCTGTACAAAGATACTCTCATCCTTGATCGGATCGGAGCATCTTAATGTTCCTGCCCAACTGATTCTCCACTTCCTGTTTAAACTCTTTGAACTTTTCAAATGTTTTTGACTTATGCTTGATTAAGTAGACATAACCATATCTACTGTAATCATCAGTAAAAGTCACATAGAAGCGGTTAGCATCCCTTGTGGCGGTTCTGAAGGTTCCACACACATCTGTGCGAACAAGATCCAACAAACCTTCACCCCTAGCACAGGTACCAGTGAAGGGTGATTTTTTTCATTTTTCCAAGTAAACAAGATTCACAACTATCATCTGACTTTAGGTCAAATGACTCCAAGACTCCATCCTTTTGGAGTTGGCCTATGCGTTTCTTGCTAACATGTCCAAGACGACAATGCCATAATGATGCTTTATCCAAGCTAGTGGAAGAATCAATACACAACACATTATTTCCTAGGTTATCTATAACCGACACAGTTTCATATACACCATCACAAGGTAATGCTTTAAAATAAAGAACATTATTATAGAAAGCATTAATACCACCACATTCATTATCAAATGAAAAAGTAAATCCTTGTTTGTTCAAACCGAGAAAGGAAATAATATTTCTCGCCATTTCAGACGAGTAACAACATTTATTCAAATCTAATCTTAACCCACTACTTAGCAACAAAGAATAAACTCCAATCTTGGTGACATGTGTAACTTTCCTATTCCCCATGATCAAGTTTATCTTTCCGTGCTCCACATCCTCACTTCTTCTTAGGCCCTGCAAATCAGAACATATATGAATACCACAACCTGTATCAAGAACCCAAGAAGTAGAATGTGATGAGTTATTAGACAATATAGTGTAAATACCTGCATGGGTAGGCTTGACCTTCCCATCCTTAACATCTTGCAGGTACTTGGGGCAGTTTCATTTCCAGTGTCCCTTTTCCTGACAATAGAAGCATTGAGCTTCTTTTGGGTTGGAAGAAGGAGTGAAAGAACCACCTTTGGTTCCACTTGAAGAGGAGCCATCAAGAGACTTTCCCTTGGTACCCTTCAAAGGGTTTTTCCTCTTCTTCCCTCTACTTTGCCCGATTGCCAGAACAAGGGCGGCGCTAGGAGTAGGAGTAGTAACAACCGATTTTCCCTTAAGACCAGTTTCAGCGGTCTTCAAGAGCCCTTGAAGTTTGCTAAGTGTGACCTCCTCCTTGTTCATGTGATATGTCATTCAGAATTGATCATAACAAGTAGGTAAGGAGTGCAGTATGATATCAATAGCCAACTCCTCGGGGAAGTTCACATTCAACTTGAGAAAACGTTCCACAAACCTTTATATTTTCTGCATGTGGCCCGTGATGGGTTCACCATCCTTCATACGGGTTGTTATCATGGAAGAGATGATTTCATACCTCTCTTGACGAGCACTTTGATGGTAGCGGTCCATCAAGTCCATGTGCATCTTAAAAGGGTAAAAGTCCTCATACGACTTCTGGAGTTCTGCTTTCATTGTGGCCAATATGATACATGCCACCTTGGTAGCATCTCTCTCATGTGCCCTAAAGTCAGCAATCTCCTCTAAAGTAGCAATAGACTCATCAATTTCCTTCAGCTCCTTGTCGAGGACATATTCCTTGTCCTCGTCACGAGTGACCATCCTGATGTTCCTGATCCAATCATTAAAGTTTGAACCATCAAATATGACTCTCCCACAAAGGTTCATGAGAGAGAAGGAGCCGGTAGGGATTGAGCCAGAAGCAGCATTGTTGGAATACATCTGAAAAGAAGAAAGACAAGTTTAGATTAGATATAGAATCCTTAATAAGACACCCAAATGTAATATTAAGGCTAGGACCCAACACAATACTTCATAACTTGGAAGAGGGATGCCGTAATCCAAGCTATGAAATATTTAAAGGTAGGTGAATGACGATTCACCAATTTCCACCATGAAAAACGAAATGAATTATTAGGTTTTAATTGGATTAAAACTCCTAGATTCTTTTGAGATTCATTGAACTTTTCAATGGCATGTTTAAATCTCGATTGTCCCCTCTCAAGTTTGTGACTGGGATGCCTAGGGTCACAAACAAGGTGTGAATAACCATGCAAATTTACTTGGTACCCTTAATCTTTATCACCTAATCGATGTGCCGGTTACCCACACGCGCTCCACCGATCTATGATAAATATTAAGTCACCCTTCGCCACTCTTACTAGTCCATGTTAGTGTGCTGGTTACCCACACATGCTCCACCAACGACTTGGTAAGGTACAAAGTGTAATTTCATAGGATAGCACCAATTTCACATTTTCCTAAAGTAACTAAGATTGGGAATTTATAAAAGGTTTAGTTACTTTATATATTTCATTATACTTTTAATGAGAATTATAGTCCTTGTCCTACCTGTTCGGCTAACGACCCTCCACCAGTCAAGGAAGCGGTGGGTGAGAGTGGATACCCATTAAGCTGCCATTTTATAGGCAACAACCTTATACCCCCTTATAGATCGGCTTCGTGAATGAGGCCTACTAACGGTAAAACTGACTTGCTCTTATACATACATATATATATATATATATATATATATATATATATTATTATTAACTTATAATATTATAAAGTATAAGGGTTGAATTTTAACTTTTTAAAACTCTAGGGTTTGGAATTAAAGTTTTCTAAAAGACTTTATAAATTCCAAAACTTGAGGGCAAGTTTTGAAACTATTCAAAACCTTTCATGTTCATAACTTATGTGTTTAATGGTTTATTAAAATGAAGACTCCTCATATTATGTAAGCTATGGCTCTTTAATGACAATTTAAAGAAGTGAATTTTGGTAATCCATAACTTGAGGACAAATTATGGACTCTATCAATAGGCATCAAGATCAAGAATTACACTAACAAACAATTTGCAAATAATTCCCATGATCTTCTAAAACTCATAAGTATGAACATTCATATCAACAATTTCAAGAATCATATAAACACATATAAAACTTAAAATTTTGATAATAACCATTGTAAATGGATTAGCATAATCATTAGACCATCAAAAACAGGTTTTACAAGTCCAAAACAATTTCGGGTAATGATTCTAGTCCATTTCCAAAAGCAAAACTCGAAATTCTGCATACAGGAGCTCCTACTCGTCGAGTGTAAGAACCTACTCGACGAGTAGGATGCATTTTGTCATGGACTCGTCGAGTCCCCCATGGGCTCGGCGAGTTCACTATTCAGAATGCAAAATTCTCGACTTTTTCAAGCAGTTTGCATCAAATACAAAGAAAACAAGCCTAGTCTCTGATACCACTGATGGGTTTTGAGCATTGGAACACTCCTAAGGTGTACATGCAACCCTAGAAACCTTGGATCTATGTTTTCCCTAATATTCATGCAAATAATAATTTTCCAAGGTTTACATCCTAACTAGCATGGCATGGGGTACTTGTAATATAAAAACTAGTAGAATGACATACCTTTGATATTGCTTGGATTCCTTAAGACTTAGTGAGCCTAGCACCCCAAATGTGATGCCTCAAATGTTTCACACAACACCTACAACTCTTGGAATAACTTGAGAGAAGAACACTTTGATCACAAAATCGGCTAGCCCTCCTTGTCTTGTCTTAGTGGCCGATTTTACTCCATATGAGGTTCTTTATATAGTGTGTCACATGTAGGGTTACCCCATGTAAACCCTAATGTGCATGGCTTTTCATTTCCCCCCATGATCCGTGGGTTGTAACCTCCATGGAGCATCCATGGAGCACCCAATGGGTCCTAGCCCAATCTAGTGAATCATGAACCATAAGCCCACTATATAAGAATGAATGATTTACAAATTAATCCCCATATATTTAATTAGTCTCTTTTTGATCTCAAAATTAATTCCAAATTAATTCTTGATCAATACTAATTAAATAATATGATTTCATATTAATATATTAGAACTTATAATATATTAACAAATCGTAAGTGTCCTTTTTCTCATTTTGTCTATCCAACAGTTGTGATGAAGATGCAAACCAAATGGACCATACTAAGCCGGGTCAAGTATATACTAAATATAGTTATGGACTTAGACACCTTAGCCAACAATATGTGGCTAGCATACAGTAGTGATGCAGGGTTGGTGGAAGTTTCATGGATGGGTGAGTTGTGTGAGGTCGGTAGATCAGTTGTGAGACAGTTAGCCTTCCTCTAGGAGTGAGGTTGAGCGACCACCATGTGTATGTATATTGTTAGGGTGTTGTGGTGATACTTGAGACAAATATGGGTATGTGTGGAAGGTAGTATGGGCCCGTACTACTGAAAGCACATGACCCATATGCGTAGCAAGGAAGTCACAACCCCTAGGGTTTAGTCGGGAGTTGGTTCCCAGTTATTTATGCGGATTGTCTGATATCTTCCTGTTACATTTTCAGTATGGTGGTTACGAGGCGTTTTGTGACTGGATCCGGATCGGGATCAGGGCAGGGCGATCAGGAGGCCCCAACAGCGCCCGAGGTTATCGGCCAGGAGGGGCCAGTGTTGACAGAGGATCGTGTCTGGGAGATCATCCGCGAGGAGGTGGTTGATATTTTCCGGGGTCAGATTCCAGAGTTGTTTGGGACTATCAAGTCCGCTATGATGGAGTACTTCGATGACAGATACGCAACCCTTGCTGAGACGGCTGCCGCAACAGCTACAACGACTGTAACAGCGGCAGGGGGAGGAGCTAGCCGAGATTTTCAGTAACACGAAGCCCCCGACTTTCGATGGTACTCAGGATCCTATCGTAGCCATGAGGTGGATGTATTACGTGGAGGGATGCTTCTTCACGTACACATGTCCTACTGACCAGAAGGTCAGGTGTGCCCTGAACTTGTTGAGGACTGGGGCAAAGGATTGGTGGAGATTGGTTACTAGGTCATATACAGATGACCAGAGAACTGCTGTTACTTGGGAGCGGTTCAGGGATATGTTCTGCGCTCACTACATTCCACGGGTCGAGCGCGAGTGGTTGTCACAGGAGTTCTTAGATCTGAAACAGGGTACTGAGTCGGTGATGGAGATCACCCGCATGTTTACTGAGAGGGCGATGTTTTGCCCGGAGTTTGCCTCGGAGCAGGCTCAGATGACACGTTATCTGAGCATGCTCAAGACTGACATCCGTCAGTTTGTTGCCACTCAGCAATGTGATACACTGTTGGACTTGCAGGAGTCCGCTAGGCGGTGCGAGTTGGAGATTGAGCTGCAGTTGAGGGAGCAGCGACAGGCCCCGACACAGTCACTGCCGGCGCCGAAGCGGTCTAAGACCGCTGATACCAGGACTGGGGGACAGCCATGCCGCACTTGTGGGAAGTGCGGAAAGGCTCATTCAGGGACGTGCCGATCAGGGAGTGGGTGCCACCGATGTGGCAAGCAGGGCCATCTGGCCAGGGATTGCAGGCACCAGACTCCGACTCCCGGAGTCAGGCTTTGTTATCATTGTGAGAAGGTGGGCCATATGAATGCCCAGTGTCCTCTACTAGCCGCCAAGCCGGCGCAGGCTCCAACACCGACTACATTGAGGATTACGGATGGCCAGGGCTGGGCAACACCAGATGTGGTTGCTGGTATGTTTCTATCCTTTATCACATTGATTATATCTGCTTTATGCTTATCTGTTATACCTGTGTTTAGGAACGTTTCTAGTGAACTCCTTTCCTGCATTGGTTTTATTTGACTCGGGGTCGAGTCGGTCATTTATAGCACATATATTTAGTAGGGAGTTCAGTGTGCCAATAGGCGAGCTAGAGTGTCCGTTGTGAGTCTCTATCACCAACGAACACGGGGTTTCTGCTTCTTTGGTATACCGAGGATGTGAGTTGGAGATCTTCGGGGTATCCTTTCCGATAGACTTGATTCCGATTCCCATGGGGGAGGTGTGCGTGATTGTGGGTATGGACTGGCTTAGTCGATTCGGTGCCATGATTGATTGCGAGGGTCAGCGGGTGGTAGTTCGAACCCCAAGTGGGGGAGAACTGATTGTATATGGCGAGGGCACCACGGTGGGATCAGGGTTTTGTTTAGCTGCCAGGGCTTGGCAGTATATTCAGCACGGGCATGCGGGTTATCTAGCGTATGTAGTGTTGGATAAGGTGTCTAAGTCCATAACTATTTCTGGTATGTACTTGACCCGGTTGGCATGGTCCATTTGGGTTGCATGGCATCATGATAATTGGATAGACAAAATGAGAAGAAGGACACTTATGATTTATTAATATATTTTAAGTTATAATATATTAATATGAAATCATATTATTTAATTAGTATTGATCAAGAATTAATTTGGAATTAATTTTGTGATAAAAAAGAGACTAATTAAATATATGGGGTTGATTGTGTAAATCATCCATTCTTATATAGTGGGCTAATGATCCATGGTTTATTGGATTGGGCTAAAACCCATAGGGTGCTCCATGGATGCTCCATGGAGGTTAAAACCCATGGATCATGGAGGAAATGAAAAGCCATGTCAATTAGGGTTTACATGGTGTAACCCTACTTGTGACACACTATATAAAGACCCCATATGCTAGCAAAATCGACACTAAGACTAGAACAAGGAGGGCAAGCCGATTTTGAGTGATAGTTTGCTTCTCTCAAAGTTATTCCAAGAGTTGTGGTGTTGTGTGAAATATTTGAGGCATCACATTTGGGGTGATAGGCTTAGAAAGTTCTTAAGGAATCCAAGCAACAAGAAAGGTATGTTCTTCTACTAGCTTTTATGTTTCAAGTTCCCCATACCATGCTAGTTAGGTTAAGAACCTTGGAAAAATCGAATTTGCATGAATATTAGTAAAACATAGATCCAAGGTTTCTAGGGTTGCATGTACACCATAAGAGTGTTAGAATGCTCAAAACCCATCAATGGTATCAGAGCCTAGGCTTGTTTTCTTGATACTTGATGCAAATTGTTGAAGAAAATCGAAAAATCTGCAATCTGTTCAGTGGACTCTCCGAGTCCATGGGGGGACTCGACGAGTCCAAGTGTAAAAGTATCCTACTCGTCGAGTAGGTTCTTGCACTCGACGAATAGAAGGCCCTGTGTACAGTTTTTCGAGTTTTGCTGCTGGAAATGGACTAGAATCATTACCCTAAATTGTTTTGGACTTGTAAACCTGTTTTTGGTGTGGTAATGATTATTCTAATCCATTTTCAATGGTTATTATCAAAATTTCAAGTTTTATATGTGTTTATATGATTCTTGAAATTATTGATATGAATGTTCATGCACTTATGAGTTTAGTAGATGATAGGAAGTATTTGCAAATTGTTTGTTAGTTTAATTCTTGATCTAAATGTTTTTAATGGAGTCCATAATTTGTCCTCAAGTTATGGATTACCAAAAGTCTTTTCTTTTAAAGTCCATTAAAGAACACATAGGTTACATAAAATGAAGAGTCTTCATTTTAATAAACCATTAACTCATAAGTTATGAAGTTGAAAAGTTTTGAATAGTTACAAAACTTGCCCTTAAGTTTTGGAACATGTAAAGTCACTTTAGAAAACTTTAGTTCCAAACCCTAGAATTTTAAAAGTTAAAATTCAACCCTTATACTTATAGTATTATAAGTTAATAATACACACACACACACACACACACACACACACACACATATATATATATATATATATATATATATATATATATATATATATATATATATATATATATATATATATATATATATATATATAAGATCAAGTCATTTTACCGTTAGTAGGCCTCATTCACGAAGCTGGTCTATAAGGGGGGTATAAGGTTGTTGCCTATAAAATGACAGCTTAATGGGTGTCCACTATCACCCACCGCTTCCTTGACTGGTGGAGGGTCGTTAGCCGAACGGGTAGGATAATGACTTTAATTCTCATTAAAAGTATAATGATTATAAAGTAACTAAATGTTTTATAAATTCCCAATATTAGTTACTTTAGGAAAATGTGAATTTGGTGCTAACCCATGAAATTACACTTTGCACCTTGCTTAAGTCATTAGTGGAGCGTGTGTGGTTAACCGGCACACTAACTTGGATTTAACAAGGTTGGCAAAGGGTGGCTTAAGGTTTATCATAGATCGGTGGAGCGCGTGTGGTTAACCGGCATATCGATTAGGTGATGAACATTAAGAGTACCAAGTTAATTTGCATGGTTATTCACACCTTGTTTTGTGATCCTCGGCATCCCAGTCACAAAACTTGAAGGGCAGAATCGAGACTGAAACATGCCATTGAAAAGTTCAATGAATCTCAAAAGAATCTAGGAGTTTCAAAACCAATTAAAACCTAATAATACATTTCGTTTTCATGGAGGAAATTGGTGAGTCGTCATTCACCTACCTTCAAATATTTTATAGCTTGGATTACGACATCCCTCTTCTAAGTTATAAAATTTTGTGTTGGGTCCTAGCCTTAATATTACATTTGGGTGTCTTATTAAGGACTATCTTTATATCGAATCAAAATTTGTCTTTCTTCCGTTTCAGATGTCTTCCAACAATGCTGCTTATGGATCAAACCCTACCGACTCCTTCTCTCTCATGAACCTTTATGGGAGAGTCATCTTTGATGGGGCTAATTTTAATGATTGGATTAGGAACATAAGAATGGTCACTCGCTATGAGGACAAGGAATATGTCCTCGAAAGGAGCTGAAGGAACTTGACGAGTCTTCTGCTACTCCAGGGGAGATCGCTGACTTCAGGACTCATGAGAGAGATGCCACTAAAGTGGCATGTATCATGCTGGCCACGATGACATCCGAGCTCCAAAAGTCCTATGAGGACTTTTATCTTTTTGAGATGCACCAGGATCTGATGGAAAGATACCATCAGAGTGCTCATCAAGAGCGATATGAAATAATCTCCTCAATGATAACAACCCGAATGAAGGATGGTGAACCCATCACGGGCCACATGTAGAAAATGCAAAGGTTTGTGGACCGTCTGATGAAATTGAATGTGAACTTCCCCAAGGAGTTGGCAATTGATATCATATTGCACTCCTTACCTTCTTGTTATGATCAATTCCGAATGACCTATCATATGAACAAGGAGGAAGTCACACTCAGCAAACTTCAAGGACTTTTGAAGACCGTCGAAAGTGGTCTTAAAGGTAAATCGGTTGTTACCACTCCTACTCCTACCACCGCCCCTGTTCTGGCTATCAGGCAAGGTAAAGGGAAGAAGAGGAAGAGCCCTTCTAAGGGTACCAAGGGAAAGTCTCTTGCTGGCTCCTCTTCAAGTAGAAACCAAAGGTGGTTATGTCACTCCTTCTGCCAACCCTAAAGAGACTGAATGCTTCTATTTCCATGAAAAGGCGCACTGGAAGCGAAACTGCCCAAAGTACTTTGAAGATGTTAAGGATGGGAAAGTGAAACCCAACCATGCAAGTATTTACACTATATTGTCTAATAAAGTGGCACGTATCATGCTGGCCACGATGACAGCCGAGCTCCAAAAGTGGCATGTATCATGCTGGCCACGATGACAGCCGAGCTCCAAAAGTCCTATGAGGACTTTTATCCTTTTGAGATGCACCAGGATCTGATGGAAAGATACCATCAGAGTGCTCATCAAGAGCGATATGAAATAATCTCCTCCATGATAACAACCCGAATGAAGGATGGTGAACCCATCACGGGCCACATGCAGAAAATGCAAAGGTTTGTGGACCATCTGATGAAGTTGAATGTGAACTTCTCCAAGGAGTTGGCAATTGATATCATATTGCACTCCTTACCTTCTTGCTATGATCAATTCCAAATGACCTATCATATGAACAAGGAGGAGGTCACACTCAACAAACTTCAAGGACTTTTGAAGACCGTAGAAAGTGGTCTTAAAGGTAAAGGGAAAGGTAAAGGGAAGAATAGGAAGAGCCCTTCTAAGGGTACCAAGGGAAAGTCTCTTGATGGCTCCTCTTCAAGTAGAACCAAAGGTGGTTCTGTCACTCCTTCTGCCAACCCTAAAGAGGCTGAATGCTTCTATTGCCATGAAAAGGCGCACTGGAAGCGAAAATGCCCAAAGTACTTTCAAGATGTTAAGGATGGGAAAGTAAAACCCAACCATGCAAGTATTTACACTATATTGTCTAATAACTCACCATATTCTAATTCTTGGGTCCTTGATACAGGTTGTAGTATTCACATATGTTCTGATTTGCAGGGACTAAGAAGAAGTGAGAATGTGGAGCATGGGAAGATAAACTTGATCATGAGGAATATGAAAGCTTCACCTGTCACCAAGATTGGAGTTTATTCTTTGTTGCTAAGTAGTGGGTTAAGATTAGATTTGAATAAATGTTGTTACTCGTCTGAAATGGCGAGAAATATTATTTCCTTTCTCGGTTTGAACAAACAAGGATTTACTTTTTCATTTGATAATGAATGTGGTGGTATTAATGCTTTCTATAATAATGTTCTTTATTTTAAAGCATTACCTTGTGATGGTGTATATGAAACTGTGTCGGTTATAGATAACCTAGGAAATAATGTGTTGTGTATTGATTCTTCCACTAGCTTGGATAAAGCATCATTATGGCATTGTCGTCTTGGACATGTTAGCAAGAAACGCATAGGCCAACTCCAAAAGGATGGAGTCTTGGAGTCATTTGACCTAAAGTCAGATGATAGTTGTGAATCTTGTTTACTTGGAAAAATGAAAAAAATCACCCTTCACTGGTACCTGTGCTAGGGGTGAAGGTTTGTTGGATCTTGTTCGCACAGATGTGTGTGGAACCTTCAGAACCGCCACAAGGGATGCTAACCGCTTCTATGTGACTTTTACTGATGATTACAGTAGATATGGTTATGTCTACTTAATCAAGCATAAGTCAAAACCTTTGAAAAGTTCAAAGAGTTTAAACAGGAAGTGGAGAATCAGCTGGGCAGGAACATTAAGATGCTTCGATCCGATCGAAGTGGTGAGTATCTTAGTACAGAGTTCCTTGACTATCTTAAGGAATGTGGGATTGTCTCACAATTGACACCTCCCAGAACACCACAACTTAATGGTGTGGCTGAGAGGCGTAATCGAACCTTGTTGGACATGGTTCGTTCCATGACGAATCGAGCTTTGCTACCAATATCATTTTGGGGGTATGCCTTAGAGACTGCCGCCCATATCCTTAATCTAGTCCCTACCAAAAAGGTTGTCAAAACACCTCACGAGATGTGGACTGGGAAAGTTCCCAATTTCGACCACATCAAGATTTGGGGTTGCGAGGCATTCATGAGGCGCGAGACTCACGATAAGCTCGAACCTCCGAGTGAGCGGTGTATTTTCATCGGCTACCCACATAAATCCTTTGGTTACCTCTTCTATAGACCCAATGATAATGTGGTCTTTGTGGCAAGGAAAGCAGTCTTTCGCGAGAGAGAGTTCATAAGCCAAGGAAATAGTGGGACGCAAATTGAACTTGAAGAAATTCAAGAGTCAAGTGGTGAAGGAACCTCAAACCCTAGCAATCAACCTGAGGAGGAAACTCCTGTTGATCCAACTGACGAGTCTGTACCTCTGAGACATTCCACGAGAGTTAGGAATGCACCTGAGCATTACTATGGTTTCTATATTACCGCGGAAGGTGATACACTTATCAGTGATAGTACACTGGTAAGTTTGGATGAACCTAACAGCTACACAGAAGCCATGGTAGGCCCCGAGTCTGCTAAATGGAAAGTGACTATGGACAGCGAGATACAGTCCATGTATGACAATCACGTTTGGAACTTGGTTGACAATGTACCAAGTCGTAAGACAGTCGGGTGAAAATGGATCTTCTAGAAGAAGACCGAAATGGATGGGAATGTACACACTTATAAGGCGCAACTGGTTGTAAAGGGATTTTCTCAAACTCCGAGAGTTGACTATGATGAGACCTTTTCACCACTAGTGAAGATTAAGTCCATTAGGGTTATGCTAGCCATTGCTTCATTTCATGATTATGAAATATGGCAAATGGATGTCAAAACCGCTTTCCTTAATGGAAAGTTAGCTGAGGATGTTTACATGAGCCAGCCAGAGGGTTTTGTCAGTACAGAGTACCCTAATAGAGTGTGTAAGCTTGAGAAATCCATCTATGGATTGAAACAAGCACCTCGCAGATGGAATCTTTGTTTCGATGAGAAAGTCAAAGAGTTTGGTTTTTCGAGGAACGAAGATGAGTCCTGTATATATGTCAAGGCTAGTGGGAGTATATTTAGCTTTTTGGTATTATATGTGGATGACATACTACTCATAGGAAATGACATCCCAACTCTGCAGGAGGTGAAGTCCTGGCTTGGGAAGTGTTTCGCTATGAAGGACCTTGGATAACCTGCCTATATCCTAGGGATAAGGATTTTGAGAGACAGGAGTAAGAGACTAATTGGACTTAGTCAAAGTACCTACTTGGATAAGGAGCTGAATAGGTTCAGCATGCGGGATTCTAAGAAAGGATAACTATCGATCCGGAGTAACGCCAGACTGAGTAAGACTCAGAGCCCAAGTACAGAGGCTGAAATAGCTGAGATGAGTCGAGTACCGTATGCTTCCGCTGTAGGCTCGATCATGTATGCTATGACTTGTACTCGTCCTGGTGTGGCCTTTTCTTTGAGCATGGTCAGCAGATATCAGGGGAACCCTGGCAAGGCTCACTGGACTGCGGTAAAAAACATTCTCAAGTACCTGCGGAGGACTAAGGACTGGGTCCTTACCCTCGGTGGGAGTGATGAATTGAGAGTAGTAGGGTATAGTGATGCTAGCTTCCAGACTGATAGAGATAATTTCCGCTCTCAGTCAGGCTGGGTCTTTACCTTAAATGGAGGAGCAATTACTTGGAAAAGTTCCAAGCAGGAGACAGTGGCTGATTCAACTTGCGAATCAGAGTACATAGCAGCAAGCGAGGCAACGAAGGAGGCGATATGGCTGAAGAACTTCATTGGAGACCTTGGATTAGTACCAGCTATAAAGGAGCCTATGGAGATTTTCTGTGATAGTGAAAGTGCAGTTTCCTTAGCCAAGGAACCAATGGATCACGGGAAATCCAGACACATCGACAGAAAATACCATTTCATTAGACATCGAATAGAAGAAGAACTCCTCGTGGAAAAGAGGGTATCATCGGATGAGAACCCAACAGATCCCCTCACGAAGGGACTGAGTAGGGTTAAGGATCTTCAGAATGCGAGGCGCATTGGGCTAAAGGATGATATTAGTTTTATAAATTAGATAGCTTTTGAAATTTGTAAAGTGTAATTGACATTTGATGATTAAATAAAAGTTGTTATTTATTTATAAGTAAAGTGTTACTATCTTCTGTCAATCGTTTACTATCATTTCAGTTTTGCATGTTTTTGACTTCCAGAATAATTATGTTATGGTATATCATATTATTCAAACCATCCACAGTCGATCATACTCTGGAAGTAGGTAATGAGGCAAGACTGTCATGAATGGGTCTGCAGTATTTATGGACCTGATGAATCGGGTCTACAGACCGATGCTTGATCGCTCGGTCATCGTGTTTATAGATGATATCTTGGTGTATTCCAAGACCTGAGAGCAGCACGAGGAGCACCTCATGGAGTTATTGGGAGTTCTGAGACGAGAACGGCTATATGCTAAGTTCTCGAAGTGTGAGTTTCGGTTACGAGAGGTCCAGTTTCTCGGACATCTCGTTAACCAGGAGGGGATTTTGGTCGACCCGGCCAAAATCTAGGCAGTCATGCCGTGGGAGGTGCCGAGATCTCCTTCAGACATCAGGAGTTTTTTGGGATTAGCAGGGTACTACCGGAGATTCATACGAGATTTCTCCAAGATTGCAGTACCCGTCACTCATCTGACGAGGAATGGGGTGGATTTTCGGTGGGGCATTGAGCAGCAGAGGGCATTTGAGACCCTCCGACAGCGGTTATACGAGGCTCCAGTATTGACTCTTCCAGAGGGAGTCGACGATTTTATGGTGTTCTGTGATGCATCCATCACAGGACTGGTGGCGGTCCTCATGCAGAGAGGACGAGTGATAGCCTACACATCGCGGCAGCTGAAGACGCATGAGACGAGATACCCTACACATGATTTGGAGTTGGGAGCGGTGGTATTCGCTCTCAATATTTGGAGACATTACCTCTATGGAGTCCGCTGTACCATATACACGGATCACAAGAGCCTGAGACACATCATGGATCAGCCGAACCTGAACATGAGGCAGTGCAGGTGGCTGGATGTAGTCAATGACTATGATTGCGAGATCCTTTACCACCCCGGTAAAGCGAATGTGGTGGCGGACGCTCTGAGCCGCAAGTCAACTAGGTGTTCCACCCCAGCGGTATGTATGAGGATAACGGTGGATTCTTCGCTTGTGAGTTTGATCAGAGATGCTCAGGTTGAGGGCATGCGACTGGAGAACTGGAAACTGGAGAGGATCAGGGGCGAGAACACCCGGTTTGTGCAGGATAGCCATAGATTGTTGACCCGATGCGGCCGGGTATGGGTTCTGATGTCTGGTGGGGTCAGACAGACAGTTATGGAGGAGGCTCACAAGTCTCACTTTTCTATTCACCTGGGGGCCACCAAGATGTACCGGGACTTGAGTTTGAGTTACTGGTGGCCGTGCATGAAGCGATAAATCGCTTGGTATGTCGAGAGGTGCTTGACATGTAGGATGGTCAATGCCGAGCATTAGAGGCTGCATGGCAAGCTGCAACCCCTGGAGATTCCCATGTGGAAATGGGAACAAATCATGATGAACTTTATTACCAAGCTGCCGAGGACGGGGAAGGGGTTTGATGCTATATGGGTCATTGAGGATCGATTGACCAAGAGTGCCCATTTCCTGGCCATACGGGAGAGTTCATCGGCCGAGAAGTTGGCCGACGTGTATGTCCGCGAGATTGTTGCTCGCCACGGAGTTCCGGTCTCCATTGTCTCTGATCGAGATGTTAGATTTACCTCCCGTTTCCGGTAGAAGTTCCACGAGGAACTGGGCACGCGACTGCACTTTAGCACACCATATCATCCGCAGACCGACGGTCAGAGCGAGCGGACCATACAGACCCTTGAGGATATGTTAAGGGCTTGTGTCATCGATTTCGGTGGGATTTGGGATTCCCACCTACCTTTTGCGGAGTTCGCCTACAACAACAACTACCATTCCAACATTGGCGCCCCGCCTTTTGAGCTGTTGTACGGGCGGAGATGTTGCACCCCAGTTTGTTGGGGTGAGGTTGGTCACAGAGTGATGGGACGGACATAGGTAGTTTTGCAAACTACCGAGAAGGTTCAGCAGATTAGACAGCGACTACAGACCGCTCATAGTCGGCAGAAGAGTTACGCCGACAGGCACCGATATTAGTTGGAGTTCCAGGTAGGTGACATGGTGTTACTGAAGGTTTCACCATGGAAGGGTGTGATTCGCTTCAGGAAGAGGGGAAAGTTGGGTCCCCGATACATTGGACCATTTCGGGTTATCGCCAGGGTTGGCAAGGTTGCATACAGATTGAAGGAGCTCCGTCAGATACACAACACTTTTCACGTTTCGCAATTGCAAAAATGCATCATGGATCAGGAGGCAGTAGTATCGTTGGATGATATTCAGGTCGATGAGTGCCTGAATTATGTAGAGAGGCCCGTGGCCATTCTAGAGAGGAAGATGAAGGTTTTGCGACAGTGGGAGCATCGGAGAGGATCCGAGTGGACTTGGGAGCCCGAGTCCGAGATGCGGGAGCATTACCCAGATCTATTTACCGCAGCAGACTTCGAGGACAAAGTCTCGGTCAAGTGGGGGAGAATTGTAACATCCCGAGATTTTGCAGGTATTTCCAAACCCTCTTCTATCATTACTTGTCGTTTGTAGTCCTTGGGGTTGGAAGTGTAGATCCAATTCAAGTATAAGGGCCAAGGTTACAACCTTGGGTCAAGAAGGAGTACGCTGAGCGTATATAAAAGTACGCTAAGCGTACTAGGGTCCGCCTTAGTACTCTGGGCGTACACTTGTGTACGCTAGGCGTACTTATATCAGGATGAAACCCTAATATTTAGGGTTTGGGGACTATATAAGCAACATTATGAGCACCAAACCGTCCCTTACCTCAGCCTCCACTGCTTAGAGTCGTTTTCCTTAAACCCTAGCCATTTCCTTGAGTGTGTGAGCTTATTGAGTGTTTCTTGAGTGTTTTAAGAAGAAGGTGTTGCACCAAGGAGTTTGGAGGAGAAGATCAAGCTTGTAGATCTGAAGTTAGTTTGTGCCTTAGAAGCTCCAGAAGGTAAAAAGCTTCAAACTTTATGCATATATGTTTAGAGCTAGCCATTTTTCTTTAAAGAACCATTTCTTGTCCCAAAAAGTCCCAAGATGGTGCATGATGTGATTTGGACGAAATGAACTGTCCTTCTAGACTCTTGAAGGAGTTTTGAGTGATAAAAATGAGGTCTCAATGGCTTAAGATGTCCCATGCATGGAGTAGGAAGGTCTTAATGGATTAAGACCAAGTATTAAGAACTTTCTGGACATCCAAAGTGATAAAGTTCATGACTTTATGGGTCCTAGGCACATTTGGTCACTGGATCTGAAGTTTGGGCTTAAGTGCTTAAGTCATTAAGCACTTATTAAGTTTTTGGAAAAACACGACGTACGCCCAACGTAAATCCAGTACGCCCAGCGTACTGGGTCAACCACCCCGATGGTGGTCAACATCAGAACGAGTACGCCCAGCGTACCAGAGGAGTACGCCCCACGTACGTCCTCTGTTGGGCTTTTGACATTTGGGCTTCGGGTTTTGGGATGTTTATGGAGTAGTTGGATTTGAGCCTTTGTTGGACTTTATGAATATGATGTTTTGGGCCAAGTTTTGATAATGGATCTTGGAATTAGGCCCAATTAGGAAGTTGGGCCCAATTTGGTAAATTGGGCCATTAGTGGGCTTTGCATAAGGACTTTCAAAGTTATGGACTTGGCATTGGGCTTTGGCCCAATAAATAGAATGGACATGATGGATTGTGTGGGCCCTTGGTCAAGACTGTTATATGGTGTATTGACTTGGTATTTATTATGTGATAGTTCGGGATTTCCGGTGAGACAACAGTCAGAGGTTCAGTACTTCAGCACTACTTGCGAGGTGAGTTAACCTTACTATACTCAAGGGTCTAAGGCACTAAGGCCGACCCTTTGGATGGTTATCTGGATATGTTATGCTAGTATGATTTGTTAGATCGGTATCCTAGTAGATAGGATAGTATTGTGTGTTATGTGATATGATCAGTTTGATCGGTTTGCTTGTCTATAGACTGTTATGTGATTATCTGTTATATGTGCACATGTTTGTTTGGCGGTTGAGGCTTATCTGCTTTGTGCAAAAGCCAATAGACCTGGGCATTCCAACCTGTTGGTTGTGGGCCGTGAGTATTCCATCCCGAGGATGATTGGACTCATAGTATGTGGGAATTCCAACCTGTTGGTTGTGGGCCTGGGGTATTCCATCCCGAGGATGATTGGACCCATAGTATGTTGGTATTCCAACCGGATGGTTGAGGGCCTGAGGTATTTCAACCCGATGGTTGACTGGACCCATAGTATGTTGTTTATGATTATATGTGTATTATTGTGGGTATGGGTATTTTGGGGGAACTCACTAAGCTCTCGGGCTTACATTTTTAGTTTATTGTTTCAGGTACATCAGGGGATCGCGGCAAGGCAAAGGCGTGATCGTACATCTCCTCACAGTTTATGACTTTTTTTATGGGATACTCTGATATGAAACTATTTTGAAAACAAATTGTAATAACTTAACGATTTTAAATGTTTGAAAAAGTTTTAAATTGGCTTAAATTTTATGGGTGATACAAAAGTAATATTTTTAATATAAAAATATTATATATTTAAGATAATGTTTATTAATATATAATAATCCAATCAAATAGAAATAAGCTATTAAAAAAAGAAATTAAAAAATAATTAACTAAATGTAATTAACAATCCAATAAAATAATATTTATTAATATATAATCATAAACTAAAAAATTAATCCAATAAAAAGAAATTAAAAAAAGAATTAATGTATAACAATTAAATAAAATAAAAAAGAATAGATGTAGAAATGGTCCTTATAGTTTGGTTGCAGAAATGACCGTTAAAGGTAAAATTATCATTTTAAAAAAGTTAACAACCAAACTGTTAAAGTTAAAATTTTTGGACAAAAAACGTAGAATGTATCCAAAATTAGATCACTTTTGCACCACAAAATATTTTTGGACCAAAACAATATAATTTTGACAACCATATAGACCATTTTTGCAATTTGTCAATAAAATAAAAAAGCAAAATATATACTTCTGTTATAAAAATTACATCAAATTGTTGAGTTAGACAATACATGTGGATGAACAACTTTTACCCCTTGAATAATTTCCTTTGCATATCGAATTACTATTTTGATGATGTATGAATAGGATGTAATGTAGTATAAATACCCATTAAAGAGAAAATCATACTATCTTGAATACAATCTTCAAAGTGTTCAAGAATCCTCTGAAATCTTCTTTTTTATTTTATAAAGTTTTAGTTTAAATTTTTAGTTTTAGTTTTAATTACGTCGAATTTATAACACGTTATCAACACGAAAGCTCTAATCAAAACTATTAAACAAGTGGAAATCACATCTATCTTAATCAAGATATGTATTACTTAGTAAAAACATTATTAGTTATAAAAACCTCTATCATATTTAAAATATTAATGAATTAATAAAACTTATTCATTATGGACATTATGAACTACTAACAATTTTTATTTCTTATACTAACATTTCTTTATGTTTTTGTAATTTTTATGCATATTAACATTTATATTATGTAACTAATTTTTATTTATGCATACTAACATTTAAATTATGCAAGTAGTTTTTGTTTATGTATATTAACGTTTATTTATACATGCCAATGTTTATTTATTTATATTTTAGATATTTTTCATAATTTTATTTAAACATTTACTAATATTTATTTATGTTTCTAATAAAAAAAATATTCCTTTTCTGGACACGACTACGATTATTACCTTGTCCACGACTAGAGTTATGGTTCTTATTATGGCTTAGGTTTCGATTAAAATAGCCACGACCTCGTCCTCGACCATGACCACGCCCTCGTCCACATGTATTGTTTCGATGACAATCAGTATTTGTAGCATTTGCTGCAGGAAGTGCTACAAATCCCGTTGGACGAGATTCATGGTTTTTCATCAAAAGCTTATTGTTTTGCTCTGCAACAAGCAAACATGCATTCAGTTCAGAATATTTTGTGAACTTTTGCAACCGATATTGTTGCATCAAGGTAATGTTTGTTGCATGAAACGTAGAGTAAGTTTTTTCCAATATATCTTTATAAGTAACTTCTTGTCCACAATACTTCAGTTGTGAACATATTCTGAACAAAACTGAGTTGTATTCATTTACTTTCTTAAAGTCTTGAAACCTCAGCGTTCTTCATTCATCTCTAGCATTTGGATCAGTAATATCAAGATATTCAAATCCAAACAATTATTAAATTCATATATATTATTTGAGATTCCCATAGACTCAAGATGCATTTTTACATCTATCATCCATGGCACATAATTTTTCCACTAACTTCAAGTGCTGTAAACTCGAGCTTTGCAATGTTGGACATATTGTAACTATAAATTTAAACAAAATGACAAGATGAAAATTAAAATCCATTTATTTCAGAATGTATTGCACAAAACAGAAGCGGAAGAAGAATCATCTCATACAAGACTAAATATTAGTAAATGTTTAAATAAAATTATGAAACATAAATTCTCAAATGGGATATATCTGGTTCTTTATCAAAAGCAAGTTGTAAGGGAGAATATACATGATATGAACTTGGTCTCATGCGTATCATTGATCTAGCAAGGTTCATTTCATTCCCAACAAAAAGACATTGGAATGGGATTAAACATATTTTGCGATACTTTCGAGGAACTACTGATTTTGGGTTATTTTATCCTAATGATTCAAAACAAGGTTTGATTGGTTATGCAGATGCAGGCTATTTATCTGATCCTCATAAAGCTAGATCTCAAACTGGATACGTATTCATGAACAGAGGCACCACAATTTCCTGGAACTCTCAAAAGCAAACACTTATCGTCACATTCTCAAATCGTGCAGAAGTAATTGCACTAAATGAAGCTAGTAGAGAATGCATATGGTTAAGATCGATGAGACAACTCATTTTGTCTTCACGTGGACTAGATAAAGATAAAGGTCTAACTTTAATTTATGAAGATAACTTAGCATGTGTCACTCAAATGAAAGAAGGATATACCAAGAGCGACATGACAAAACATATACCTCCAAAGTTTATTGAGTACATTCAAGAGCTTATAAAAGATCAAAAGGTTGAGATAGAATATGTTCAATCCAACAACAATGTATCAGACCTCTTCACAAAAGCACTTCCTACTGCAATCTTCAGAAAACACGTACATGACATTGAAATGCGACATGTGCACAACACTTAACGTAACAGATGTCTAAATGAAGGGGGGGGGGGGTCAACTATATACTACACTCTTTTTCCCTTCGTTAAAATTTTTTCCACTAGGTTTTCTTTAGCAATGTTTTTAATGAGGCAGTACTTCAAGGTTGAACTCAGATTAGAAAAATTGTTATTCAAGGGGAAGTGTTATAAAAAATTACATCAAATTATTAAGTTAGACAATGCATATGGACGAACAATTTTCACCCCTTGAATAATTTTCTTTGCCTATTGAATTACTATTTTGATGATGTATGAATATGATGTTATGTAGTATAAATAACCATCAAATGTAAAGAGAAAATCACACCATATTGAATACAATCTTCTAAGTATTCAAGAATCCTCTCAAATCTCTTTCTTTTATTTTATAATGTTTTAGTTTTATTTTTTTAGTTTTAGTTTTAATTACGTTGAATTTATAACAATTTCAACCTTTTTCAAAATTTTAAGAGATCAAAATCACAAAAATAAAAATCCAAATTTAAACCATTGATTTAAATATAATTTTTTTTGAATTGAAACCACAAAAAAACCACTACCAGACCATCTTTGCATTTTCCTCTATACATAACATGAAAACATTGATATATATTTAAAAAATTGATATAATTTAATTACATAATTTTTTAAAATAATTCATAATGGGTGCTACTAAGTACCACACTCTTATAAATTAGTCATATAAATTGTTAAATTACATGATATCCCGGATATGCAAGCAATATTCCACACACAAAAGGATGCTTCATATTTTGAATAAGACAATTTATGTACTGTATAGTAAAAAATTAAAATGTTTGTAATGTAAAATTTAAATAAAAAAATTAGTGAGTTTCCTTTGCAAATTATCCTATTTCGACAAACCAATTCATAAACCAGCTTTCTCAAAATCAATGCTTCTCTTAGATTTCTCTCTACTTCTCTTTCATTCGTTAGTTAATCGGCGCCGCCGTGTTTTGCTGCTTCTTTTGGACTTTTCTCTGTTCATTGACTGTTGTTGAAAAAAGAAAGTAACTATTTAACCTCTTGACTCATCCATTATAAAACGATATCCACAAACCACAAATACCAAACAACCATTTTCATCAATTATTCTCTATTTGATTCTCCGATTCCATTACATATCAATCGAACATCAACTCATTAGTTCCAACGACAGAACCGAATTGGGAGTGTGTGGATCTCCCGCTGCATGCAATCGGCTTTGAGATCGATGAGTTAACGCCACACAAAGTCACCGGTCATCTTAAGGTCACCGAGAAGTCTTGTCAGGTGAGATTAATTTTTTCAATCTTCTCCGAATACGAAACTGAAATCTGAATCATACTCCAACAATCAGCCGTTTAAGGTGTTACACGGCGGAGTATCGGCGTTAATAGCAGAGTCGCTGGCGAGTAAGGGAGCAGTCCTAGCGTCGGGATGGAAAAGAGTCGCCGGAATACAGCTCAGCATCAACCATCTCAAACGTGCTGACATCGGTGATCTTGTTTTTGCTGAGGCCACACCTCTCCACGTTGGAAAAACCATTCAGGTTCTTGATTTTTCCCTTCTTTCTTGATAATTTCTTGATATGTGACATGATGAGAATTGGAACAGGTATGGGAGGTGAGGCTATGGAAGATTGATCTTCATAACCCAGAAAGTAGATTGCTTATATCGACATCAATGGTTACTCTTGTCACAAACTCACCTATTCCAGATAATCTTAAAGATGGTGTTGAAAATTTTAAGAAGTATGCTAAGTTATAACTTAGAAGTTATAATCTCCTCTTTCACTTCCTTCATACAATAACTTACATACTAAAAATATATGTAGACACGTGATAGTGTAAGTGTTAGTGATACAAGAATGTTTGTTCCACAGAATAAATCTAATTTTACTTAACCTTTTTATATAATTTCTGATGTTGAGGATTAGGAGGGGAATGGGGATTCATGTTTCTTCTGAAGTGACATGATATCAAGAGTGTATCTAGCTTTCCCATGCGTCTTATTTTTTTTGGTTGTCACCAATTCGGTTTCATTAAGTCTAATGCATGAATAACAAATGAACAATTAAAAAACAAACAAATCGTAAGACGTAGACGTATACAGTCGACATGTGTAACTGTCATTAACTGTGATTTGTTGTATTGACATCATTGTAAGTTTAGATCAATATACGTCCAACACAAGAGTCACAAGAGTCGTCATAATTTGTTCCGAGATGTTCTGTTATTCGCATAACAAATTAAATTACAGTCAAACTATATTCATCATCCACACAAATAAGTCCAATCGTTTATTAAAAAATATTCAATCGTTTTGATTATTGTCTATAAAATATAAGATTGAGCACAGGTGCGGAGCTTCAACATTTGATTTCGGGGGAGGAGAGCGGAAATATAATATGTATAAAAATCGGTGAACAGGAGGGGCCACAACCAAAATTTTATATTTTTAGATCTAATATGTATAAAATTAAAATATAGGGCTACTTCTAACCAAAAAATATAATTAAGATCATGGATAAATGTACTCTAAGATACTAGAATAATGAGTTTTATAACATGAACTTTTGAACAATATGGTTTATTTATTATTAGATAAAAGTCATATAACTATAAAAATGGTCTCTTTGATATGTATTTTTATTTTTTATTTTTTAATTTGGAAAAGGTTCAAACCCTTTAAAAAAATGGACGAAGGGTCATTTTCAGCAAGTTTGTTTTGCGGTTTTGGTCCATGTCCAAACTAAAAAAACTATTATACACTTCTTTATTTTTAATGTTTTTTTTAATATTTAATAAATATTAAAAAGAAATGTGCTTACAACTCTCTCTCTCTCTCTCTCTCTCTCTCTCTCTCTCTCTCTCTCTCTCTCCCAACCCTAATTTTAGGCCTAATGAAGTTGCATCAAATTCCATGCGTTCCTTTTTGTCATCAATGGTGGACTCCTTAACTAATCCATCTATAACTCCCTTCAAACTTCATCTACCGTCATTCAAAGTATTGTAGTGGGGAGCGACTTTCACTTTAACTTCTCTAATCCTAATTCTTCCTCCAACCCTAACTTCAAATTCGACCCAATGAATTTCAAACTACAATGAGTTTTCTCAATATACTGTTTAGTTTAGGTGAGTTTTCTCACTATACTGTAGGACACTAGGTGTCGTTATGTGCTTGTTGTATTCTTGATAGTTGCTGGTATGGTTTGTTATCGAATCGAAAGTTGATTTTCGATTGAGAATCGCTGAAGTCAAATGTGAATCGTTTGGAATCGATTTTGACTGGAACCTATGCTCAGTTGGAGTCGTTCGAGTCGAGTATTGACGATACTGTTTGGAGTCGATTTTGACGTGTTTTTGAGGACACTATAAATGGAATGACCGCGCATGTCCTGTTTGATTCTGGTGCTACCCGATCTTTTGTGTCTCTTGCGTTTAGCAAGAATTTTAGCATTTCTCCAAGGACTATAAATTACTCTTTGGAGGTAAAGATCGATGATGGTCGTTTAGTTAGTGCTTTTAGGGTTCATAAGGGTTGTGTTTTGAATATATATTCAACGAGAGTTATTCTATCGATTTGGTTCCGATCCCCATGTGAGGGTCAAAAGTTATTGTGGGTATGGATTGGTTGGGCCCTAATAGGGATATGATTGATTGTGAGCACCAGTTGGTGAGAGTTCGATCCCCAAGTGAGAGAGAACTGGTTATTCATGGTGAGGGTGCCCAGTACGATCCAACTCTTTGTTCAGTTGCGAGATCTAAGAGATAATTTCAGTAGGGATGTTCTAGATTTATGGCTTACGTGATGAACACTCAACTTGAAGGGGTGATGGTCGTGGATGATGTGCCTATTGTTCGGGAGTTCCCCGATGTGTTTCCCGAGGATTTTACGAGAGTGCCTCCTAATAGGCAGATGGAGTTTCAGATCTATTTCATTCTGGGCGCGACACCGATAGCAAGGATGCCATGCCGTTTAGTACATTCGGAGATATAGGAGTTATCTACACAACTTCCTGAGCTGTTAGATAAGGGATTTATTAGACCGACTAATTCGCCATAGGGAGCATTGATGCTATTCATGAAGAAGAAGGATGTTTCATACCGGATGTGTATTGATACCGAGAGTTGAACAAGCTAACGCTGAAGAACCATTATTCGCTCCTAAGGATAGATGATTTATTTGACCAGATTCAGGGTGCATCTTGGTTTTCCAAGATTAATTTGCGATCAGGATTTCATCAAATGAGGGTCAGAGACTAGGATGTGTAAAAGACGGCCTTCAATATTCATTATGATCATTACGAGTTTGTGGCGATGCCTTTCGGGCTCACCAATGCAACAACAATGTTCATGGATCTCATGAATCGAGTTTGCAGACCGATGATGGATCGGCCGGTTATTGTGTTTATTGATGATATCTTGGTTTACTCCCGGACTAAGGAGCAACATGGGGAGCACTTGAGGGAGGTTTTGGAGACGCTGAGGAGGGAGAGGACTTTTTGTGAGCCTCTGATGATCCTTAATGCAGCCACAAAGCAGCGTGATTGACGACCAAAAGAAGTGAAGGACGAAAAAGAATTTCTTTCTGCCCAGTATTTACGACGTGATGAGCATCATGTCACGTCGTGGCCTTAGCAGAATCACATTAAGACTTCTTCGGTTAAGCTGTATCAACAGCCACTAACTTATCCGTCTCGAGCCAAGAAACACCCATTGGAAAAAGAGCATAAAAGATTTATTGGGCAAGTAAAGGGAATTCCGATTAACATACCTATCATTGAACCCATGGCAAAGATGCCCGAATATGCGAAATTCCTTCAAGACCTTCTCAACACTCGTCAAGAATTGGAAAAGATGTCTAAATTTGTTCTTAATGAACAATGTTCATTGGTTGTGATGAAAGGATTACCATCCAAGATGGGAGATCCAGTACGCCTCACTTTTC
This sequence comes from Lactuca virosa, assembly GCF_052849685.1. Lineage (NCBI taxonomy): Eukaryota > Viridiplantae > Streptophyta > Magnoliopsida > Asterales > Asteraceae > Lactuca > Lactuca virosa. The sequence continues at coordinate 89,235,291 of NC_136432.1, forward strand.
CATGTTAATTTGGAAATTTAACAAGAACTTACGCTTTAGCGGATTCTGGAGCTAGCATCAACTTGATGCTATATTTATTCTACCAAAAGCTTAACTTACAAGAATTTAAGAACATGAGAATGGTAATCCATATGGAAAATTGATCGGTTACTTATCCTCGGGGCATTGTTGGAGATTTATTGGTGAAAATTGGAAAATATATTTTTCCAATTGATGTTTTTTAGATATGAAAGACGTGCCTATTATTATTGGTCATCCACTACTCAATACCACAAGAGTTTTAGTCGATATTCATGAATCGAATCTTACACTACGAGTGGGAAATGAAGAAATAACCTTTAGAGTCGACAAGACGTTCACACCTTTGAAAGCTAATAATGATGTATTTTTTATGGACGAACCAAATGAAGAAGAGCATGAAGATAATAATGAGCTTGAAGAATGGGAGAGATTGATGGAGGAGGATTTAAGAACTTGGGAAAAGCCAAAACCGCAAGAAGAAATCAAGCTTACAAAGCCTAGAGCCTAAACTCCAATCACATTTGAAGTGTTTCCATTCACTACCCCAAGGGTGGAATCCGAAGAAACAAATAATAAAGATGAGCTTAGTGACGAGGAGATAGACAAGAAAGTGAAGATACCACATTTGTCAAGATGGATGTGGAAATCAAACAACCTGATAAGGAGAAGAAGAAGAGAAAATTGGCTGAAAAATCTCAAGGAGTCAAGTGCAAACAAGATCTAAGTGATAACCCGAAAAAGAAAGAAAACTTGAAGAAAGCTTACAGAAGATGGGTTGCAACTTATAAAAGGAAATCACTCGAGATAAACGAGAGCATGGAGAATCCACTCCCAACCGACACAACGTAGATCAGGAAGGAGTCCGGCTCACGACTCCATCAAAAGAAGTGCTTCTCGGGAGGCAACCCGAGTTTGGCTTGAATTTTTCTTCCCTTTTCTTTTTAGTTTTATTGTTTCATTTTCGTTTTTACTTCTTAGAACTAGTCACTCATTCATTCCGTGTTTTAAATTAAGTGTGGGATCATATGAGTGTTGGGGTGAAAATTTTTATAATTTTTTTTTTTTGAAAAAAAATGGATTTTCAAAATTACATAGTACCCACAACGTAGCTGTTCATTGCCACGGCGTGGGGTTCAAGGAAAGCTCCGATAACAATTTTCAAACCTCACGACGTGACGAAGTATATGTCAAGACGTGAGAAAAGGGGGGACCAATTTGCTTTTTATACCCTAAAAAATCCTTTAACGATCACTTTCACCAACATCACGAATGTGTGTTGCCCCCACTTTGATTTTCTGCTATTTCCACTTAGTTTCTTTCCACTTTCTTGCTAAGTCAACATCCGAGGTACGATTTATCCATCTAAATCCTTTAATTTTTCTGATTTTGTGCATTTTGAAACTTTAGGCTTGATTTTAGGGTTTATATGTTCAAAATTTCAAATTTTTCTTGAGCAATCGAGGTTTCATGTTTGATTACTAGGTTTAGGTTTACCATTAGACAAAACCCTATGAATATTTTTGGATTGATTTGGCATAAACAGGTCATGATTTGGAAAATTTTTCCGGACTGTCCTCATGACGTGAAGCCCTTTGGCTCACGACGTGAAAATTGGAAGAACAGACCCATTTATTTTCTGTTTTGCTTAAATACTATTGTTTTTTTGTGGTTGGTTTGTTTCTTATTTTTGCAGCATAATGAGACCAAGAAGGGATAATAAACAACCTCAAGAGAATGTCTCAAACTTACACCAATTGTATAGATTGCTACAAGATATTCCAAGCAATTTTTTGAACAATTACAACAATCGGTTGGGGGCGGCCCCATAACACATAAATTGTTGTTACTTCTATAATCGATTTGGATTGGTTAAGAGGATTTGGGATTATAGAACAAGTGGAGAGGTATTGGAATAAGAGATATATTGTGAATGGGTTTTCATTGACATGTAACAGATGGCGTAATCTTTTCATGATCCAAGAACCCATGTATCAAGAACTTTCAGTGGAATTCTTTGCTACCATCCATTTTCAGGAAAACACGGTGGACTCGACTTTTGAACGGGTGCTTGCATTTCTATTAGCAGGTGAATATAGGGAATGTAGCTTGGTGGAATTTGCATGGAGGATGGGTTTATGCCCCGAAGAAGAATCTAGGTCTCCTTACTTTCCTTTGTTCTTGCAAGACACTTGCCGAGATTTTACCGAGGGTACTCAAGATTTAGCATTTTTAGAGAACCATTTCCAACTATCAATATGACTCGAAGGATGCTCAAGAGAGCTATATACAATCATTAATTCACTGATTCTTGCACTGGCTTATTACCTTTAGTATCAATCATAAAAAGCATGGTGACAAGGTTCCAATCGCGAACTCACGTTGGGTGTCTTTTGCAATGTCTCGTACATGTTAGCAAGTTTCTTGGGAGGAAAAGCGGTTAGTTCTAGAGCATGAAGTCCAATCACGGGTGGATATTTTGTAGCCTGCCTTGCAAGGTCTTAGGGCATATTAGTTATGGATATAATTCGATATTTGATTCAAATTCGGCCCATTAAACTCATCACCCACTTTTTAGAGACTATGAGAGTGATGGTGAATTTAGGGGTACTTTTAGGATACCGGACGGAAACGAGGAAGTGCCACTGGAGCGTATGGAGGATCAACGACTGAGAAGAAGGTGGAATGTGCAACAACAAGGTAGAGAGGAAACCTAACCACCACCCCCACGAGATGTACCCTTGGGTCGATTCCCGACTGACCTGTTTCAAAACAAGGTTGGCACTTACTTAGACAATCGTCGTGGAGGATTCAACTTTATACAATGGACAATCCATGGACGGGTTATACTCGCATTTCAATATTGAGCGGCCGGAAAACATGCCCCATCAATTGCCATATATTCCTACTTAGGAAGAATTATGGGCTACCGTACATGATGGAGCAGGAACGATTGGTCCAAGGAACGAGGATGATAAGTGAATTTATCCTTTTTTATTTGTATTTTTGGTTTCATTTGTATTTGTTTTAATTTGTTTGATTTTGGTGTGTTTTATTATTTTTAATTTGTTTTCAAAAACTTGTAACCAAATGTTTGTTTTTGTTTCCTTGTTTCAACTCTAGGATTTCTTCTTATTTTTGTTGATCACAAAAGTTATCTAACTGTCGAGAAAAAGCCGAAAGAGTAGAAAGTTAGAAAACACGAAGACCACAACTTTTGATAAGTGTGGGGTGCCTATAAAGTGAGGAAGAAATTAAGGGAGTTTTTACAAAAGAGAAGATGACTAGAAATGAGTTTAAAGCCATTATGAATAGAATTGAAGATATACCAAAGAAGTGTATTTTGGCAGAAATACATTTTGTGAGACTCCAGTTCTCACGACGTGACCAACTACATGTCACGTCGTGGCGTTTATTTCCATCAGGATTCCAGATTTTGACATTTTCGTTCTCACGACGTGGTAACTACACTATCACGTCGTGAAGCCTTCAGATAATCGATATTCTGTTAGTCTAGCATTCGATATCATGATGTGGTTACTACTATTTCACGCCGTGACCGAAGAATGTTGTATTGTTTTGAAGATTTTTGCACCACATTTTTCCAAGTTACGGGTCTTTAGTTTACTTATCCGACACATTCACAAAAAGCAACAGGAGTCCAGTTCCAACAATTTATCGAGATGTTCAAGTTTTCCCATCACGATCAAATTTGATCTCGCCACCACTACCCCTTGGGGAGTTTGTTCCTTTTCTCCCTTTTGTTGCTTCTTATGTGCTTTTAATTGTTTTATACATACAATGAGGGCATTGTATGAACTAAATGTGGGGTAGGGGGTCGAAAAAGGATTTTCAAGCATCAAAGTTATTAAGATAAAAATGCTAGAAATTTAAAAATTAATTATATAAACTTGCAAAATAGTCTAATAAATCTAGTGCATTGTAAAAATTTTGATGTTATCGCATTCGGGCTAGTTTGCTAGTGTCATGTGGGATGATTCGATGCGAAATCTAAGATTTAGCTGAGCCAATATGTTATAGTGTATTTGTGGCTTCCCATTCCTAGTGAAATTGTGAGACAAAAATGCAACCTTGTGTAGTTTGAGGGACATAATATGTTTAGCATCATGTACTAGAAATTTATTTAGGAAAGCTTATGTAATAATCATTGCACTTTAAAATAATGCATTTAACCAATAAGGGTTGAAGTTAAGTTCCCTTGCTTAAGCATATGTTTTTTTTAGGTTTTTAGTTTTGAGTGAAAAAAATGAGTTATGAAAAAGAAAAAAATAGAAAAGAAAATTAAAAAAAGTTGCAAAAAGTTTGTTGAGTGAATAAGAGCTTAGAAAGTATGAATATCAAGAAAAGTTCAAAAGTTACAAATATTGAAGAATCAAGTTGAAGAAAGTCAAGAATAAGGCAAATTTCCAAGTGATTACTTATTGTAATTTTTCTTTCTAGGTAATTTTACCATATGTATGCTTGGGAGCTTAACAAAAATTACCTTGAGGTTAAGAAATTTTTTTGAGGATGGATTCCGAGGCCGACATAAAATGAATGACGTTCCAAATAAGTCGGAAATATTTATGAGATTGTGAATATTTAGGGCTTGGGAAGTAGTTAGGATATTATAGACACAAATACATGCATTGAGGTGATGTGTAATTAGTGAGTTTAATTCGGATTGTTTTGCGTGATATTGGTGGGCAAAGTTATATGTGATGTATTAAAATAAGTTTTGCTTGAGGGAAAGCAAAAGGCAAGTGTGGGGTATTTGGATTTTGTCATATTTATACAAATATTTAGGCATTATTTTAATACATTGAAGCTATATTTTGGTGAAATACATAGATATTTGGTACTTATAATGTTCAATTATATTTTGTAGCCAAAAAGGACATTCTCAAGGAAAAGGAGCTGAAATTGACAAGAACTAGATAGTTGGAGGACTGGTGGTGAAACGAGAAGATGAAAGATGAAGAAATCATGAAAAAAGAAGTTCCCACGAAGTGGACACTTGATTCCCACAATGTGGAATTCAGAAGATTCTCGATTCCTGCATTAATCCATATTCACGATGTGACGCAATACCATTCCCTTCGTGACCACGTGTCAGACCAAGATTCCTCTACGAACATGGACAATTTCCTTGGCGCATACGAGATATACATGACTCCCATGATGTTGCTCCTATTTTCCACATTGTTGAGACCATATTTTGGAAACTATATAATTCGATCATTACATCGAAAGAAAAGACTTATGGGAGCAGAGAGCTTCGATTGAAGAGCGAAAAATAACCCTTCGAAGTCAGAAGAAGATTGGAGACCAAGATATTATGATACTGGAGCAAGATTTCACATCATTTATTCGGTTTGCTTAGATTTAGTCATGTCTAGCTTCGTTTCCTATGTGTTTATGTGTTTTTCTTCTACAATCATGAGCTAAATCTTTAGACTTTCGTTTAGTAATGATGAAACCTAATAGTATGTGTTAGTTTCTCTTTTTATAGATTTATTAAAGTTGGTTTAGCTTGTGTTTGATATGTCAATGCATAGTGTGTTAAAAATTGCGTAATTGAATCTTAAATTGTTGGAGCTAGTGATTGGCCAAATCGTAGATTAGTAATAAATAATTAAGGATAGTTGCTTTAACTGTGCCAGAGCACATAATTAGATCATAATTTGTGTTTTGGTTATTTGTCTAGATCATAGATAATTAATCTTAGATTTATCATATATACCCTAATAAACTTCATAATCAATTTAGTGTCACTTGTGTAAGACCATTGTATATTAGTCCATAAAATTGGTGAAAACATTAAGAGATCGGACAAAGTCTTCTAATAATATTTATATTAGTAACCAACTGAAGATAATCCATGTCTTGAAACTAACCTTGAAAAAAGGCGTGATTCAAAGCTAATCGAAAGTGTTTTAATTATCATGGTTTACAATCGTCTTTAGTCATTTCCTTGCTTGGTTTTTAGTTGTTTGAGTAATGAAGTTCATCTAAACTTGTGACATCAGATAAAAATCCCTCAAATCTAGTTGTTTTTCTTTCTTTAAATTTTAGTAGTTATTTTATTAATTGAAATACCGTTCCATGTGATCGACACCCGACTTACTTTACTATTAGGTTTATTAATTAGTTGAGTTTGTTAGGTTTATTAATTTAAAACTAGTAGGTATAATTCAGCACTTCAAGGACTATCAGCAGTCCTATGGGATCACAACAGCCCTATGGGTTATCAGCAACCATGTGGGTTATCAACACCCTAATAATACACATAACAATAATAATCAAATAAGACTCAGTTAGTCTAGAATGCACACCACTATGGCATAGGTAATACAGTGAGAAGATTCACTTAAATGAAGAGCTAAAATCCACTACTCAAAATCTCAAAGAATCAGTTACACGAACCTCCCAAACCAATCACAAGCTAAACCTCAGATTATAGCTCAACACCTCACAAAGTTTGAGCAAAATTCAAACTGGTCAAAAGTCAACGGTCAACGGTCAAAGTTAACAGCCAAATGTCAACACAGATGATCACCAAGTCGTGATTATGCACCTTCCACGATGTGGAAATCCCTCAACAAAATAGTCGTGAAGAATCCACTCGCCACCACGTGGTAAGCAAGTTGCCACGTCGTGGGAACTGTCCAGAAACCACTTAATGGATTAAGCCCATAACCCATTAAGCCACACACTCTTCTCTTCCAAAATAATTCCAAATGTCCATAAGCTTCATAAAAACCTTTGCTTTATGGACATACATGTTCACTGCATGTCTTGGCTTGGTTAGGTCAATAATTGTGAAAATAAGGTCAAAAATTCTTGCAAGGAAACAAAACTCATCCAAACATCGGATCTAGCATAGCAAACCTCAAAGAGACCCCATGTAAGGTCCCAAAAATTATAAGATAAAAAGTTTACTTTTAATTCAACCAGAAACACCAATTATCCTTTTTTTCCAATCATTCAAAAGTATTTCAGAATAAAAACAGTTATCAGAGTACAATCCCAAAATCATATAGTTGCGGAAACATGGGTGGATGCGTTACTTTCAAGTCGAACGCTTCCCTTTTGAACTGGAAGTACCTGAAACCATAACCATAAAAACCGTAAGCATAAAGCTTAGCGATTTCCCCAAAATACCACATACCATACATACCATTGGGCCTAGCCCGCACATTGGGCCCAACCCATCATAATGGGCCTATCCCTTCCAAATCAACGGGGCCAGCCCGACATACAAATGCAAGAGTCACAGAGACAGGTAGCACCCTACATAACAGACAATGGGCCTAGCCCTTCCTGGTCCATGAGCCTAACCCAACATACAAATGGGCCTAGCCCATCATACTGAGGTCCTAGCCCAACATACCATGCAAGAGTTACAAAGATAACTAGCATAACAGATCCTAGTAGGCCGACATTGGTGCTTTCGACCCACGGGTACAGTGTGGAGACTCACCTGAATCGCAAAACTGAATAACACTCAGCTCAAAACCGTGTCGACCACAGCTAACTGCTCTCCTGCCAAAAGATTGGTGCAAAACACCTCCTGCCAATCCGCACAAGGCAAACCCTAAAACTTCCAAAAAAATAGAGATTGGCCAAAAAGTCAACCCATAACAAAAGTCAATGGTCAGAGTTGACTTTAGCTGACCGCAATGCCGTGGCCTTCACCCATCCAACTTACGGGAAATTCCAAGTCGTCATGTCGTGGCGACCTATGGCCACACCGTGGGCACTGGCTTTCCAACAACTTAATGGATTAAGCTGCCTTCCTCGATTCCAAGAGCTCCAAAGCTCAAATCTGTTCCAAACTATGGTCTAAATGAATAAAGTTTCCAACTTTATCCATTCAGACACCCAAAGAGATCAAGATCTCAAACCCTAGGTCCAAATAAAGCCAAAATCCATAATGTCTTAACCATTAAGCCCTTAATCCGAAAAAGTCATTAACCCCAACTCTTCAAGAAGCTAAAAGGGTACCAAAGGTCCATAAAAATGAATACTTGGTGGACATTCATGACTCATGCATGTCCTTAACTCCACTTAGGTCAAATGGCAAGAAATGACCTAAAACTTATGTAAGATTCACAAATCACAACAGAACTCCAGATCCATAAGATATGATGCTCAAGGGACATTAGGGAGCAATAAAGTTGTCAACTTTATTCCATCCATTCACTCAACTCAACTCAATGAACCAAAAAGGGACCAAAACCACCTAGATTTAAGAGAATGACTCAAAAGATAGAGACTTAAATCCTTACAAATGGTCAAGAAGGTGATAACCAAGATGATAAAGTGTTGCTTGTTTGATCCTTGCACCAATTCTTCCTCACTTCCTCCCCAAAAGCACCAAAACCACCCAAAATGAGCCAAAACCACCAAGAGGGAAACAGTTAGGGTTTATATGAGGTTGAATGGGATAGAGGTTGAGAAATGAACCATAGAACCGAGTTAGAGAGGCTTAAATATAAACGGAACCCTAAAAGAGTCATGGGCTTGGTCCTGATCAGTTGTCACGCCATGGCTTTCCTTGGCCACGCCGTGGTGGTTCAATAAATACGTGTGCCACTTGTTCAATGCCACATCGTGGGCATCCTTGCTCCACGTGGTGGCATAGATTTTTTCCCAAAAACTCCATCTTTACACCTAGAGAATAAAACTAAACCTTATCGGAACACGGGTGTTACACCCCAAGGATACATAAAGTTGCCAACTTTATGGAATCCAATTACTCAAACTACCCCAAACATGAAGAATAAAGCATAAAAGCCTAGATCTAGAAGCATGACAGAAAAAAAATTTGGAACTTTAGGACCTACAAAGAGTCCAGAGGACGCACACAAGGATGAGGATGGATTGCTTGTTGGATCTATGCACCAAACTTTCTCCTTCCTTCAAAATCACCCAAACTTGCAAAAATGAGCTCCAAAAACTTCAAGTAGGCTAGGGTTTCACTTTGGGATGCTGGAGGCTGAAGAGGATGCCTTAAACTTTGAGTTAGAGGCTTTAAATACGGAAAAAAAACCTAAAAGATCATGGTTTTGGGCTGCCAGAACCACCATGTCGTGGCACACTACTTGCCACGTCATGGTGCTCACCAGAAAAACATGATGATCGGAAGTCATGTCACGTCGTGGATATCCATACACCATATTGTTGCAAATATTTATCCTCAAAAACCAAACATTTGACTCCTTCAGATCACCATCGATCCATCCTACAAAACGGGTGTTACAGATACAAATACAAACTTTTTTTTAACATAAACCACAAAAAAAAAAGACAACAACGTGGACAATTTTTGTTTTTTTTCTCAAACTACTTTGCCATATATTCAAAAACATGGATATAATTTGATTATATAATTTTCTAAAATAATGCGTAAATTATAATTAAATATTTTGAAGAAGACAATTTATATACGGTATATAACAGTAAAAGTTAAATGTTTGGTAATGTTATTAAAAAAAGAGAAGAAAAACAGAATTAGTGAGTTTCCCTTGCAAATTACCCTATTTCTACCCACCAAACCAGCTTTCTCAAAACCACTGCTTCTCTTCGATTTCTCTCTACTTCTCTTTCATTCATTAACCGGCGCCGTCGTGTCTTTCTGCTCCTCTCTGTTCATCGATTGCTTTTCTATGTGGAAAAAAGAAACTAACGAATTAACCTCTCTTGACTCTTCCACTGTAAAACAATATCCACACACCACACACACCCTATCTTTCTGACAAGTCCACAGCAATCTTTCATCAATTTTTCTCAATTTGATTCTCCGATTCGATTACACATCGATCCAACCTCAATTCGTTACTCCCGACAAAATCCGGCATGGATTCACCTTCACCACCAACGACAAACCCAAAGACGAAATCTTTGGATCCCCCGCTGCATGCATTCGGCTTTGAGATCGACGAGTTAACACCACACAAAGTCACCGGTCATCTTCAAGTCACCGATAAGTCATGTCAGGTGATATTAACTTTTTCAATCTTCTCCCAAACACAAAACTGAAATCTGAATCCTACTCCAACAATCAGCCGTTTAAGGTGTTACACGGCGGAGTATCGGCGTTAATAGCAGAGTCGCTGGCAAGTTCGGGAGCATTCATAGCGTCAGGATTCAAGAGAATCGCCGGAGTACAGCTCAGCATCAACCACCTCAAACGGGCTGACATCGGCGATCTTGTTTTTGCTGAAGCCACGCCTCTCCAAGCTGGCAAAACCATTCAGGTTTTTCATTTTTTCTTCTTTCTTGATAATTTCATGATAACTTGAAACCTGAAAAAGCAAATTATATGTGACATGATCATGAGTATTGGAACAGGTATGGGAGGTGAGGCTATGGAAGATTGATCCTCATAACCCAGAAAGTAGATTGCTTATATCGACATCAAGGGTTACTCTTGTCACAAACTTGCCTGTGCCAGATAATGCTAAAGATGTTGTTCAAAATTTTAAGAAGTATGCAAAGTTATAAGTTATAAGCCCCTCTTCCACTTCCTTCCTATAATAGCTTACATACTACAAATGTATGTAGACATGTGATAGTGTAAGTGTTAATAATACAAGAATGTTTGTTCCAAAGAATAAATCTAATTTTACTTTTAACTTTTTAATATAGTTTTTGATGTTGATCAGGATTAGGAGGGGAATGTGGTCATTCATGTTTCTTTTGAAGTGACATGAGATAAAGAATGTATCTATAATCTTTTCTATGTGTATTATGTTTTTGGATGTTACCAATTCGGTTTACATGAATAATAAATTATATTACCATACCAATTCGGTTTCATTATCACTTATTATTTGTTGTATTGCAGAACATCTTTTGAATTTACTTCGATATACTTCAAACACAATAGAAAACAATCATAATCTATTCCGAAATATTATGTTATTCACCTAACAAATTAGGAAAACATTAAAACTATAATTATCAACAAACCAGATAAGCCTAATTAGGGTTGTAAACGAACCGAACGAACACGCACGAGGCTTGTTCATATTCGTTCGTTTAAGTTAGCCGAACAAATGAACGAACACGAATGGATAAACAAACGAGTTTTCTTGTTCATGTTCATTCGTTTAATAAATTGCATTGTTCATGTTCGTTCTTTTATATTCGTGAACATGCTAAACGAACATATAAACGAACGAACATAAATGAACAAAGATAAACAAACATAATTCGAACATATATGGACATAAATGAACATATAATATCGTAATGCAATCAAATACAATTAAGCATATATGAATATAAAAAGGAATTTATATGAACGGACACAAACAAACGTAAACGAACATTCACGAACATAATTAAACGAACGAGACCATTGTTCATGTTCGTTCGTTTAACTAAACGAACGAGAATTTGTGTTCATGTTCGTTCATTTATTAAATAAACAAACATAAACGAACTTTCCGCCGAACGGTTCACGAACAGTTCGCTGAACGTTCGGTTCATTTACAGCTCTAAGCCCAATCGTTTATTAAAAAAAATATTTTGTTTTTAACATATTAAACTCAACCATTTTTCTCTTTGTTAGTTTATTGCAATCTAACCAAATACGACCTTTTATTTTAAAATGTTATTATTTAGGGATATATACACTAAAGTCCCAATATTTTCATCGATTTGACAAGAAAGTCTTAAACTTTATTTTTTTGACAGTAAAATCCAAATTACCGGCAGTTTTTGACACTTTTACCCTTTTTTTCCGGTTAGCCGGTAATTAGGATTTTTTTGTCAAAAAAAATAAAGTTTAGGATTTTCTTGTCAAATCGTCGATTAGGAGTTTACTGTCAAAAAAATAAAGTTTAAGACTTTATTGTGAAATAGTTGAAAATATTGGGACTTTAGTGTATATATCCTTTTTTGGTTAGAAATTTAATGGTATGATACTCTTTAAGCATAAGAGTTATTGAAATGTTCTCTAGTCAGCTAGATCTTATTGAAATCCTTAACGTTTGCTTCTTGTTAAATCATTTTTTAATCTCAACAAACCGACAATGAAACAAATGGAGATAATCAAGAAAGAAAGAAAGAAAGAACCAAGGTTGTGTTGGCTTTTTGTAGTCACAAAAATGGAGAAACAAGAAACCGAAAAAAAAAACGAAATTGTCCTTCTTTCCCTTCTCCACATTCACACCTTTTTGACTAGGCATGTGTTGTTTGTGTTTGTATAATCTGTCCCCACTTTTTAGTTCAAGATTTGGTGGCGAATCAAAAAGAAAGTTTTACAAGTCTTTTCACCATTTCTCGCTCTCTCTGTTGCATATGTTTCTCCTGATCGTGATTGTGTCAGAGTAAAGATGATGATGGTAAGAAAAACAGTGGTGTTGCAACAAAAGTCACAATTAAAAGTTTTTGGGTTACGAAAATAAACTAAAGTCCCAATATTTTCAACGATTTGACAAGAATGTCCTAAACTTAATTTTTTTGACAGTAAAATCCTAACTGACGATTTGACAAGAAAGTCCTAAACTTTATTTTTTTAACAAAAAAGTCATAATTACCGGCTAACCGGAAAAAAAAAAGTAAAAGTGTCAAAAAGTGCCGGTAATTTGGACTTTACTGTCAAAAAAATAAAGTTTAAGACTTTCTTGTCAAATCGATGAAAATATTGAGACTTTACAGTATATATCCCTATTATTTATTATCATTTTTTTAATTTTAATTTTATAAGAAAACATTTTATTGTAAAACAAAATAAACTGTTATTATTTTTAGGATTATTAAAATATATGAAAATATAACAATATTTGTCTATTGTGAAGAACAATAAAAATTATGAATTATTATGTATTTTATTTTGTTTTACTTAACAATAAAATTTGTTTTAGAATTAGATGAACTCATAAATAAATAAAAACTAACCGACGACTAAACAGTGTGGGAGGGCTTTTGCCGATTGCAAAGCTTATGTCTCACTTTTGGCGGCTGTGAACAGCGCCCCCGATATTTTTTTTGTCGGTGGCAAATCTCAATGATGAACTTTAACCGATGGCAAATTGTGAATGTTTGGACGTTTTGTTTCCATTCTAAATATTGATGGGTCATTGCAAATTTAAGTTTATATTTTTTTTATTTCAAAGATAAAAATATAACCACATCCCATTCATAGACAAATTATGGCAAAAATAATAAAATCTCATATCTCACTTTTACTATTGACAAAACAACCATCACAACCTTAGTCTAAGATTAGTCTAAGATATGCACAAACTAACGAGTTTTATAATATGAACTTTTTGCATTTAATTATATTTAACACTAATATAGTATTTCAAAACATTATCTATATTTGATGAACAAAATTTCCGTAACATGTACAGATTTCCTCTCATCTCCTTCATATGAAAACTTTCTAATATATACCAATTAGTTTACGTCTTATCAAGTTTTTAAAATACTATATACTGATTGAATTTCCTTAATGACAAATTTGATAGGAAATGACAAATTTGATACGTAATTGCTTTTTCTCACTACAACAAGCTATACTTTGAAATCATTATCGATTAACAAGTTTTCAAGAAATGACTACTCTTTATGATGGAAAGACTTTTGTGAAGAACTTTTCAAAACTAGTCCTATATTTAATTCTTTATACATTGAATTTAGCATCATGAAAAGAAGTCACATGTCGATAATATGTAGGGCCTCATGAAAAGAAGTCACATGATTATAATATGTAGGGTTATGAAATAATAACCCCAATTTTACATAAAATATTTGGTTATATCAAATATATATCCTTTTTTTGTTCATTAATTTCCGACATTTAAAAAATTATGTTTACTTTTACCTTCTAACCGGTTTTCTCTTAACAATCAGTCATTTTTGGCTTACCTGGAGGTGACAACTCGTCGAGCTGATGTGGCGTCCTAACTCCCCTTTCTCTGAAAAAAAAATTGAATTTTAGGAAGGCATAAAGGTTATTAACATAAAAGCCCTCAAATTTACATAAAATATTCGGTTATACCCAATATCCATTTTTTGTTCATTAATGCTCAATATTTAAGAACTTATGTTCACTTTTACCTTATAGCCGGTTTCCTCTTCACAATCGATCATTTTTGGCTTATGTTGAGGTGGAAACTCGTCGAGCTGACGTGGTGTCTGCACATGCCTTCCTTTTATCTGGAAAAACAAAAACGTGGGTAGGGGCAATCGAATTCAATACCTCCAACTTGTAAACCACATCACATGCCACTAGGCCAGAAGGCTTTTGACGTTATTACTTAAACTTTTTTTTCCTATATTAATGTGTAAACAACTGAAAGTTTTTACAATTACTATTATTATTATTATTATCATCATCATCATCATCATCATACCAGCATGATAGATATTAAATATAATATTATGGGAAACATTTCAGACAAACTCTTCTAGTCTACTAGTAAAGCGAGGAGACCTAGGTTTGATTCTTCCTAGCTCCAATTCTTCTTCTTATTTCAAAAAAATTCAGTAAGGAAAGAGGACTTGACGTGGCAGCCAGCAAACACACCCAATCAACAAGTCATCGCCTCTTAAACTTGGTTACCGGCTCTAGTCGGGAAATGGGTTAAATTGAACAAGTTTTCCGGTATGTTAGGGCATTAATGCACCAAAAAATAGACTTTGGGCATAACTGGATATTTTATGTAAATTTAGGAGCTTTTATAGCAATAACCCTAATATGTATATATATTAAATAGTTTTCATCATGGGAAGAACCACCTTTTTTGTAATGAAGTTCGTATGGTTGAAATTATACCCCCTCCGACCCATATTAATAGTCCATGTTTCCTTTTTGGTTTGTCCCAAAATAACAGTCTACTTCTAAAAATAAATATCATTTTTACCAAAATACCTATCATTATTAGTTAACCTACCATGAAATTAAATGCAATAAAAGGATGAGATTAAAATAAAAATGGTACAATTGTCATTTCATTTAATAAAGTTAGAGATAATTAATATTTCCTTAATTTGTGTGTTTTTTGTCTGTGTACAATAATTTTGGGATGGAGGAAGTATATAATATTAAAAGACATTAGACTTATGAACTGTAACCGGCTAAGCCGGTTACTATTCATCAGCTTGCGGCTTCTGTTTTACATTGTCTTCGGTTCACTGTTCCTATCCTTCAATGCATTTCTTCCACCTACTATACTTCTTACACTGTTTCCTGTATCGATTGAAGGCTGCATCTTCCTAATACATTTCCTCTAGATGTTCCAATATGCATACCCACTCATTCCTTTCGAAGACCACCAGGCTTCTTTTTCAATAACATCGATGATGGTCCATAGAATTGTCGATGATGTGAGTGTGTTCAATGATTTCATTCCCTAAACCTTTGGATTTCAGTCTCTAACACTCATTGCTGATCTTGGTATTTTGCAGATGTGATTTGTATCCCTAAGTTTCACCTGTTAAGGCGAAGCCAATGCCTCTGGAAAAAGCTCATGTTCTTTCCCGCATACAATGATTTCCAACGTTAGTTTCTTGTATTTTTGTAATTTCATGGTTCCTTCTTCAAAGGCTTCTACTCTTCAACTTTGGGTATTCTTAACTGAGTAAGAGGGGCACATGTTGTCCACTGTCTTCTCCATTAATATATGTTTTTTTGTATTGGTAAGTCGATATCCTTCTCCCTACCTGTACTACCAACATTCCTCGGATAAGGCGATGTCTCTCTACAATCAATTTGATTTTTATTCTCTTTTAGTTTGGGTCCGCTCAACCGGAAATTTCATTGTAAGTTTATCAAGTGCCTAAGAAAGAAAAAGCTCCTCTACAGTCATCAAAACCCACCAAGTCTGGCAACAGAAAGCAAAAAAAGAAGGTCAATTTTCGATTTACTTGAATTTCTATTGTTTGAAATTTTACATTTTTGTTGGATTTATTATTACCCGCTTAGCTTTTGTGGTGATTTACTGATGATTTGGTATACTTTCAATTATAATCTTATGATCATGATTTGAGTTCCCGCATAATATTAATGAACTTATCCATATCTCTATTCTAATAAAAGAATAGTTTTATTCTCATTTTAACATGTCTCACCTATTAGACCTCCTAATTAATGCATGTTTTATTCTTCTTTTGCCATGTGTCACCGTATTATGTCTTCTAATTAATGCATGCCACTTATCAACCTATTAATTCTTCATTTCAAATTTCAAAATTTAAATTTTCCACTCTAATTACATTAAATTAATAACATTAGAATATAAATTCAAATAAAATTAATACAAATTATAAAGTGATATAATTTCATATATTTATTTAAATCAATGATTATAATTTTATATAACTAAAAAAATCTCTTAATTAATAATTTATTTAAAATAATAGATTAACAATTTTGAATTTTTATACTATAAAAGTTTAATTAATTTTATAATCGTGGTTCCCACGGATTATAAACTAGTTTTATTATAAACCTCCAATTTTGATCTTTCCAAATCCAAGTTGAGATGGATTTCGTTGTAAATGTAATGTTAGTAGCCTACAAATGCTAATTTTCTTTGTTATACATTTGATTTTACGAATCATTCATACTTCATCTTATGTAGTGATTCAAAGTAGAAGTATTTGATTACTTGGGATGTATGTTGTATTCTTTTTTTAGTGTTCATTAACAGAAGTAATTGTATTCCTTTTTGATTACTTGGGGTATATGTTATATTCCTTTTTGAGTGTTCATTAAGAAAAGTAAATCTAGGTCAAATATTATTAACATTCTCTTTTACACAATTGAAACAAAGGAAATCATAGGAGAATGTGAAGAACATGGTTCTTGTAACAATCTAATTTTTCAAAAGAAAATTTTCATTTTTAGTTAGTCAAAACACGTTTCTATAAATATGAAATCCCAATACAATTGTTTTCAAATTCATATCCAAAACAATATTATTTCCAAACATCAGAATGTCCCATAAAATGCTCGAGAGAGAGTGCACGCCGCGCCATCAAACATTGCCCTTGCCCTTGGGCTCAGATGTACCTGAAACAAATCCACAAATTGTAAGCTAATACTTAGTGAATACCCCAGAGCATATCCTACACACAATCCACATAACACATATCAAGTTATCTATAAAAGCTACATATATCACATAAGCCATGCATACATCATATAAGGAATCCATGGAAACCCTCCAAGGCCTTACACCTAATGCCACTGGAACCCCCACTTGGTCTTAACTGCCTGCCATGGGAACCCCCACATGGTCTTCCTGCCATGGGAACCCCCACTTGGTCTTCACTACCAAGCAACACACATAATGCAAACTACACATACAAATATACTAGGATGTCATGGAAACCCTCCAAGGTCTTATACCAAATGCCACGGGAACCCCCACGTGGTCTCAGACTACTGCCACGGAAACCCCCCGGGGTCTTCCATGCAAATGTCATACTAATATAACGCATAATCAAACAACAATTCACATAACATAAAATGGGTCGGCCTTGGTGCCTTAGACCCATTGGTATGGTGAGAAGACTCACCTCTCGAATGTTGAACTGACAAGCTAGAATCAGGTATGTCCTACACACTGCTCCTCCTCAACTGCCTATAACCATCATGTGATTAACTTGTCATAATCCCATAATTACCCTCAAAGTCAACGCTGGTCAACCTTGGTCAAAGTCAAGGTCAATAGTCCCTGTTGACCTCAACTCGTCGAGTGCATCCATCAACTCGTTGAGTTATCTGTATGACTCGTTAACTCACAGAGTTACCTTTATAACTCATCAAGTTCCTCCCGACTCCATTCCACTGACTCCCGCCTCGACTTGCGGAGTCACCCTAGTGACTCGTCGAGTTCATCATGCGTCCAGAAAACTAATGTCTAAATGGACCAAAACTCTAATCCTTTATTGCCCTCATACAGAAACTCAAAAACGGGCAAACCCTACCCCGACTCGTCGAGTCAGCTAAGGGACTCGACGAGTTCCTTCAGTCCCTTCCAAGTTCAGCCCTTTACAGTGGGATCTAAGGTCCTAAACTCCATATCCAAACTCCCTTAGTGCAGATACCACGTAAAGTTGCAAACTTTACGTGCATGCAAGGCCCTCCAAGGCCAAAACATCAAAACTAGGCTTCTTACAAGGGTTTTGTGCATGGAAAGGGGCTAGGCTGCATAAAGTGAGGAACTTTATGTCATTGGGGACCTAGAGAGGTCTAGATTTGGAACCATATCCTTGTGATAAGTCCAGATCCAAGTTTGACTCCATTTTGCACCAAAAATGGCCACTTACTTCAAGAAAAGATATCTAATCAACTAGAGATCAAGGTGACGACTTTATACCTCAAAATGATGGCCAAGACAGAGTAGATGTTGGATCTACTGCTCCTCTCCTTTCTCCTTCCTCTTCAAGCTATAGAATCCTGCACAAATGCCCCAAAATCACTCACAAAAGCTCTTTCTCTCACTCAATAAGGTTCAAGGTCGATCTAGGGACTTCTCTGGATATTAGGGTGATAAGGGAGGCCACAAGAGGCGCAATAAGTTCTTTAACTAGGGTGAAAACCCTAAAAATTTAGGTTTCTTTTTACAACTCCTACTCGTCGAGTCGGAGCCTTCCGACTCGTCGAGTAGAACCCAAACCGCGCGTCCCCTAACAGTCTCTACTCGACGAGTTGGAGCACCCCAACTGATGAATCGTAGAATCAAGTATTAATCAAAATCAGAGTTCAACGAATGCAGATTGAACAAACGATGTAAATAAGATTTGGTTTCTGCTCATTTATGCTTTCAACTTTTACAGAGAAAATAGACATGTTCTGTAAAGGACTCTTATCTAACTCTAGTAAAGTTCCATATTTATAGGAACAGTGAAAGCATACAAAAAATACTAAGGCATTGACAATTAAGCTTCGTACAAAATCCACCTCAGTAAATAAACTTAACAAAACATACGAAGGGTAAAACAGACTTCGACATATTACAACAAAATTCGACCCTAACAATCTCCCCCTTTGTAATAATGTCGACCTTCTTCAGTTCAAGAGTATCTGTATAGCATACAGCATAACTCTTCGAATCTCAGTGTACCACGAGATTATCTTCTTCAGTTCCTTCTTATCTCCTTCATTATTCTTCTTGCAGCTATTCATACGAACAATGAAATTCATATATTGGGATGTTGTATATCTTTCCACTTCGGAAGCTTGAAACAAGAATCTTTTCGCCTTCCCATTTTTATCTTTCCCAGCAAATACCATACCAAATGGTTTCAAACATATTTCTCCGTCAGCATACTTCTTCAACTCAGGTTGAGTTAAAGGAAGTTCCATTGGCACTTTTACAGTCAATCCCTTTGCTGTAGCTAACTCAACATCAGTAAGTGCTAAACACTCATAATAGTTGTCAATGAAAATCTTGATGTGAGCCAACCCAAGTCGAAAAACTTCAGGATCAGTTTCTCGAAGATATGAAGCGTCTTTATCCTTTAGTAACAATGCAACTTGTATCAGATCATACAAGTTCATTAAGGGAAAATCAGCTACTGAAAAATCACATACTTACCCATTCGCCCTTGAAACAATAAAGCGAAGATTCTGCATCATATTTTCGAACAACACATCTCGCTTTATGCTTATCACCTTCTTTATCTTAACCTGAGACCAAATATCTTCTGGAAGTTTTCCAAGTACAGCATGAAATCTAATCTTCATGTATGTGTACTCATCATCATTGTCAAATTTCTCAGCAATTTTGTAGTGAGCCATAATGATCATCATTTCATTGATGGGAAAATCTAATTGACTCATATCAGTGTTGAGAACAACATAGCTTCTCTTTGGCTTCTTTTCGAAAGCATACATATGATTATATGCAACTTTTGACTCTATTGTCTCATAATTGTAATGCTTTGAAGGATCACCCTTGTTCATCCCAGGTGGATCATTTGCACGAAGTCGCATAATGCTTTGTACAATTCGGAGCTTTTCAACCTCAGCCTCCGCTTCAGCTTTCTTTTCTTCCTTTGACTTTTCGACCATAACAGTTTTGCCTTTGTCTTTTACAGAGGAATTATCAACACTTTCCTTAGGCTTCGAACTGCTACCTCCTTCTCCAATCACAATTCCTTTGGAAATTGATTTTGAAATTGGCTTCGATGTCACTGGCATTGTTGTTACAGCAGTCAAAATAACTGGCTCAGCAGTATACACAAATGGTTTTGTTATTGGAATCTTCGTGGAGAACACCTTTCCAACAACCTTTGCATCTACATGCAAATCTTCACCACTAGCCTTCGTACTACCATCCTCCTTTTCTCCCCCTTGCACCCCTGTGAAAACAGGTGGGGCATTCTTTGGAAGAAGGCTAGAAATATGAGAAAGTGGAGCAAGTTGTTTTTGCAAGATCGATTCAAAATGAACGAACTTTTGAGACAAAAAGTCCAGAGTGATTAATGGAGATGAAACTGATTTAACAGTTAACTCTTTAAGCTCCTTCAGCGAATTAAGCACTTCCACAAAGCTTTGATTTTCTGTGGTCGACAATTGAGTAAGTTGAGGATGAAAATCTTCGTACAGTTTGACATATTTGGTAACAGCATCACAAATAATGTCAACTTTCTGATTGATCAAAGCATAATCACGTTGTACGATTGAGATTTCTTTTTGCATATCCTGTCGAAGTTCTTGGATTTGCAAATTTACCTCTTCCCTCACCTTCTTGATATCTTGAACGAATAGTACATGTCGTTCTTTCATCAAATGCTTGAATTCTTTCACTTCCCCTCTGAACATCGAATTGAGAAAATTGACCCGTAATTCATCATTTTGATCATTGTGATCAATCTTTTCCCACAGACGAATCTCTGAATCTCGGACCATTCCAGAGACTTTACTTACCACTTTTCCTTCGAATGTTTTCAGCATATTATCAACTTCCGGATGAGATACAGACGAATTACTCCCCAAATCTGCTTGTGATTGAAGAATAGAATTCAACTTCTCGTTAAGAATCTTGAATTGTTTCATCGTCATCAACATATGATCAGGGAAGTGATCTTCTTCATCATCAAACTGTAAATCTTCAAAGGCACCTCCAAAACCTTCATTATCAGTATCAGCTTCAACAACAGGTGAAGGTTGAACAGGTGAATTAATTTTAAGAGAATCAGTAGATTGAGATGGAAAAAGAGTGGTAAAGGGTTGATGAAGAATGGTTTCAAAAGTTGGGGAATTTGTAGTGTTCGGAAGAATAAAATGTGGTAAAGACACGAAAATGTCTGGTTTTGAAGATACAGGAATACCTTGGTTAGTAGGTGCAACCTCTTTGTTCGACTCTCCCTCACCCATGTTGACATTCACATCCGTATCAGATACGTGTGTAACAATGCCTGAAGTTCGAACCTCCTCAGTATGTGATTCAGTTAACGAGACTTCGGGTGGTATGACTATTGTCTTCTCAGGAGTAGATACAGATTGTGAAACAACTGGTTCTGGTGTTTCAGGAACAATTTCTTCTTCAGAAGATGCCTCTTGAATAACCAACTTTCTTTGTCTTTTCTTCTTTTTCGAAATATGTTTGACTACATCTTTCAGCTCTTCGTTTCTTGGATAGAGGCGAGACTGGAGCTGGAACCTCTCGAAAAATAACTCCTTGATGAGAGAGTTGTGGTTTACGAACATTAGAAGGAGAAAATTTTGATCCACCATCAGAAGATTTTCTGGAACCCCTATACCTTTTCTTCAAACGACGAAAAACACCAGATTTAGAAGGAATTTTCTCTGCCACTACAGTATCATCAACAGGTTCCACTGGTTTGATGACAACAGTCGATACATTCACTTCAGCCATCTCAGGCTTCATTGGAGACTTCGTAGATTCATGCACAATCTTCTCAGGAGACTTCTTTGATTCGTGTACTGGCTTCTCTAGTGTAGCTTTTGCATCCTTTTTAGAACGTTTAGACTTCTTTGAAGGACCAGCTTCTTCTTTCGACAATAATTTTACAGTCTCAACATCTGGATTAATGGTTTTCAAGTACTCAACCAACACTGAATTTGTTGGCTCAAGCCTCTTTAACATTGCATCAGGAATCCGAGCAATGTGTGTGAATACCTCCATATCATCCGAAACTTATTTTGGGAAGTGATACTTTAGAAACTCAGCCTTTTCTTCATCAGCAGGGACAGCAATCCCTTCTTTATCATAGAAATAACCAAGGATTAAGCTCCAATACCTATCACACGAAATGCCTTGAACCACATTCGTGTTTTCGACACTCTTTTGGAATTCCTTCCATAGTTGAGTAGAGTAGTCGACAGAGATATCATAATATAATCCTGCCACCATCGCATAAACCTCCATGCGACCTTTGTCTAAGCCAACACTTCAACCTGTCAAGCATCGAAGAAAAATTCCAAACAAGAAATTCCAAACAGTTGGCAGGGCTGATTTCTTGAAATCACTGATCTTTGTGAGTGGGGGTTGATGACCCATCTCATTAAACATATGAATAACTTGTGCATAAGAAAGATCAGTAACAAGTTGAGAATTAGGAATATCCAGAATCTGACAAAAGATCTTCTTGGACAAACGGATTTTCTTGTCATTCACCAGTTGAAAGGTGATGATATCCATTGCTTTGCTATAAGTAGCAGTGGATCCTGCCTGAGAAAGCCATGAGAGAGGAACTGAGAAAGAATTAAACATCGCCTTGGAAAGAACATAACTCTTCAATGCGACAATTAGCATCTTCAATTCTTCTGGATACAAAGACACATCTGCTTCCACTTGATAATTGGTGCTTTGAATATTCATGATCAGTTGAGAAGTGATGTCTTCAGTTGTTCGAGAAGTAGAATCAACGCCAGCCATGATTAGGGTTTAGAAGCTTTGAAGAACAGAGAGAATTTGGGTATTTGAGTTCTTTTGTGTGCGTAAAAAGATAAAGAACCCGTAAATTCCCTTTTTATATGTAACCCTTAATTTGAATTGAACGTGGGATAGTCATTGATTGAGATCTGACGTGGCACCTTAAAAGTCGCACCAGTATGCCAATAAAGTTGCCATGCGTCAAAAAGTAACTGTCACATCGCCTTGAAACCAGGAAACGTCTCCTCACACAGTCTGTTCGTGTCTCGTCAAGGAATAGTAACCGTCAGCAACCGTCGGATGGAGGTTAAGCTCTTTTGTCTTTGGGTTTAGAGACGAAGTCATTTGCTAGACTGTCGAAATCATCAGCCTGAGTTGGTATTACTCAGAACCTCAAGGATTTCGTGTGTGATGTGTGCCAAGGAAAATATAAGAAACAAATTAACAAAAATTTGGATCTGTGATGTCAAAAATTTCGACACAAAAGCAGAGAAACCCCGGGCAAAGGTTACTTCATTAATTATCAAGAGAGATAATCAACTGCTTGTATATGTTCCCGTAAATTACAATCGGATACTTATAGAGAAGTATCGAAGGGCTTCTTTTGTTAGGCTTATTGGGTGGTTTAAAATTTCGTTACATATCATCCTAAACATAAGGTGAGTAATTGTAACAGAAATAACTTGTTTGACCAGTGTAGTTAGTGACAAATATGCTTTCAAATATGTTGATAGTAACTTTGAAAACAAATGAAACTCATACAGAAATCATATTCAAAAAAAAAAATTGTTCTGGATCCTGTTGGGTAACAAACATCGTGGGTTTCGATAGTTTGATCAAGATCACGCATAAGAATAGAATATGATTTTGAGTTTCGAAAAATGGTACTGAAACTAATGTTTCGTCAAATATGGAACATAGTTCCCCGTCAATTCCTTATTAAGATATGAAGTTGGGTTTCACTTTCATCACGGCCTCATGATGTCAGATCACTAACACAGAATTTTGATATATCTAAATCTTGATGGGTTGAATCAAAGACCTCTTGGATATATGTCTTCGTGTGTGCAAGTGTATGAAATTTTGTGATGAAAAAGAGTGGTTATGAAGAACGAATTGTACCTCTGTTATTTTCGGAAAAAACAGATAACTCTTAACTCATGTGAGAAGAGTAAAGTAGCTCAATCGACTAATGTGAATATAAGCCTGACTTGGGAAGAAATTTTTCGTATGAAAAATTTCATTAAGGCTTTCGTAAACACACATTAAGTCTACAGAGGCTTGGGTCAACATGCTGCAGCATGCTTCTAGGGACAACCTAACTAGTACATAGTTGACGAAAGTTTACCTTCCCACAGAAACATAAGCATGACCCTTGAAAAAATGTTCGTGTTATCTACACAATGAAAAAGAAACAAAGAGAATAACAAAAATCTTTTTGATATGATTGATTTTTCCAAAAAAATATTTTTGAGTTTTTGTGAATGTTTTCGAAAAATGAAACAATTAACAAAAGAAAATCTTTTTGGAGTTTTGATTTTTCGAAAAGATAACAACAAAACGAAAAGAAAACTTTTTGTAGTTTTTGATTTTTCGAAAAGATAAGAACAAAACGAAAATAAAATCTTTTTGTAGTTTTTGATTTTTTGAAAAGAAAACTAAGATACAAACGTACGAAAAACATTTTTACAAACAAACGGAAATTTGTAAACAAACTACAATTCGCCACTCTTATGAAAATTTGACAAACTAGCGAAAATTTGTACCACACAACCATCATGCAAATTGTCGAATTCGAAGCGTGTTGAAGCGTTGACTATGAACAGTAACCGCTGAATTGCGTCTTATTGCCTCTGAATCGACACATTTATATAACACGCATTTGCTATACATTCGAAATCCGTCCTGGAACTGAACTCACTTCAATCATTCCCAAACCTGTCAAAATTCGAACAAACGATTTTTCATCCAAAGCTTTTGTAAAAATATCAGCAAGCTGATCAGTTGTTTTTACAAAATGAACTTCAATGTTTCCATCTTCCATATGATCTTTGATAAAGTGATAACGAAGAGCTATATGTTTAGTTTTCGAATGTTGTACTGGATTATGACAAATGCGTATAGCACTTTGAGAATCACAGTACAATGGAATCTTTTTCATATTCACTGCATAATCCCTCAACTGACTTTGAATCCAAATAATTTGTGATGTACAAGCAGCAGCTGCTACATATTCGGCTTCAGCAATAGAAATCGAAACACACGTTTGCTTCTTCGACTGCCAACTAACCAACTTTCCATCCAAAAATTGACAACCACCACTTGTACTTTTTCGATCCAATGTACACCCTCCTAGATCTGCATCTGAAAATGCCTGAATGAAAAATCACTTTTTCGAAGGATACCACAATCCTAACGAAATTGTTCCCTTAAGATAATGAAAGATATTCTTCACAGCTGTTAAATGTGGTTCTCGAGGATTTGCTTGATACCTAGCACAATTACATACAAAAAACATGATATCAAGTCTACTTGCAGTAAGATAAAGTAATGAAACTATCATGCTTCTGTATAAAGTAAGATCAACCGCAAACGATTCTAACGAAGGTGTTAGCCTTGTGCCAACTGCCATTGGTACTCTTAACTTCGTGCTATTTGTCATTCCAAACTTTTCGAGCAAATTCCTTGTATATTTCTCTTGATTGATGAATATGCCTTCTCTGTTTTGACATATGTTTAAGCCAAGAAAATTATTGATTTTACCCATCATGCTCATTTTGAATTGGCTTTTCATCAAGTTTTCGAATTCTCTAGACAAAGCAGGGTCAGTAGAGCCAAAAATAATATCGTCAACATAAATTTGAACAAGCATCAAATGACATCCAACTTTCTTTCGAAATAATGTGGGGTCAACTGATCCTTGCTTAAATTTCGACTGTTTTAAGAAACTGGTAAGAGTTGCATACCATGCTCTTGGTGCTTGTTTTAACCCATATACAGCTTTATCTAAAATATATACATGATCAGGATGCATTTCATTTACGAAACCTGGAGGTTGTTCTACGTAAATAGTTTCTTCGATTTCTCCATTGAGAAAGGCACATTTCACATCCATTTGATAGACATCAAAATCCTTATGAGCTGCATATGCTAAGGATATTCGAACAGCCTCGAGTCTCGCAACAGGGGCAAAGGTTTCTTCATAATCAATTCCTTCTTGTTGCGAATATCCTTTTACAACTAAACGTGCTTTATTTCGTAAAATATTTCCATCTTTGTCGGTTTTTTTTTTTGAAAATCCATTTTAACCCGGCAATCGAAACATTTTTAGGTTTAGGAATTGTCACACCCCAAAACCGGAACGGCGGAAACGTTCTGGGGTGGAGGACGTCATGTCAAGTATCACAACACATGCAGTATAGTAATCAAAGTACAACAACCATTGCATTAATAGTATAAGTTTTTACATAGGTTACATGTAGCAACAACATCAAAAGTAAATACAGAGAAAACATAAGATGCAGCTCGGTACAAGACTGACTTCACAAAAGCTCCCGGAGTGTACCTGTCTACTGACGACCTGAGAATACAAGTTATTTTGAAAGAGAGGATCAACATTTTAATGCTGGTGAGTTCATAAGTATTTTAAATGACATTGATATAAATACATGTTTTTCCTCAAAATAAGCTCATTAGGTGATGGTGATAAAAGTTTAATAAGTATTTGAATTCCTTCCAGAAAATCCTATATTTTCTACATAAAGTAGTCTTCTACCAAGACTCGACTGTTTCATGTTTAAAAGAATGAGTTTCTCTACTAATAGTAGTCTTCTACCAAGACCCGACTGTTTTGTATTTAAAGGAATGATTTTCTCTACTAAAAGCAGTCTTCTACCAAGACCCGACTGTTTTGTATTTAAAGGAATGATTTTCTCTACTAAAAGCAGTCTTCTACCAAGACCCGACTATTTTGTGTTTAAAGAGCATTTTTCCCAAATGTGACTATCATTATCAAAATATAGTTTTACATTGTCGTTTTATATAAAAAACGTTCTAAGTTAATGTATTAGGGAAAATATTATATTACCGTAGTTTTATGTATAGAAACTACCGTGGTAGTAATTACCTTAAGGCCATGAATTATAAGGTAAATGTGAAGATACTCGTAACCATACTGATTGACGGATGTAAACACGACGATCTGTTGGCGTCGAAATAAATGTGACATTTGTCACCCCTTGGCTTGGTCGGCCGGGACTGTAGCTAGCAGTCAGGATGTGGGATGGTCTGTCCCGTATAGATCTATACACACAATGCCCGCTCTCCCTCCAGGAGACTCTGGTTACCAACTCGACAACGGTGAAATCCGCGTCATGAGGATGTATCTCGTGTTTTGATTTCTATATACGTTTCTTTTTACTAAAAGTACATGTTTTAGAATATTGATATAGCTAGTTTCTCCTCATAAAAGTTATTGTTGATTTCTAAACTATACCTATTATAGTTTACTTGAGGGGTTATCTAGGTACCTTTGCTACCCAAAGGTGCTGAACTGGAGTAAGATTTTTAATATCTAAACAGATATACATAATATATAACTAGGACTTCAACGACACTCGGACAAATAACCGGATACTCTAAGTCCACAACCAAACAAGGAACAGGAAATAAAGCGGGCTATCAGTCCTAAGTCCTTCAAACCCTACTTATATAACTATATCTATATAGACATGAATCTAACAAGAATACAAGTTTAAAGACTTTGATAAATGTTTAGTAATTTAAAAAGAGATTATAGTACTTTAAAAGAGATTTGAAAGTAATATATGAAAACCTTTAGCTGAATAAAACAGTTTAACATGTAAAAATCTATTTGATTGACAGTTATTAATCACATGATTGATATAATAACTTAATAGTTCAACTTGTATCCCCTCCCCCCCCCCCCATAAAAGCATTTAAAATCATTTCGAAGGTTGATTAAGGGGGTATGAACTCACCTGTAGTGAGTGGTTTGGATGGAAGTGCCGGACAGGATGCTAAGTGTCAAGTGAAGACTTGAACACACACACGGATCCTATTTAACATGTAATGACACATATATGTATCTAATTAGTCATTTAACAACTAATTAATCAAGTAAGGACACTCTAGGACATGGAAACACTTTGATTCAAGTGCTAGGAGTACCAAAGGGTTGAATCTAAAGAGAGTATGGCCTCACATTGGAGTTTACTGCCCATATGGTAACACCACATGAGTTTACGGTATATGGTCATTTCCCCCATGAGTTTACGGTCGTAAACTCATGGTAATTAGTACCATTGTGTGTTTTAGGGTCTTACTAGTCAAGGTTAAGCATCCTATGATCAAGTCCAAGCCTTAGGAAGTAATAGTGGCACAATTCGCACCAACTTTTAGAGTTTACGGCCCATGGTCATAACCCCATGAGTTTACGGCCGTAAACTCATGTGTGCTTGCTTCTTTTGCTTGTTTAAGGTGCAATACTCCTCAAAGAAGTGATCTAGACTTGGTTCTGATGCTTTAGAAGGGACTAGGGCTCATAATGGCCCCCTTTTTAGGGTTTACGGTTCATGGACCAACTCCCATGGAGTTTACGGTTTATGGTTTATGGTCCTAGTGGGTTTACGGTCGTAAACCCATGGTAACTCCTACCATTTCGTGGTTTAAGGTCCTTAGCTCATGCATGCAAGGTTCTAGTCCAATATCCATGCCCTAGAAGGTAATGGTGGCACATATGCACCGCCTTATGGTGTTTACGGTCCAAGGAGATTGCCTTGGCCGTAAACCCATGTGTTCTTGGGTATTCTTGATGTTTTTCAATGGTTTAACAAGCATTCTAAGTAAATAACTAGTTAGGAGGAGTGTACTTACTTATAGGAAGCTTGTAAGAGTGTTTAAGGTCCAAGAACACTAGTGTGTGTTCTTGGTGTTTTGAAGAACACTTGAAGATCTATGAAAAAGACAAGATTTCATGGATGAAATCATGTATAACTACTAGATGAAGTGTTATAACAACAAATCAAGAGAAGAAACACTTACATTTTTAGAAGATTGGAAGAAATATGTTATGATACTTGAGAGAGAATGTGGGTGTTCTTGAGCTTGGAAGGTGATGAATGAGCCAAAAATGACTAAGTGTCATATTTATACTCTTTAGAGTTTACGGCCATAAACTCCATGTTTGGGGCCGTAAACTCCAAACTCTTGGAGTTTTGAGACATAAATGATGCACAACAAACTCTAAAGTATACTTCCTATAATTACCTCTTGAAGTATTAGGCTTTAGAACACTCAAACCGACTCCAAACAGTTTAAACGTTAGCAAAAACAAATCTGACTTCTAATAAGGTGGATGGTTGTACCAGATAGAAATTTCGAGTTGTCACATGAATTAATCTCCAAACCTTGTTTCTTTCAAATTCAGCCAGTTCTGATTGCATTGCAACAACCCAATCCGAGTGTTCCATTGCCATCTTAACTGTCTTTGGTTCATTTTTAGATTTGAAAACATTGAACATGCAAAATTCTTGATGAGTATTTAATACCTCATTCTTCGCACGAATCTGAGCTCTTGTTAATACTCCATCTTGAGGATTTCCAAAGACTTGATCTATTGGATGAGTCTTTGTCCATTTCTCTAACGGTGGATAAGTCGGATCAAATTCCAAAGGTGCATCTTCGTACATCTCTTCATTTTCAGATCCTACAACAGAAACATTATCATTTAGATCATGAAAATCATCATTTGGATTAAAATTTATTGTATCATTTTCCTCCTCAACACTATTATCATTTTGATGCTCCCCCTCAACTAGATGCTCCCCCTCAACAACATCATCCATTCTCCCATTCTCCCCCTCGAAAGAATTCTCCCCCTCAACCAGAGTATTCGAATCCAAGTGCTCTCCTTCGACTGGATTATCAAGCATACTTTCGCCAAGTCCAAGAGAATTCGTTGTTGAATTAACATCTACAATGTGTTGAGGAATTTCCAAGTCATCATTATGCTTCGAAGATTCAGAGTGATGATTATCATTGGCATAAACTTCAGCATCCACAGCCCTATCAGGAATACCAAAAATTAAATCATAATCAAAATCAGATGAATTTGATTCTTCAGTTTCATCAGATGATTCATTAATAATTGGTTTTTGTTCAAATTGCTTTTCAACTTGTTTGACATAATAATCGTCGAAAGTAAGATTGAAAGTTTCTTCTATTTTTCTTGTTCGCTTATTTAACACTCTGTATGCAAACAAATTGTGAGAATATCCCAAAAATATGCCTTCGTCAGCTTTAGCTTGAAATTTTGAAAGGTTATCTTTAAGATTCATGATAAAACACCTGCAACCAAAAACATGAAGGAATTTGACATTAGGTTTCCGATTATTGATAATTTCATACGGAGTGATATTGAATCGACGATGAATGAAAGATCGATTTTGAGTGAAACAAGTTGTGGAAACTGCTTCAGCCCATAGATATTAAGGAAGATTCGCATATGTCAACATAGTTCTTGCTGCTTCACAAAGTGACCTATTTCGTCTTTCAACCACACCATTTTGCTGCGGTGTATAAGGCGAAGAGAAATTATGCGAAATTCCTTTTTCTGTTAAGTATGAATCCAACACATTGTTCTTAAACTCAGATCCAGTATCACTTTTGATCTTTCGAACATTTTTCTTCAGACTCATCTCAATATTCTTAATAAACTCGATCATTGTTTGAGCAACTTCAGATTTTAACCTGAGAAAGTATACCCAAGTGAATCGTGAAAAATCATCAACAATAACCAAAATGTACCGTTTCTTGTTGAGAGTTTCAATTGTCGATGGTCCACAAAGGTCAATGTGTAGAAGTTCCAACGGTTCGACAATTTTCGAATCTATCACAATTGGATGGCCTTTCCTGTGTTGTTTCCCTTGTTCACAAGCTACACACAATGTATCATTGTCAAATTTTAGTGCAGGTAAACCACGAACAAGATCATCAACAACCAATTTATTTAAGTTTCGAAAGTTTAAATGATGCCATAACCAACTGATGTCAGAGGAAGCTTTCGAAAGTAAGCACACTGAGGGTTTGCCGATGATTGGTTTGATATCAAGAGTAAACATGTCACCATGTCGTTTGGATTTGAGCAAGACTTCGTTAGTTTCAACATTTGAAATGATGCTACCTTCTTCGTTAAACACCACTTGATTGCCAGTGCCCACAACAAGTTGAGAAACACTTATCAAGTTATGTTGAAGACCTTCAACATAAGCAACGCGATTAACAGTGAATTTTCCATTTGTGACTTTACCATAGCCTTTCACTTGACATTTGTGATTATTGCCAAACTTCACAACTCCTGCATTCTCCAAACTACGAAAATCTCGCAGGTTTTCCTTTCGTCCAGTCATGTGACGTGAGCAACCACTATCAATATACCATTTTTCATCATATTGCTCGTCACATAATACCTGCGATCAATGAAAGAATTTAGGTACCCAAGGCTGTTTGGGTCCTTGGAAATTAGTTTTAAACACAGAATGAAATGAAGAACTTTTAACCCAATCACAAACTTTAGTTTTGAGACTATCAATTAAGTCCACATCATTATTTAAAGAAACAGAAACATAAGTTTTAGTTAGTTTGGGATTGTTACTGACACATGCCTTCGTCTTTTTAGATTGAGTATGATCAAGCTTGTCTTTCGAAACCGGTTGCCAAATTTTAACCGAAACATTCGAATCTTTTGATGACGAGCTTTCAGTTGATGAAGAATTCACATAATTCTCATAAGCTTCGTGAATTTGTTGTTGAGAATATTTTCTTGATTGATATTTTCGACCTTTTCCTTCAAGCCAATGATCGATTTTTTTGTCACTATACAACCCTTTTGTGTACGAAACTTTTAAATTTTGTTTTCCCGTAGGATTTGGAAAATTCGGGTTTTGTGGAAAGAAATCAACATTTGATTTAGGTCGAAATGCCATAGCGTATCGACTTCCATCATTGTTGCCAACACTTCGATTTTGAGAAAATCGATTTGGAGATTTTTGTTTTTGAGAAAACCTTGTTTGTTGATTAGAAGAAAATCGTTGATGTGATGATTGATTTTGAACATTCTTTGATGTATTTTTGTTATCTCTTGAAAATGATGAATTTGAAACTTACGAAAAATTTGTTTTTGGTTGAAATTCAGATTTAGATTTATTTGTTTGAGCGAGATTTTGCTTAAGATCTGAATAAATTTCTGAATGAGAAGACTTTTTTTCAACAGATTTAGTCTTTTTGTTTTCAGTTGTTTTCAAATTTAATCAATTTTGTTGTTTTCGAAGTTCCATTGTTTGCCAAAAAATCGTTTTTCGAGCTTCTCTTTTTGAAATTGCATTTTCTTTTGACAACTTGTCAATTTGTTCTTTAAATTCTTTGGAATTTAATTTGACAATAGTATCTTTTTCCACAACAACTTCTTTTGGAAGGTCTTTCACAATTTTTGATTTTTCAACCCATTTGCGTTGTGGTTTTTGTCTTTGAAAAACATACGAATTCTTTGTTAAGGTATTTTCGATTGTGCTTTGATTCGAAAAGAATCCTTCATTCATTGTCTTCTTGTTGTCATCTT
Source organism: Lactuca virosa (assembly GCF_052849685.1). Lineage (NCBI taxonomy): Eukaryota > Viridiplantae > Streptophyta > Magnoliopsida > Asterales > Asteraceae > Lactuca > Lactuca virosa. The sequence continues at coordinate 89,267,820 of NC_136432.1, forward strand.
CGACCATTTTGGTGAATTATGGTTTAATGTTTCAACATTTCCAGTTGTAACAAACACTTGATTTGGAAAGACAACATCATCAGTACACTTGAAATTAGGATACACCACTTGATTTGTTTCCAAATAATGGGCTCCTTTTTCAGACAACACTTTTTCGAAATTTTCAGTGTCTCCAAATACTTGATTAACAACAACACGAGGAATTTCTTTTTCTATCGAATCTTTGTTTGAAGAGACCTTTTTGTCCGATTCGTCATCATCATTTTCATCATCACTGCTATCCGTTTGACTATCTCGGATATCCACAAACTCAGAATCACAATCTTTTGAAGTTGAAGGTTTGTCAGTGTCAATCTTAACTTCCAAATCCTTAAGTTTTTCTTTTCCTTTAGATTTTGATGCAACATTAATGACAGACAACTGAGAACAATCAACATCCTCAATATCACTAATTTCGCTAATATTGTCAAAGTTATCTTCAATATCGGCAAAATGAGATTGAGAATCAGATGTCGAATTCTCAGTCTTTTTCAAAATTTTGATTTGTTCTGATTTTGTCAAAGTATCATTCACAATGTTAACCAATTCATTTGTATCAAGACATTCATCAATTTTGACAATTCCATAAGCATATCTATCATCAGGAATTTTGTCAAACTCAGCAATGTTTTTCTCACAATCATATGAAATATTATCTACCTTCGCTCTTTCGTATGCTAGAAAAGGTAATAATTTCCTATGTTGTTCCTTGCTAATATCACACGAATGATGCAATGCAGTTAATTTCGCATATAGACGTTTAGCAGAATTGCAGTAGATATTTCGTTGAGCTAAGAAAAGTTTTACATCACTAGATAACGAATCACGATCACACATAATGTTCGTTATTTGCAATTCTAAACATTCTATCTTGACCACTTTCGAATCTAACTTCTTCTGTGCCTCTAACAACTGATTGCTTAATTTCTTAGCTTCATTACTAGCAGAAACAACCAAATTATCGAAATAAGCAACAGTATCATCAAAAGCAACAATTTCAGAATCATATGCACTCAAAGGAATATTAAAAGATTGAAGAATGTTGTGTACCTTTGTTGTCATTGGAGACTTATCAGCAGATTTTGACACGAAGCAACGACCCTTGACCTCTTCGTCTGAATCTTCCTCCAGCTTCGCATACATTGCCCCATGCGTAGGATTACGCATTTCCTCATCATCGGAGCCCGAAGACCAGATTTGATATGTGCCATCATTCTCCTGTTCACCTTGAGCCACCAAAGACAGATTTTTCGCCTTCGTACGTACTTCTTCCAACCTCTCCACATAATATGCCTCATCCTTCACTCTATTCTTCTTCTCATCTTTCTTTCGAAGCATACAATCATTTGCTAAATGATTGGCTCCATTGCAATAGTGACAATCCATACCAGAATCTCCTTTCAATTTCTTCTCTTTCTTTTCCTCAGCACCCTTCGCATCATTCTTCTCATACTTCTTCTTCTCTTCTCCTGCAGCTTTGGTCACGAAACTTCCTTTTCCTTCACTTTGCTTTACCTTCGAATTAAACGGTTTCTTGAAAAACTTTTTGACTCCGTTGTTATAGTAAAAAGCAATTGCCTCATCATCCGAATTCATTATAAACCCCTCTTCATCATCAGAATCATCTTTTTCGACAGTTTCCTTTTCAGTCACTTTTGAGACAAATGCTAATGGACCTCCCAGACTGAGCTTCGACTCTTCTGCCATTTCATTCACTTCACTTTCGTGAGTTTTCAGTTGATTATAAAAATCATTCAAAGAAGATGTGTCGAAACTTTGTTGATTTTTCACCATCATGCTAACGCTTCTCCATTCTTTACGGAGTCCCATAACAAAGGTGAGATTGAATTCCACGGCAGACCTTGTGATTCCATAACGATTGAATTTGTATATCAGCTCATTCAGCCTATCATAGTAAATTTCAATCGTTTCACCATCTTTTTGCTTGAAATCCTTCAATTCAATCAAACATTGCTTAACTGAATTGATTTTCGTCTTCTCGCTGCCTTGAAACTTTTCTTTGAGATTATTCCAGATTTCCTTTGCAGTTGTACAAGTTCTGACATAGTTATACACCACCGGAGGCACTGCACCACGCAACTCCCTTATGCATCGTTTTCAAGTTTCTTCATACGATCATTTTGATTTTCCACACTCGTAGTACTGGATGAAGATCCAATTGGTTGAAGGTTCGTTGGAAGAGTAACATTCCCTGAGATGCAAGTACAAAGCTCTTCATCGATTCCATTCAAGTAATCCTGCATACGATCAGACCACTGATCATAGTATTTAGGAATGAGCATAGGTATCTTAGTTGAAGATCCTAATAGATGAGAGTATGAAGTCATCGAGTTAAGATTGAAGTTCGCCATTGATGTACGGAAGAAAATTTTTGAGAATTTATGAGAAATCAAAGAGAATTTGAAAGCAAATTGCTGAATTGAACAGAAAATAAAGTAGAATACTCGATTCAACAAATCTGTTGCAGAATCGAATCACAACTCAAGATCTAGAAAACTTTTTCACGTCAAAAGATGTGGAACTTTTTGAACCAGAATTTTGATTCAAAAACCTTTTGAAATAGAATAAAAATTAGATCTCAGATCATGATTCCTGCTCTGATACCAATTGATGAATCGTAGAATCAAGTATTAATCAAAATCAGAGTTCAACGAATGCAGATTGAACAAACGATGTAAATAAGATCTGGTTTCTACTCATTTACGCTTTCAACTTTTATAGAGAAAATAGACAGGTTCTGTAAAGGACTCTTATCTAACTCTAGTAAAGTTCCATATTTATAGGAACAGTGAAAGCATACAAAAAATACTAAGGCATTGACAATTAAGCTTCGTACGAAATACACCTCAGTAAATAAACTTAACAAAACATACGAAGGGTAAAACAGACTTCGACATATTACAACAAAATTCGACCCTAACAATACCTGGAACAGGTGTTACAGTTCTATTTGACATGGCCAGATAGGACAAGCTTCTTATTGAAGCTCCAAAGTTCAAACTTATCATTCCTTCCATTTTTAAGACAGATTTAGGGTAATGCTTGCACTTCTTCAGTAATAATTTTTGCCATGTTATTGAAAAGTTCTTCACTTGATTGTTTTTTTTCTTTCTCCTTTCAAATTAATGGATCATTGGCACGTAAGGCAATCAAGGATTTGATGGAAAGAGATAAATTTGTCATGTAATATTGAAAAATTAGATTACATTAATTTTGTTACTTATGACAACAAGTCCCTACCGATAATTCACCTAAATTGATAAAAGTAGTCATCATTTGCATTTTTCTAGCCCAATTTCTATTATACAATCTAACATTTGGTTTCTATGTTTTGCATTTCCCGTTACATGATTGGTTTGTTTATGTGATATGTTAATGTGTATTAAACTATGTCTAACACTTGGATCTTGGTATGTTTCATTATTGCCTTTTATTATTTTAAAAGTTGCTCATTTGGTCCTTGGGTAGTATGCGGGGCGTACCACATGGTACACTTAGCGTACTAGCTGAGAAGCCAGTATGCGAGGCGTACCACATGGTACACTTAGTGTACTGATGCGACGCTTGATCGGGACTCCGGGCACATACGTGCGGCGTACACTCATGTACGCGGGGCGTACACTCATGTACGTGGGGCGTACGTGAGATCTAATGAAACCCTAATTTAGGGTGATGCATCCTATATAAGCACCTTAAGTCATTAGGGCTGGCCTCTTTACAAGTCTTTAAGCCTCCAAAACCCTAGAAATCGTCCCTTAGCCTCTATTGTTGTGTATTTGAGTCCATAAGAATAATTTGTGGTTGTTTTGCTCCTTGTGAAGGAAGTATAGAAGATTGAAGGTGCTTTGCTTGGTGAGAAGGTTATAGATCCAGAATCATCACCCTTGTTGCAAGCTTATTGAGGTATCAAGTTCAAATCTTGTCTTCTCCATGATTAGATATCTTTATTTCTTAGTTTTTATGCTTTTGGTCCCTTTTTGGGTTGGTTTGAGGAGTTGGGTCGTTTTGAGGACTTATTCTTTTAGATCTAAGCTTAATATGGACTCCTTAAGCATAAATGTGCAAGCTTTATGGGATTTTTGATCACATGCATGCATTAAGTCACCTATTAAGTCCTTTTGAGCTTTAAGAGCTTCATTTAGACATGCAGGAACGTAAAGGTAGCAACTTTACGTGATAATCCAACTTAAGAAAGTCAGATCTACGTTTTAGAGCAATGTCTTAAGGGATTAAGGGCTAAATATGAAAGGTGGATGAATAGGAGGAGTACGTTGGGCGTACAATCCAATACACGCAATGTACAAACCCTAAAGCATGTACGCTTAGCGTACAACTGAGTACGCCACACATCCTCAGTGTCATGGGCTTTGCATATTAGGCTTCGAGTTTGGGCCATTCTATTGGGCTTAGATGCCTGGGGTCTTGTTGGGCCATCTGAATGCAAGTGTTTGGGCTAGGAAAAATTAGTGTGCCTTGGGGCAAGGCCCATGTAAAGGTTTGGGCCCAATTTGGAAAATTAGGCCCTGTTTGGGCCTTGACTGATTACTTGGTTTTTGGACCTTTTGGATTATGGGTTTGGGCTTAAGTCTTGGTCCAAACTAGGTAAGGGGTAAATTTGTCATTTACCCTAATTATGGACTGATGATGTAACATCCCAAGATTTGTCATTTATAGTCCCTGGGGATAGGAGGGTGAAGCCATGAAAGTCTAAGGTCAAAATTACAAATATTGGGATCAGGAGGAGTACGCTGCGCGTACATAAGGGTACGCTGAGTGTAGTAGGCGCGCCCTAGTACGCTGGGCGTACACTTGTGTACACTTGGCGTACTCATGGCAGAAGGAAACCCTAATATTTAGGGTTTGGGGACTATATAAGCAACATTAGGAGCATAAGACTCTCGCTTACCCCAGCCTCCACTGCTTAGAGTCGTTTTCCCCAAACCCTAGCCATTTCCTTGAGTGTTTGAGCTTTTTGAGTGTTTCTTGAGTGTTTTAAGAAGAAGATGTTGCATCAAGGAGTTGGAGAAGAAGATCAAGCTTGTAGATCTGAAGTTGGTTTGTGCCCTAGAAGCTCCAGAATGTAAAAAGCTTGGAACTTTATACTTGTATGAGATAGATCTAGTCATTTTAGCTTTATGGAAGCATTCTTGTCCCAAAAGTCCCAAAATGGTGCATGTTATGATTTGGCTGAAATGAGTTGTCCTTTCAGACCTTAGAGGAGGTCCTAAGTGATAAAAATGGTGTCCCAATAGCTAGTTTTGTCTCATGCATGAAGTAGGAAGGTCTTAATGGATTAAGACCATGTGTTAAGAACTTTCTAGACGTTCAAAGTGATAAAGTTCGAGACTTTATAGTCCTATGGCACATTTGGTCGATGGATCTGGAGTTTGGGCTTAAGTGCTTAAGCCATTAAGCACCTAATAGGGTTTTGATGAAACCCCGCATACGCCCAGCGTACTGGGTCAACCACCCCGATGGTGGTCAACATCTAGACGAGTACGCCCCGCGTACGTCCTCTGTTGGGCCTTTGACAATTGGGCTTCGGGTTTTGGGCTATTTATGGACTAGTTGGATTTGGGCCTTGCTGTACTTTATGAATATAATGTTTTGGGGCCAAGTTTTGATAATGGATCTTGGAGTGAGGCCCAATTAGGGAGTTGGGCCCAATTTGGTAAATTGGGCCAATAATGGGTTTTGCTTAAGGGCTTTTAAGGTTAGGGTATTGGCATTGGGCCTTGGCCCAATAAAGAGAATGGACATGATGGATTATGTGGACCCTTAGTCAAGATTGTTATGTTGTGTAATGACTTGGTATTTATTATTTGGATAGTTCGAGATTTTGGTAAGGCAGCGATTCAGGAGTTCGGTTCTTCAGTTCAGATCGGCATTGCGAGGTGAGTTATCCTCACTATACTAAGGGGTCTAAGGCACCAAGGCCGTCCCATTGGATATGATATCCTAGAAGTTGGTAGTATGTTGAGTATGAGTTAGTGTTGCATGCTAGTTGCTATGCCAGTTAGGTAGATCTGTAGGACTACCTGTGTTGTTATGTGATTATTTGTATGCGCATTAGTTGTGTTATAGGTTGACATATTATGTGGGATGGGTTGAGGTGATACTGCTCCGTGCGGTAACCAGCAAACCCGGGAGCATTCCAGATACGAGCTGAGGGAGACTCGTACCGTGGGCTCGGGAGCATTCCAGTTACAAGCTGAGGGAGACTCGTACTGTGGGCTCGATGGCAATCCAGATGTGAGCTGTGGGCCCGGAAGGCAATCCAGACTCACACTGTAGGCCCAGGGGTAATCCAGTCTATAAAGCTGTGGACCCAGTACATGTTGTTATGTGTATATGTGTTATATGCAGTTTATCGGTATTTTGGGGGAACTCACTAAGCTTTTGGGCTTACAGTTTCAGTTTATTATTTCAGGTACAATAGGGGATTGCGGCAAGGCAAAGGCGTGATTGTACAGCTCCCCATGTTTTGTTTATGTTTCTGGGAAAACTATGATATTATACATTTTGAAAACAAGTTTGTAATGATTTAATGATTTTGAAATGTTTTTAAAATTTCAAATTTGGCATGATTTTAATGGGTGTTACAGATGATCATGGAATGGAATACCGTTTGTTAATTGGATGTTATTTGGTATTGATAGCTCGGGGATTCGTCGGTCAGCAGCCAGAGATTTAGTCGTGTAATTTAGCAGTCGAGGTGAGTTTCCTCACTGGGTTTTAGCGGGTCTAAGCCACCAATGCCAGCCCTTGTTATTTATTTTAGGATTCTAGGAGTCTGCATCACCCTTGCATGTGATATGAGCTGTTATTTATACCGGGCGGGGATTGATGCCGGGCGAGGCCCGATGAATGTATCGTATGCTATTGTTTTATGATCATGTATGTGTTAGTATGATTATGTGATATATGTCTATGTGTATAGTGGGTGAGGCCCGATGTCAAACGGTCCCTAAGAATAACAAATTTGTATATCGAGCGGGCTCGATGTCAGGCGGGGCCCGAAGCCGAGTGGGACTCGATACCCGGCAGGGCCCGATGGAGGGCGAGGGCCCAATATGCGATTTATTATGTATGGTATGGGGTAGTTTAGGGAACTCACTAAGCTTTGTGCTTACGGTTTTTAGTTTATTTTTCAGGTACTTCCAATTCCAAAGGGAAGGGCTCGGGATGATTGCAGAGCACACACCACCTAGTTCCGCCTTTTGTATTTTACTCTGATTCAAGATGATGTTGATACACTTATTTTATTGGGATTGTATTGTTGTTGTTTTTGGAATACTTATTTTATTAAATTAAAAATGGAAATTTTGGGTCTTATTTTTGGGACGTTACAAGTTGGTATTAGAGCCTTAGTTTGAGGGAATCGGACATACACTCGGGTGTATCTGAACTCAAAGTGAGGATTTGGTATAGTTTTTTTTCAGAAAGATATATATTTTTAAGAAAATAGTTTTCTAAGACAAGAAAGGGTGTGGTGCATGAAACTAGCCGAGCTCAAGTAAGTTTTTTTTTTCATCCGCAGACCGATGGTCAGAATGAGCAGACTATTCAGACTCTTGAGGATATGTTGCGGGAATGTGTTTTTGATTTCTGTGGGAGTTGGGTTACGTATCTTCCGTTAGTGGAATTTTCATATAACAAAAATTATCACGCCAATATTGATCGACCTCCTTTTGAGATGCTCTACGGGAGGAAGTGCAGCACCTCGATTTATTGGGGCGAGGTCAGTTAGCGGGTTATAAGGAGTACCGAGGTGGTACTCAAGACCACTGAGCAGATTCTGCAGGTTCGGAGTAGGCTCCAGGCAGCTCAGAGTCGGCAAAAGAGTTACGCTGACAGGCGCCAGTCAGACTTAGAGTTCCAGGTGGGAGATATGGTTCTCCTGAAGGTGTTACCTCGGAAAGGTGTCATCCGGTTCAGGAAGCAGGGCAAGCTGGGCCCCAGTTATATTGGTCCTTTCAGGGTTTTAGCTCGGGTGGGCCGGGTTGTTTATTGCTTGGATCTTCCAGATGAGCTCAGTTAGATTCATAGCACAATCCACGTCTCTCAGCTTCAGAAGTGATTAGTGGATGATTCCGTAGTGGTGCCATTAGAGGATATTCAGGTGGATGACCGCCTGAATTGTATTGAGAGACCGGTGGCGATTCTGGATCGGAAGATGAAAACCTTGACGGACAAGGTTGTCGAGTTAGTGAAGGTGCAATGGCAGTACTGCAAGGATTCAGAGTGGACTTGGGAGCCCGATGATGAGATGAGGGAGCATTATCCGGAGTTATTCGGGGCAGTGGACTTCGAGGACAAAGTCTGGTTAAAGTGGAGGAGAATTGTAATACTTGAATACTGGTATAGTTCCTATTTTGCCCTTTTTATTGAAAAGTTTGCATTTTGGTCCTTGCAGTACGCGGGGCGTACCGCTAGGTACGCTTAGCGTACAAGCTGTAAAGCGAGTATGCGGGGCGTACCACTTGGTACGCTTAGCGTACTGAAGCGTCGTTGGGACGAGACTCCGGACACGTACGCGGGGTGAACATGCATGTACACGAGGCATACGTGTAAGTTCATGAAACCCAAATTTAGGGTGTTGCACCATATATAAACGCCTTAAGTCATTAGGGTTGGCCTCTTTACCAACCCCTAAGCCACTAAAACCCTAAAAATCGTCCCTTACCCTCCATTGTGGTATTTTGAGCTCATTGTGTTCATTTTGGTGTGTTTTGGTCCATATCCAAGAAGTAGAAGCTTGGTGCAAGGTGGTGGATCAAGGAAGAGCTGATGGATCTCGATTATTTGCTTCATTTCCAGCTTGTTTGAGGTAAAAAGCTATGGACTTGATCATTGACGGCTTATATATATATATATATATATATATATATATATATATATATATATATATATATATATCTGTGTGTGTGTGTATGAGTTTTGGTCCCTTTTGGCCCCATGATTGAAATCTAGTGGTTTGATACCACTCCAGGAGCTTTGAGTTGCAACTCTTGATGTTTTTGAGGTTAAAGGTCCATTAAGTTGGCACCTTTAGGGTTTAGATCCATCCATGCATGAGTTTATGTCCATTTAATGATAGTAGAGTGCTATATTTTAAAGTTGGGTTCTTATGGGGCATGCAAAGTCAACAAGTCAGTGAATTTATGGTTATAGACGTTTGTTAGGACTTAGCTCTGTGATTGGGGCTTCTGATCTTAAGCATTAAGTGCTTAATGTGGATTTTGGCTTAATGGGTGAGTACGTTGGGCGTACAAGTCTATATGCACGGCGTACAAGCCATTTAGCATGCACGCTTAACATACAGCTGAGTACGCCCCGCGTACTCAATCATATGGGTTTTGAATTTTAGGCTTCAAGGTTGGGCCGTTCTTTTGGACTTAGGTGCTTGGGTCCTTGTTGGGCCAACTGAGAACATGTTTTGGACTAGTAGATTTGGTGGGCTTAAGAGTAATGCCCATGTAAGGTTTCAGGCATTTTGGACTTTGGGCTTGGGCCTAAGTCTTTATCTAAACTAGGTCAGGTGTAAAATGGTCATTTTACCACAAGTATGGACTGTTGGATATGGATTAGAACCCAATTGTTAATTGGTTGTTATTTTGTATTGATAGCTCAGGGATTCGTCAGGACAATAGCCAAGAATTTTCAGTGAGATTCAGCAGTCGAGGTGAGTTTCCTCACTGGGTTTAGCGGGTCTAAGGCACCAATGTCGGCCCTTGTTATTTATGTTAGGATGCTATGATTCTGTGTGACCCTTGCATGTGATATGTACGGCTATGTATATCGGGCGGGGCTCGATGCAGAGCGAGGCCCGATGACTGTATCGTAAGCTATCGTTTATGATCATTGCATGTGTTAGTATGATTATGTAATATATTTCTATGTATATAATGGGTGGGGCCTGACGTCAGGCGGGGCCTAAGAATAACAGATTTGTATATCGAGCGGGGCTCGTAGTCAGGCGAGGCCCGAAGCCGAGTGAAAATCGATACCGCGCGGGGCCCGATGGAAGACGAGGCCCAGTATGTGATTTATTATATATGGTATGTGGTAGTTTAGGGAACTCACTAAGCTTTATGCATACGATATTTAGTTTTTGTTTCAGGTACTTCTAGTTCAAAGGGAAGAGCTCAAGATGACTGCATCGCACACACCACATGGATTCCGCTTTTGAGTTATTACTCTGATTGATTTGATGTTCATACACTTATTTTCATTTGGTTTGTGCGGATAATGTTTTTGGAATACTTTTTTAATTAAATGAAAAATAAAATTTTTGGATCATATTTTTGGGACGTTACAAATTTAAAACTAGATTTGTTAGTAACTCTTTTATAAATCAAGCCTTGATTGACAAATATTGCATAACTGATTCTAATGGTCACACCATTTGTAAATCTCACCTTTCTGCTCTTGATCCTTCTTAACAACCTCCTAATCATGATTATGAGTTGCCTAAGACTAAGGTTTTGCTAAAATTTCCCATTTCTAATGGTGAAATCCACTCGGTGAATGGAATTCTTAGTGAATTTTCTCAATGCACTGTTAGTGATTTTGACACAAACGGTCACTCAATATCTTCTGACACAGATGGATCCTCTCATTGCACCATCAATAGCATACCCATTTCTAGAACGAAAAAAGGATTTTTAAATTAAATGAACAAGATTCCATTCTTCGGAAGCCAAGTGTCAGCTTTGGGGTTTCTTTCAACCGGAACATACAATCATGGGCCCAGCCATGGGGTTTCTTTCGACCCGAACATACAATCATGGGTCCAACCGTAGGGCTTCTTTCAACCCGAACATACAATCATGGTCCCAGCCTTGGGGTTTATTTCAACCCAAAAATACATGCAAGAGTCACAAAGACAACTAGCACTCTACATAACACAATCCAGTGGGCCGCCATTGGTGCATTCGACCCACAGATACATTGAGAAGACTCACCTGAACTACTCAACAGAAGCCCAACAGCTACCTCAACATCAGAACAGCCAACCCAAGCTTCCTAAAACCAAACCGAGACTAGCCCTTAGTCAAACGCTCAATTTTAGTCAACTTTGATCAAAAGTCAAACTGGTCAAAAAGTCAATGGTCAAAGCAAGGTCAAAATTTTCAATGAGTATCCCTCCACGCCGTGGCCCTCCTTTTCCACATCGTGGACACTAAATGCCAAAACAGTCGATGATTCCACATTCTCCACGTAGTGGCAGCCTAAGGTCACATCGTGGGGACTGGTCTGAACAACTCAAACAAGCTTAGTCCATTTTCTTCCAATTTCAAGAGCTCCAAAGGTCAGATCTGGTCCATTCCAAGGTCTTAATGGATAAAGTTTGCAACTTTATCTCTTAATTCATACCAATAGGCCAAAATTTCTAACCCTAAGTCCTTAATGACATCATGAGGCATGAGTTAACCAATTAAGCTCTTAATTGACCAAGACACCCCACCAAACTTTCCAGAAGACCTTCATACCCAAAATACAACATAAAAATATGTGCTTTATTGACATGCATGTCCAATGCATGTCTCACCCAAAATAGGTCAAATCAAAGGAAGAAAATGGCTCAAACATGCACATGAGGCCAAATACACCAAGGAACACAAGATCTGAAACACATAACCTCAAATGGACCTCAAGGGTCCACAAAGTTGCCAATTTTATGGAATCCATTCCTTCAACTCTTATAATCATGAAGAAAAGGAACAAGAACCCTAGATCTAGAAGCACAAACCAAAAAGCTAGAAACTTGAAAACTCACAAGGGTCTAGAATATGCACCAGATGATGATGATGTTGCTTGATGGATTAATGTACCAAAACACCTTCTTATTCATCTTCTTCAAGGTACCAAGAGTACCAAAATGGACCAAAAGTCTTTAAGGGGGCTAGGGTTTTGAGGTAGAGGGTTGGAGGCTGAAGAGGGTGCCCTAATCCTCTGGAAATGTTGTTTAAATATGGGAGGAAAACTAAAATTCAAGGCTTGGGCCGGAACAACTTCCACCTTGTGGCCTCCTATTACCACACCGTGACGCTCTTTAAAACATGCATTCCATTTCTTCCATGCCAGGTCATGGCCATCCTTGCGCCACGTCGTGGCATCAGAGTTTTTCCCAAAAACTCCATTTTTGGTCCCTGATAAATATTAAGCTAAACTAATCTTGAACACGGGTGTTACAATCAAACACAACAACATCTCTGAATTTTGTATAGGCGTCTCTTTATCTACCACCAGCCCAAAAGATATATCTAGGATACCCATCATCAGACAAATCCACGACAAAATACTTGTTGCTGTCAACTAATGTTTTATCTTGAAAATGTTTTATAAGTCCTTAGAACTCCTTTACTCTATATTGTTTTCGATGATCAGATAAGACATCAACACATTTATTTGAAGTAACATCAGCTACATTTGATGTTTTCATTGAATTAACAACCTTTTTAATCTGAGAAGGTTCCGACCCTGCTTGACCAAATTGCACCATAAGAGATTTACCTTTTATCGAACGGTGGAAATTGCTATAAGATCTATGTTTCATCACCTTCATTGGTGTAATGGTCAATTCGTGATTGTTTGTGTCATTAAATAAGTCCACCAAATATTTCCCATCCTATTGTCTTGTAATTCGAAGCTTTGCTTGACATCCGATTCTAATATCTCTACGACGTTTTTTCTCATTTCTAGTTGAATCATTTTTGTCTACCCATTTGAAATCTTCTTTGCAGTATACATAATACTTTCGATAAGGCTCATTTGTTTTTGTGCTTTTAACTGTGTCATCTTTACGTACACCAAAACCATGTAAAAAGGAATAATCGTTATAAAATGTATATGCTTCGTCGGGCGTATCGAAAACCTTTCCCAATATCCTTTCAACAGTATCTACGTCTTCGTCAAATTCATGTTCACATCGAAATCATCAAGTTCTTCGGATTTATATGTTACTTCCACAAAATATTTTGAGTCAACATTTTCATTTATCTATGGTTCTATAGCCTCATCAGTTGCTTCAATTTCAAACATCATGGTCTACACGTAACCACATGTTCTCAAACAACACATTAACACCAAAATTAATTTCTATTAAATAGGAATGAAACATTATAGGTAATAATCAAAATGAGAACGAAGAATAAATGGCATCTAATGAACACAAGTATTTTTTTTATTAATCATCACGGTTTGCATAATTGTTCATCACATTTTTAAAAAATATGTTGATCCAGAAAATGTTTTTTTAAATATTTCACTGGCAATAACCCATGATGGAGTGATAACAGATATACATGAAACAAAAGATGTCATTGTCAAGGCATCCAATCTGCCATTGTCAATCCTTATTGTTGGTGTTGGTGGAGCCGACTTTATGGAATGAGACATTGGTGTATAAACAAGAAGTGTTCAACCAAGTTTCGTTGCATAATTCGTACCGAAACTGGTAAAATAAAGTGAACATTGTTGTAGAAACAATAAAAACGAGATCAATTACTTACTTGGAAGTGCTCTGAAATTCAAAAACCGAAAACAGAGGATGCAGTAGCAGGCGAAGTGAATTATGATTTTTGTTAATTTTCATTTGTAATTTGTTATATTTTTTCATATATGTTTATTTCAACAACTTAATTTTCTGATTTGTCATATAACAATTTTAATTTTCTTCACTTATTGTGGTTGTTTTATTTTTATAATCAATTTAACATTTCATTATATAATATCATTCTTTTTTTCATTAATTCACAAATAAAAATTGTTTCATATATCTTGAAAAATAATTTCATATATTTATTGGAATCAATGATTATAATTTCACATAAATAAAAAAAACATAAATCTCTTAACTAATACTTTATTGAAAATAATTGATTAATAATTTTGAATTTTTACTGTAAAAAAATTATTTATTTTTGTAACTGTGGTTCGCACGGGCTACATATATATATATATATATATATATATATATATATATATATATATATATATATATATATATATATATACTACTTATTAAGCAAATTTGGTCAAAGGCTGAAAATTAAGAGGTACAAGGTCATAATGCTATTTGTACAATGAGTTTATGCATTAAAAAATCTTGACTCTGATTTTGGTCAACAATGGAAAAAGTCAAGATAAGAATTGATGGATGGTGGCCTTTGAAGTTTTAATTAATATTCCTTAGCCACTTGAATCGGTCAAACCTCACTTTTACCCGCTTGAATCGGTCTAACTGTTATATTATCACTACCCGCTTCAAACGTACGAGCCTGCTCTTCTTTCTCCATCCCCAAATTATTCTCTCTCTAAAATTAGGGCAAAGGTAAGAGAAATGAAATTTTTACATGGTAGAGCTCCTTTGCACCATTCCCCTCAACCGAAAGGAACCTCGCCACCATCCAACGCTGCCTTACCACCATCGAGTCTTACCTCCATCGTTTCCATATCTTCTTCTTTCTTGTGCTCTGCCATCTTTGTCACATACCACCACTAGCACTTGCCATCTTGCACCGCCATCTCTTCTTAATCGATATGTTTTGGGCAAGGAATAGGTAACCTATTTCTAGCTCTCACGATCGAAAAAAAAACCTAATGCGACATCGCCTATCTAACTCAACTCTTTGTTTTGTTTGTTAAAAGTTTCATCTGGTATAAATATGGTTATAGATTTGTGTAGGCATGTGTGGTGTCTCTCTAATTGTATTTGTGTGTGTGCATCATTATTAGAGGTCTATTTGTTGGCCTCTGTGCTCCTCCACCATGGAAAATGATCACAAAAATGATTTTACTGCATCTAAATATGTAAGTACTCATATTTAGAAAAACAATTAACCGATCTCTAGGTTTTTATCTGTTCATTTTTACATAATCAACAACCAAGTCACAAATAAGTATATCTCAGAGACAATAGAAATGCACACCTAATCTGTTGTCTTCCTGCGGTAAGTGGTTACTTCTCTAAAAGCTTCGATTTTCCTGTTTCATATATATATATATATATATATATATATATATATATATATATATATATATATATATATATATATATATATATATATATATATTGATTTTTTACTCATTTGTTCTCTAACAGGTTTTAGTTCAAACATATTAAGAAGTTTAATTCCTAATAGGCATTTTAAAGCTCTCACTGCTTCGAGTTCTAACTGGTTCATTTCTTACTGATTTTGTTTCTTTTTTACTGCTTTGGTTTTTGATCATATGATTATTGATATCGATTGCAGCACACATACAAATATGAAAGCTTGCACTACATCATCCACCTGAAGGTTATTTTCATTTTTTTCTTTTATATTAGTCTTGAAGGTAAGTAATATTCTGCCTTATTATTTGCATTCAAAGGTTTATTTGTCTTTATTGATATTTTATGTTATATTGGGTTCCTGAAATTGGGTATGTTTTCAGTCATTGTGTTAAGGTTGATTTGTCTCTACTGATGTTTTCTGTCATTGCGGCTCTTCAATTGCGTATGTTTTTGTTTAACTAATAGATATAGCATTTTAAGTCTTTCATTTTCTTAGTTTGCTCATAAGGCTGGAGAGTATGAGATAGATAGATAGATAGAGAGAGAGAGAGAGAGAGAGACTTTTTAGCCGAGCTTGGCTCCAGCTGCACACTAGGCGCGGTGTTTTCTACCGCCACTGTGGCATAATGCATGCCAACCTACACCCATATAGTTAGGTGTTTTTTGTTTCAATGGTGGTTTAATGTCAAAAATCACCCTTGCTTTGTGGTTGGATAACTTTTGTGATTTAGTTGTTCTTTGCTTCATTGGCGAGTTAGCTATCCCTTTTCTGGCTAACTATCCATTGGTCATCAGTTGCTAAATTGATCTTGCTTGGATTCCAAGTATTCAAGTTTTCAAGTGTCTTTTTCTTAAATTTATGTTTGGTTGGTGTGGTAGGATGGTATCATTTACATCCTTTTGACATATTTATAGAATCCTATAGTTTTTTATATCATAGTTTTAAGTCCATGGTTATTTTTACATGATATTTGGTCATCAGGTGGTTAATGTCAAAGCATCCTACTTTGATATTTTATAGCATCATATGCTTTATAGCATGATTTTTGTTCCATGATTAATTTTACATGATTTTTAGTCAATGTAGATTTATATTATCATTTACTTCTTCATGTTTCACAATAGATGCTCTCTCTTTCTTTCTCTCTCTCTCTCTCTCTCTCTCTCTCTCTCTCTCCCTCCCTCCCACACACACACACACACATACATACATAGTTTCTTGAAATTCTTTCAGATTTTCATTCCTTCACACCGGGCTAACAATATTTCTTGTGAAAATGGTTTATTTGAATGTGAAAATTTATATTATTTAGTTCTGATTCCCTGCTAACACTCTTTCTTGTAAAAATGTAGCTTGCAAATCCTCATCTAGATTCGGAAGAAAAGTCCAAGGTTACTTAGTCGAGTATAATGGGTGAAAATGTTTAATTTTGACTGATATAATGTTTCGAGTCTTTAACGATCGATCATTAGAAGCTCACAAGTAGTTTTCTTTTTATTAGCTTTTATTGTAGTTACATCACATTAACTATTTATTTTCATATTTTTCTTGAAATTCGTGATAAAACCAACTATCTTGATATATAAAATAGTGTACTTACATGCTATATACACAAAATAAATGGAAAAAGGATGCTAAATTTGTAAAAGAAATGAAAGTACAATGCTATTATGTGTGGAAATAGCAATTATATTCATTGTTTTGTCTATTTAAAAGAAATGGAAGTGGGATGCCAAAATTATCAAACAAACAAAAGCATACTGCTATTTTCATGTGTGTGTGTGTGAAAATATCAATGTACTTTAGTTGTGTGGCGGTAGATGTCCTTTTGAATATGAAATTCATAGTGATTTGAGATGCAATGTATCATCCCCAATGGCTCGTCCGACCTCCTCCCACCAATCACGTGCCCTGTCCTTCAGAAGACAGGATGCAATTCAGACCTTGTCCCCCTCAGTACATCTGCTCATACGGAATGCGTTGGTGATATCAGTCAACCATCTGCTGCTAGAAATGGGGTCCCGAGCCCCATGATAGTCAGGAGCTCCACAAGCCCTGAACTCCCGGAATGTCAGTGTGCGCGGCCCCATCATGGCCGCCACCTCAATGCGGAAAGCGCTCAACTTCTCATCCAGAAGCTCCAAAATACCCTCCTTGACCGAACCAAATATCACATGAGTCTGCTCTAAAATGTTGCGCGTGATCTCATACGAAATAAACTCCCTCGTCTGCTCATCCATCTACTCGGTTCCAGAGCCCGAGCCTGATCGCTCACCAGTGCCTAAAGTGCCAATCGGCCTAGTGTGTAGCGTCACCATACTAAAAATAC
This sequence comes from Lactuca virosa, assembly GCF_052849685.1. Taxonomy (NCBI): domain Eukaryota; kingdom Viridiplantae; phylum Streptophyta; class Magnoliopsida; order Asterales; family Asteraceae; genus Lactuca; species Lactuca virosa. The sequence continues at coordinate 89,285,271 of NC_136432.1, forward strand.
ACCATAACAAACATTAGTATACTCATCATATCTCGAAGGATCTAACATACTACAAGTTTCCTGGATTCATCTCAACATCTCTTGATTCGAGTACGGATCCTCTGCTTTCAATAGTACGGGACCATACTACCTTCCACATCAATCAGTACTTTCCTCAAAAACTGCCTTGACTCCACCAAGTCCCTTTTACTACTACTGCTTATCTCATGATAATCTCATCCTAGGCTTTCCCTAAGGTAATCACCAATCCACTCTCCGCCATCAGCTACATAATAAGTCCCTGCTACCTCCCCCTAACTAGCTCGTGAATACTATTACATATCACTAAGACTAGATAATTCTTTGAATGAGAGATTCTACCCTACAACGGTTGGACTCAAATAAGAGCTGCATAATAGAGCTAGACCTAACCTTCTGAAATTATTTAATCCTCGCAATATGTAACTTAACATATTCATTTACTAGTTAGTAAGAGATAACTAGAACTCCTAAAAGCACAAAGCAAGCAGCATTCGAGCATCAAGTAAACATAATCAAGCATATCACATTCAGGCCATCACTGACTAATCTGTACTAGCATGCGTTTCATAAAGTTGAGATACATATAACAGGCACATCAGGCATCCTCCCTAGATCCTTAGTCCTAAACTAGCATGCAATTCTCACAAGGCTGATACAGATATCATAGGCACATAAGGCATCCTTCCTAGATCCTTAGTCATAATTTAGCATGCAGTTCTCATAAACATATCATAACATAAACTTGTATGGGTAATTTGGGAGTACTTACTTGAGCTCGGCTGATTGCATGCACCACACCCTTTTTCTCTTTTAAAAGTTCTTTTCTCTTTTCAAAATTCTTTTTGTAAAAATTGATTTTCTTTTGAAAATTTTCATACCATGTCCTTAGTTTGAGTTCAGACACACCCGAGAGTGTGCCCGAATTCCTCAAACCAAGGCTCTGATACCAACTTGAAATATCCCAAAAATATAGACCAAAAATTTTGTTTTAAGACTTATAACAAAACCATAAATCATCCATAATCATAAAGAAAATCAAGAATCAAGTATCTCAAAACATCATGTCAAATACTGTATCAAAATCATATGAGAAAAATATCAGAGTCTAAACATGTTGGATTAGTGTCTAAGTCCATAACTATAATTGGTATATACTTGACCCGACCCGGCATGGTCCATTTGGGTTGCATGGCATCGGAACATTTGGGTAGACCTTTTATGAGAAGAGGATATTTGTGACATATTAATATATTATAAGTTCTAATATATTAATATGAAATCATATTATTTAATTAGCATTCATCAAGAATTAATTTGGAATTAATTTAGTGATCAAAAGAGACTAATTAAATATATGGGGATTGATTGTGTAAATCATTCATTCTTTTATATATGTGGGATTATGATCCATGATTCCTTGTGTTGGGTTTAACCCATGTGGTGACCCATGGATACTCCATGGAGGTTAAAACCCATGGAGCATAAGGAATGGGTTATGTCATGGGTTACATGGTGTAACCCTAATAGCCACACTATATAAGGACCCCATTGGTTGGTGAAATCGGCACTAGTTCATAGACAAAAGAGGGCAAGCCGAGTTCTTACATATATATCCTCTCTCATGGTTATTCCAAATGTTCATGGTGTTGTGTGAACCATTTGAGGTGTCACACTTGGGGCACTAGGCTCTTGAGCTCCATGGAATCAAGCACCAACAAAGAGGTATGTCATTCTACTAGATTTTATATTACTTGTACTTCATAATATGCTAGTTAGGATAATACCTTGGAAAATTGATGTTTGCATGTATAATAGAGAAAACATAGATCCAAAGTATTTAGGGTTGCATGTACACCATAGGAGTGTTAGAATGCTCAAAACCCAACAGCGGTATCAGAGCCTTGGCTTGTTTTCTTTATACTTGATGCAAATTGTTGAAAAACGTCGGAATCCTGCTGTCTGCCCAGTTGACTCGCCGAGTCCATCATGGAACTCGACGAGTCCATGCCTATCTTCAACCAACTCACCGAGTCAGTTCATGCACTCGACGAGTTAGCAGGTCTGAGTGCAGAATTTCGAGTTTTGGTGCTGGAATTGGTCTAGAATCATTACCTTAAACTGTTTTGGACTTATAAAATCATTTTTTGATGTGGTAATGATTATGCTAAACCAATTTCAAAGTTATAATCAAAGTTTCAAGTTTTATATATGTTTATATGTTTCTTGAAAATTGTTGATTATGAATGTTCATGCTTGTGAGTTTTGGTAGATCATAGGAATTATGTGCAAATTGTTGTTAGTATAATTCTTGATCTCAATTAAATTGTATGGATTATCAAAAAAAATTGTGTTACCTTGTTTTATGAGTTAATTTAGATTAATGAAAAATTTTGTGTTAAGTTGTTTTCAATCCATATTAATCTAAAAGAAGTTCATAAAATGTGTTTTTGTAACTTGTCCTCAAGTTATATGAAAAGTCATATTTATGAATCTTAAAACTCATAATTATTGCCAAAGGTTACACAAAATGAAGAGTCTTATTCATTAAATTGTTTTATGACTCCATAACTTGTCCTCAAGTTATGGATGTTTAAGAGTCACTGCTTTAAAAGTGTTATTAAAGAATAAGGAGTTACATGAAATGAAGAGTTTTTTCATTTTAATGTACATTAAACTCATAAGTTATGAAATGAAAAGTCTTGAATAGTTTCAAAACTTGCCCTCAAGTTTTGGAATTTGTAAATTTACCCCCTCATGTATACTTTAATTCCAAATTGAACCTTAGAATTTTAAAAGTTTAAAATTCTACCCTTATACTATTATTATATTATATAAATATGTATAAGATAAAGTCAATCTTACCATTAGTAGGCCTCATTCACGAAGCCGGTCTCTAAGGGGGGTATAAGGTTACTGCCTATAAAATGGCAGTTTAATGGGTCTCCACTCTCACCCACCGCTTCCTTGACTGGTGGAGGGTCGGTAGCCGAACGAGTAGGAAAGGACTATAATTCTCCCTTCATTAAAAGTATAATGATAAATACTAAGTAAGTAAACACTTATAAATTCTCAATCTTAGTTACTTAGGAAAATGTGAAATGGTGCTAACCCATGAAATTTCACTTTGCACCTTTGTTAAGTCGTTAGTGGAGCGTGTGTGGTTAACAGGCACACTAACTTGGGACTGACAATGTGTGGCAAAGGGTAACTTAATTTTATCATATATTGGTGGAGCGCGTGTAGTTAACCGGCACATCAATTAGGTGATAAAGTTAAGGGTACCAAGTTAATTTGCATGGTTATTCACACCTTGTTTGTGATCCTCGGCATCCCAGTCACAAACTTGAGAGGGCACAATCGAGATTCAAACATGCCATTGAAAGTTCAATGTATCTCAAAAAGGATCTAGGAGTTTCAAATCCAATTAAAACTTAATTATATTTCGTTTTCATGGTGGAAATTGGTAAATCGTCATTTACCTACCTTCAACTATTTTATAGCTTGGATTACGGCATCCCTCTTCCAGTTATAAGTAGGTTGTTGGGTCCTAGCCTTAATATTTCATATTGGGTGTTATATTAAGGACTTTAAATCAACTAAACTTGAATTTCTCCCTTTATAGATGTCTAGTTAAGACAACTATGGTCTTCCCAAATCTTTAGGAAAAAGCTTTCCTAATGAAGATGATATCCCACATGGCAATCAAGGTGAAAGATTAATCCCTTTGGTATGCATTAATGGGACTGGAAATCATGCTTCACTTCCTCCACCTCCTCCAATAATTCTCCCTATCCCACAAAGTTTCAAGACTTGAAAAGTTCAAGGTCACTCAATCCCTATTGGCAAGCCGGGAGAGTCGGGTGTCGAAGTCTCGAGGTAACTGGCTGTTGACTTGATTCTTCAGTCACTCCCTGATGACAGATCATCACATGACCCTTAATGATCTTACCTATTTGCTTGATGCTGCTAAATCAGCAATGATTTAGAGCATTGGTAAAGCAAATTTAATTGGAAGATCTACTTCCCAAACTTCCATGGACATTGACAATGGTAACATTAGAAGTCCAGAAAAGATTTCTCTTCCCAATGGAAAGGAATCGGCCATGGTCAAGTCATTTGACCTAATGGTAAAGAGAAAGGCTAAGTCTGAGATAGTCTCGTGTACCATTTCCAAAGAGTCTGTATGTTTCTTTTGCCAAAAGAAGGGACATTGGTTGCGAAGCTGCCAAATATACCTGAAAGTTCATAAGGATGGTAAAAGTCAAAAAGTTTGACTTTGCTTCAGGTGAAAGACCATTATCTAATTCCATTAAGTTCCTTTTTGGAGATTCTTAATACATGATGTAATGTAATTACCTTTTGATGTTTTAGAGAATCAAAGGAAGCTTGAAGAAAGAGTATGCTAATTCAGATCACGAAAATGGATTTCGATCGCATGGTTCGATGATCAGAATTTTGAGCAACTGCTTAAGAGTTATAATAGATTGCTTACGAATAGATATCAACATAGATTTCATATGTATTTGCATTGTAAGGATAATATTTTTCCGCAAGTTTAAAAATAAAATAAAAATTTTGATTTATTTATTTTAAGTATCCTTACAATGGCATTTGTGAAAAATTGTTGTTTATATGTTTCCATTGATAGCAATATTGGAAAATGGATTTGATTCTTTCATTTGTGGTAATGTCATAATTTACCAAATAAAGAAAGATTCTCATCACCCAAGTTTCAGTTGGATAGAAACTTGGAATCATGCAAGCTGTATTGTGTGATGAATGAGAATTTTCATCTTTGGGAAATTAAGACTAAGTCCTTGTTCACATGTATGTGTGAGTCAAGTGAAGGACTGAAGGATTGGGTACACTAGGTTGTACGCTGGTCAGGTCCACCACAAAGGTTAATAAGATTATTCGTCATGATTTACTACAGTTTAGTAAATATGGTTATGCTTAGAAGTTTAAGTGTGATTCTGAAACATTGGAAAAGTTTCAATGTATGGCAGAACGGATGAGAGGAATCAAATAAGGCAGAAAGATAAAAGTTTCTCCAATCTAAAAAGATGGGAGAGTACTTGAGTATCTTGTTTTATGATTATCTTAGTGATTACAAAACCATATCACAATTGATTCTCTAAGGACACCTTATTGCATTTGTTTGACTAAGGAGAGGAATCATGAATTGTTGAAATGGTTAAATCAAAAGATAAATCATACTTCGTTCCAAAAACAAGTCTTAGAGTCATACTCCAAGATTTTTACTAGAGTGACATAATCTTTAGAAAGTTTATAACACTTGTCAAATGTAGAATAAGATGTTTCTTACTCTTGTACATTTGAAATTGGTAAGTTGTGATGTTTTGGATAAAACAAAGACCAACTAAGACCAATTGTTTGAAGTGTGTATCTTGATAAGAATCCGCACTAACTCTTGAATATCTGTTTTGTCAAGGAATGGTTCTTGACAAAGAGAATCTTATATGTCAAGAGGACAGTGGGAGTCTTAAAAGATCTTGAGATAGTTTCAAGAACTAATCAAGAATGAAACCTATTGTTTAATCACTAGCACACAACTTGAGGTTTGTAAACCTATTGTGTTGACATATTCTTGTTTCTGTGCCATTCCAGTTAAAGGTTGACTATGCTTGTGAGTTCTATGAGTTCTCAATTGTTTGCATAACAACCTGGAAGCAATGGTAGGCCCTTATGCTACCAAGTGGCACAAAATTAAGATTGAATAAGTTCAATCCATATGAGTTTGGATTTGTCACTAACCTTGTCTTGTTATTGTGGTTATGACAAATTCACATGGATAGGAACACATACACCATAAAAAATCTAAGTGTCATAAGGTTTCTCTCTGATTCATGAAAATGATGGTGATGAAACCCTTTCACTAAGTAGATTTTAAGTAGATAGCAATTGTGACATTTGCATTCTCAAAGTCGTTAGTGGAGCGTGTATGGTTAACCGGCATACTAACATGGACTTGTGAGAATGACAAAATGTCTAAACATTATGATTACGGCATCCCTTTTCATAATTGTCTAGACACACATGTGAGCTATCTAAGGAAAGGTGTATGATTTTGATAAAGTCTTCTCAAAGCAATCTAGTATCAGAAATCTGAACTTTGGTAAGAAAGTCAATAAAGTATTGATTTCTAGAAGTCCAGTTGATTTCTGGGTACATGTCAAAGCTAGTGGGAGCATAAGTGTTCTGCTAGTAAGATAATAATCATTGTGCTAGTGGGAGCATGATTATTATGGTTAGTGTTGCAAGTTAGCAATGTTAATTATAGAAACAAAACTTTCAATTCGCTTTGAAAAGTTGTTTTGCTATAACTAAGGGAGAGGATTTTATACTTCATTCTAATTCTACAAGCTTAGATTGAGATTTTAATCAACTTTAGTCAACGATATATATGAATGTTATGTTGGAATGGTTCAGCATAAGGAAATTCTATATATGTTGCATTCTGAAAATTCGATTATGATTACGGCATACCTCTTCATAGTTCGAATTGTGAGAACATGGCAAATAAAAATTTTATAGCATGAATCGTGTCCCATATGCTTCGGGTAGAGGATCAATTACATGTGCTATAATTTTTATCCATTCTAAAATTTTCCAAATGTCTAGGGCATTAAGAGGGAAAAAGGAGTAGAACTGGATATGACTAAAATGATTAAGCAATTGTAGAGGACAATCTGAGGTTTACCAAAGATTGCTTGCTCATGGACAATTGGAAGTATATAGTTAGGACCATATTGACATATTCTGAAAAGAGGCAACTCTTGTTCAGAAGTGATAGTCAAAATGGGAATATGGAAATGTTTCCATAACTGGAAATTATTCTTTGAATCTGTTTAAGGTTAGAAAACTTAATGCAAAGAAAGATGTTCAAAGGAATGTACTTTGAATGTGAGACTTCGTGTCCATGCAATTTCTCTCCATTGGAATACTTTGTAATGTTTGTTGCCAAGTCTTTGTGACATGGGCATAGTCATTACAAGAGGATCATTGCATATAAGTTTAGAATCTAACAGATTACAGTAAATGGCAAGAGTTTGGTATTCTTACATTTATAATAAGGATTGGGATTGTGAAAATGAGCATCATTGAAATATTGTCAATCGATCTGTTTCACAAAGTAAGGATCATAGACAAACATAGTGTGCATACTTGGAGTATGGCGTATCTATTGTTTAGACAAACATAGTATGCATGCTTGGAGCATGGCATGGCTGTTGTTTTTAATTCAAGTATTAAGCTGATTAATCGAAACATAAATAATGATTAATCAATATGATGCTTAGATAAAAGGTGTTTTTATTTACAGTCAAAGTGTTGGGGCCGTATAAGATTAGTATTATTCTTGTGTTTCACTTTTGCATGTTTTGACTTCCCGAATAACTAAGTTATTCAAACCATCCACAGTCGATCATACTTTGGAAGTAGGTATTGAGGCAAGACTGTCATGAATGGGTCTGTAGTCTGTCTAGGTGGCTAGCCATAGCTGCAGTGATTCATGAGTGCTCCTGGAATGAGATTCGAGTATTGGATTCAACCCACGCTCATTTGAATCACTTCATGGATTTTATCACGAGTGAATCATGAGACGATAATATCTTGTATTTTTCAAACCTAGAGATATGAGTTGTTGACTATGAGTTGGTTATACATTGATTGCACGAAAACGCATTGGTAACTCGATGTTATAAAACGTGCCTTTGTGTATGATTCAACAAGTAGTAGAACAAGCATATGAGTCGAAGTTTATCCATTCCTTTTACCTTTGGGATAAAAGTGATATCTGTGGGCCCCTCGATGATTTAGTGATGACACCCTAAGTGCTTGGCCAAGCCTGGACTGATTTGATTTGTTCAATTAGTCGGTCGTCATAAATCAGAAATCAGGAAACAACAAATGGACAGAGAGAATGATTATAATCCATGTCTCAGTCCATATGATATATAGAATGGAGGAATATATGATCACTTATCTAATGGACGCGCCATTGATTTGTTCAGAGTTCGGCAGCAGCTTTTAAGAGCTACGATTGCTGGTCGGGTTGTGAAGGCGTACTTGCAATAATAGTTATTAGACTTATCCAAGTAGGAGACTGTTGGATTAGTGTCTAAGTCCATAATTATAATTGGTATATACTTGACCCGACCCGGCATGGTCCATTTGGGTTGCATGGCATCGGAACATTTGGGTAGACCTTTTATGAGAAGAGGATATTTGTGACATATTAATATATTATAAGTTCTAATATATTAATATGAAATCATATTATTTAATTAGCATTCATCAAGAATTAATTTGGAATTAATTTAGTGATCAAAAGAGACTAATTAAATATATGGGGATTGATTGTGTAAATCATTCATTCTTTTATATATGTGGGCTTATGATCCATGATTCCTTGTGTTGGGTTTAACCCATGTGGTGACCCATGGATACTCCATGGAGGTTAAAACCCATGGAGCATAAGGAATGGGTTAAGTCATGGGTTACATGGTGTAACCCTAATAGCCATACTATATAAGGACCCCATTGGTTGGTGAAATCGGCACTAGTGCATAGACAAAAGAGGGCACGCCGAGTTCTTACATGTATATCCTCTCTCATGGTTATTCCAAATGTTCATGGTGTTGTGTGAACCATTTGAGGTGTCACACTTGGGGCACTAGGCTCTTGAGCTCCATGGAATCAAGCACCAACAAAAAGGTATGTCATTCTACTAGATTTTATATTACTTGTACTTCATAATATGCTAGTTAGGATAATACCTTGGAAAATTGATATTTGCATGTATAATAGAGAAAACATAGATCCAAGGTATTTAGAGTTGCATGTACACCATAGGAGTGTTAGAATGCTCAAAACCCAACAAAACATCCCAGGCAAAAACTGTGGTGTGTGCCATGCGATCATCCCGAGCCCTTCCCCTTGCTACTGGAAGTACCTGAAACCAAAACTGGAAACTCTAAGCAAGAAGCTTAGTGAGTCTCCCCAACTACCACATACCATACACATAACATATAAGCATATCTTGGGCCCCGCCCCTGCTACATCAAGTCAAGCTTGGCATCGGCTTTCCCGGTATCGGGCCCCGCCCGTCATCGAGCATATCTCGGAATACCTAAGAGCATAACAACAATATATGTAAATCAAAGCACATAACATTAACACTTAAACGTTCCTTAGGCCCCGCCCGACATCGGATCGTAATCCGGTAACATACTAACATTCTTCGAGACCGCCCCGACATCGAACCGAAGTCCGGAAACATTCAATACAAACACATGCAAGAATCACAAAGACATCAACCATACAAGCATTCCTCGGGACCGCCCCGACATCGGATCGAAATCTGGAAAGCATATAAACCTACATCGGGCCCCGCCCGACATCAGACCATAGTTCGGAACTACTACTAACTAAACGGGCCGACCTTGGTGCCTTAGACCCGTTCCTACTGGAGGAAACTCACCTCGAATGCTAGCTGTGAAATCTCATGTGAGGAATCCCTGACGGCTGCTCCAACGACTCCACGACTATCAATTTCACAATAACACTTAATCAGAATCTGATAATCCTTCTTAGGGTAAAATTACCATTTTACCCCTGGTCAAAGTCAACATTTTGGTCAAAGTCAAAGTCAAGGTAAAATCCCAGTCAACCCCAACTCGTCGAGTTATCTCCCAACTCGGTGAGTTCATGTACTACTTAGACTCGTGGTCAACCGAGTCAACTTGTCGAGTCCCTTCCTAGACTCATCGAGTTCTTCCTGTCATAAATCGGGACAACCCGACCTCAACTCGTCGAGTCCCTTACTGGACTCGTCGAGTTCCCCTGTATGTTTGGGCTATCTTAATGGACTAAGCCCCTACACTTCAGATCCAAGCTTCATACTTCACAATAACCCTGAAAATGTCCTTTTAAGGGTAAAGTTTCTGACTTTACCCCTTAATACCCTTCTTAAAGGGTTTAGCTCAAACCCTAATTCCTTGGGACCTAGACCTTGGTCCTTAAGCCATCCATTCACCAACTAAGTCTTACAACTTCAGATCTACTCTCCTAACACTACTTGGACACGTAAAGTTCTAACCTTTCTCCACATGCATGGCCTTTTGGAGCTAAAAATGCCGATATAACACTCTATATCTTGCATGGGGACTCCAATGGAATAAAGTTTGCACCTTTATGTGATAACAGCCCATCTAAGTCCTAGATCTGGAAGATTATCCACTTTGGTCGTCCATTCTTCAAAAGTTATCATTCTTGGGTAAAAATCTTCATAAAAGGGAAAAGAAGAGATCTAATGAACTAGAGGTCAAGATAGAAACTTGATTAAAGAAAATGTAGCCAAAGAAGTGTAGTTTCTGGATCTACTCACTTCCTGTTAAGCCTTCTAACTCTTTCTTCTTCTCCAAGCTTCAAGAACACAAAAGATTGCTTACAAATGGCTCACACACTCACAAGATGTTCTAGGGTTTCGTGGATTAGGGTTTAGGATAAGGAGGATGTAAATGAGGCCAAGGGGTGGGGATTAAGATGCTTAAATAGGGTGCAAAACCCCGAAATTAGGGTTTCTGGCCGATCTACTCGCCGAGTCGAGGGCTCTCGACTAGTCGAGTAGACAGCTTAAACCCCGCGCATAATCTGTTTTCTACTCGACGAGTTAGGGCCACCAAATCGTCGAGTCCTTCTATTAAAATGAATAAATAAATAAGTTAAATGCATACCAGGAACCATGCGTTACAGTTACCATGTACAGATATCCCATTCCAGTGGACTTTGTTCGATCAGGTAACTTAATTCAGGTTTGCCTATTTGGCCATTACTACCTATATAATGAGATTTAGATGTTATTGATAGCCCGTTTTAGCATGATAGACTGAAATCTATGTGATTAACCTAAAATAGTAGTGAAATCAATGACATGATGATGCATCTCATATCTATTATGCAATTAAGGGCGAGACTTATCAATTTGTTGACATCTTTGCATCTACAATACAGAAAGATATCATCAATAACTAAGCAATAGTGAAATAAATTGAAGTTCTCTTCATAATAACAATATATAAAACCAAATTAGGGCTTCAAATACAATAAATTAAGGGCATCGAGCCCATAAAAACAAACCTAAAAAACTAATACCCTTTTCAATCAGTAAGAAAAAAATGAAGAGCCACATTACTTTGTTTAGAAACCCAATATTGTAAGAAAATAAACTATATTAATAAATGATAGGAGCTATTAAAGTTGAATGGAACATTGCAAGTAATAAAAAAAATGAAGAATATAAACTAGATTAAATAGGGTAATAGCAACAAAAATAGAATGTTTGGCTCAAAAGGAGTTTAGAATTAAATTTTATGTTGGTTTCTTTTGATTTTAACTTTGTGTTCTCCTGGTTTCATTTCAATTCATCCTCATAAGATGAAATATTAAACATTAGGGTTAATAAAATGCATAAAGAAGAAAAAAAAATTTATAATGAGAAAAAAATGTTATCGGATCAAAAACCAAATATAAACGATGAACAACCTCATACCAAAACCTAAAAAACCAAAGTCAGGCATAGAAATTGAGCAATAAAAAACCCAAAGAGATGCTAACCTTGATATGTTGAAGGCTTCAGCTTTATAAGATCAAGCTCAAAATCATTCACGACTAGTTTGTCTTCATATGTCAATCTCTATTTCCATTTAACTTTTAATAGATCTGAAAGAGTAACCTTCATCTCCTTTGAGAGACAAAAAAACCCATTTCCAGAATTATATATGCACACACACACACATACACACACACCCACACAGACACACACACATACATACACACACACAGAGAAAGAGAGAGAGATGGGTGCATCGATGGTTTGGTGGTGACATGATTCATAAATTTTTAGATAGAGACATAGAAGAAAAGGGGTAGATATTCGACAGTGGCGTTAGGGTTTCTGGTATGGTGGCTGGGATTCGATTTTGCAACTGGTAACATTGGAGTCGACATATGTGGCTGGGGAATAGGAGGTGTGTGGTTATTCAAGGATGATGGTAGTTATGTCTAGGGAAGAAGGAATATGTGACGATGACTATTGTGGGTAGGAGGCGTCTGTGGTCAAGATATTTCATAAATAGAGACGATGTTGGTAGGATGTGATAACGGTAGTAGTGGTTGTAAATGGTAGTGCGGAAGGAGATGGAGGTAGCGATGATTCTTGATTTGTGGTGGGAGTTGTTCGTTGTAGGCAATGCCATGGTGGTGGTGGAAATGATAAGGTTTTTAGGGCGACTAATGTAGAATTTGATTAGGGTTGCTCTTGGAGAGGGTGATGAATGGTGGTGGCGCCTGGTCGAAGAGGTGGAGATGTTATACAAAGTGTAGTTGGTGTTGACCGATTCATTTGACTGCAATTGAGGAATACTAATGCAAAGACGTCGCATGACTTTTTCAATTGTTTAACCGAATAAGATTTAGTATTTTGTTTAATTTATAAAGTAATTATAGATATTGCATTAAAGACTTGTATGACTTAATTTTCAGCATTTAACCAAATATGCAAATTAAGGTGTGTGTGTGTGTGTGTATATATATATATATCCCTTTCTAGTAACTAAATAGTGTTAAATATCATTGTTCCATGTGTCAAACTCTTAAATCAATATTACACAATATTACACCACGTGTCGTCATTTTGCTTCTCCATTTTCAATCCCATAAATTCAGCAATATCTTCATCACAATCCCAATAAATCAGGATGAAAATCGAATCAATATACCTTTTATTTCTCTCTCTGAAAACCCTAAAAGTCATTCAACACTCTTTGCAATCCTTGTTGATTAGAGAACGAGAAAGGAACTGATGTCGACGAACCAAGGTAAAATCGACTATCCTCCCATATTTTTCTAATCTTGGACTACGATTTCAGATGAATATTGATCCGATTCATTCTACTTGCCGATTTTGGTCGGATTATGTGTGAATGTTGATCTGATTCATTCTATTTTTAATTTTACTATGTCAAGAACTCCATCTAAATCCCATAAAATCAGGGCTTAAATCACGAATCATGCATGTATCTCACTTTCAGATTTCTTCATTTCAGTCTTTATATGTTCATAATCGTGGAGGTCATAATTTGAATCACAAAAAAAAGCATCTTCAATTGGTATGTTTCCTGTATCTTCTTCTTTAATTTACAAAAAAAAAATATTTTTGTTTTTGTTTGGGATTCACTGTAAGTAATTATTTGTTTTATAATGCAATTGATACCAAATAACACTCTCCAAGTCTTCATCGAAACAATATTATTCTTACCTTATGTTATGTAAATGAAGATGGAACACGACATGAAGAGATTGTTAGTCAATGTTTCACAGAGGTAGCCAGAGCCACATGAATTCTCCCTCCCATGTTTGTGCTAAAGAACATGAATTTGGAGAATGAAAAGCTTGTACCAATTCAACAACCATTAGTAAAAATCAAATAAAAGTTGAAGCAATTCAAGTGACTGTCTTGAATATTATGCCTACCATGTGCTCGATTAAATGCCAAGGTGAGTTGCATTTTAATTTTTTTACTCTATTCCATAGCCTAAAAATTATATACATACAATGATTAAATTATTTGTAGGTGTCTCAGTTATTTGTTTTAAGGGATAATAAAATGGGCCTCAAATATCTTTAAACATTTATAGTTGATTCATGGGTACCCTGATTATAGAAATGTGTTATACAGACCATGTACTTGGATGTGCATCTGATTAAAAATGATTAGTTCATCTAATTGTTGATGAAGATTATTAAATTCTCTTGTATTGGATTGTTATCCTGTAATAGGGAAACATCTTGATTTTGTTAAGTTTTTGAAGTAGGTTGATACTCTTTCAGTGGTTATGTATAATTAGATATCAAACACCTTGATAAGATATCAAAATCACTCAAGGTATTTTCTGCTATTTCTTGGATTTAACCCTTTTAAATTTGGGCTAAATTCAAAAAATAGAAACGTGCTTTCAAATTTTGTTTGTTATAACTTCCCTTACATCCTCTGAGTAGGAAAAAAGTATCATGAAGTATGATGAACGAGTGGTGATTGTCCAAAAAGAGAAAAAGAATGATTTAAATACCCCATCAGATGAGGTCAACAGTGAATAATAACTTCATGTAAATCTTACAACATCTTGCTTATATGTCCCTCCTTTACAACAGCTTTTGCAGATGTCCCTTTTTATGACTATTATTTCGAAAATGTCTGATTTGTGTTAATTATAACATCGTATTTTTGTCCCAGTTTACATCAGGTCGGATTATTTAGTGTGTTTGGTTGGTTAAAACATGTTTATATGTTGAATTTTCCCTGAAAGCTCAAAAATTGTGGTGTAATACCTAGATACTTAAAGTAAACCACTCATTTGCTCATGTTTTATTCGACTTTGCTGTAATTTTTATGGATTATAAACAATTTGATGTAGGTTTTGACGGTAAGAGGAGCTGTAATCGGAAAGTGGGTGTGCGAAACGCTACCTGATAGGCATTTAGGACAGTTGATTCATTTTTGCCCATTGATATACAGGGCAAGGGAAAAATCGACCAAGTCAATGCTAAAACTGAAAATTCAAATTCAATTTCCACTCCAAGTCATGTCTTTCATAAAAAAAAACCCCAAATCAACATTGATGAACATGGGTTGCATTATCAAGGGCAAAATCGTCCAAATCAGTTCCAAAAATGAGATTATATTTTAATTTCCACACAAGAATCTACCTATCACATTTTCTTTAGAATAATTCCAGCAGCATCAGTATTGAGATTAAATTACACATAAACAAAATCTTAAAATTTGTTTCAATCACTAGGACTATTGATTTCGATGGTGCTTACTACTTATTGATTTTCATTTATGTCTGTTAGTTATACATAAAATTTAGACCTCTTAGATTTTTAACTTCTATGCGAAACTTTATCATTTTATTAGTTTTCAAAAACGTATTGAATGTTTGAAAGAATCATGTAATGTTTTTGTTGGAATAGTGTCCAAGGTCATTAACTATTGCTAATATTTCTAATAATAGCAGGGTCCTTTTGGGTTGCCCTCAAGACCCAAATTGAGTAGAATAAATAAAGGAGAAATTGGTTTATTAATTATTATGGTTAATAATTAATTAGAAACTAATTGGAAATATATTTTGGAAATATATTTTGGGAATTAATTAACAGTTTAATTAATTAAAGGGTTGAATGTTCATTAATCGATAGTTGGTTAATCAGGAATGTTCCAGAAACTTATGGAATTAGGGTTGGATGAAAATCACTCCATCCCACATGGGAAAGGAGTGAAATTTCGTGGTTAGGCCTCCATCCCACATGAGAAGGAGTACTAAACCCTAGGAGGCATCCAAGGCTATAAATAGGGCCTTAGGGATTTCATTCCTCCTTGCACCTTGGCTTGAAGTTTCGCCATCCCTTCTTCCTCCCCCTCTTAGGGATGATTTCTAACCCCTTTGGGTTTGTGAAATTGACCCTTCTCCTAGTTATTTTTATTCCACTCTTTGGTGTCATTGGGTGTGATACCATTAGAGGGATTCTGGTTTGGATCCTTTCATCCAAGCAACTTCATGGAGGTTCAAGATCTCAAGCATGAAGATCAAGGGCTACATAAGAGGTATGTTTTCTTACTTATGTTTTAGTTTTCTAGGGTTGATGTAATTAGCATGAAGCCATAGATCAATAAGTTGCATGTACACTTAGGTATATCGTTGTTTCGATTTTTCCGCTACCTAGTTTTAGAGTGTATTTGATGCGTAGAAATCCCAACAGTTTTAAACTTTATGCCTCTTAGAATCACATGTTACTAATATATATTTCCACATCCATCACAAGTAATATTCATGTATATTTTATGTTTTCTTTTTGTATTTAAATTAAAAACTACATTAAAATAACAACGAAATGACTTGAAGTATCTTTTTTCCCTAGCAACGAGCTATCTTTCTTTTCCTTTGTTGACTTGATGTAAATGACTTAAGTTTTTAATATAAGTTTTGTACCTATTTCTCATTTTAGTTGTATCCAACTGGACAAAAAATAATTCTTTTAGTGTATATTTGAAAATAACAAGCTATTAATGAGTGTTTAGGTGGCTTTTGGTGTATTTTTAATATGAATTTTGTTGATGTGGTAGATTTTGCCAAAGATGTGGTGGATTTCTAATAGAATGAAAAGCAAAATATGTAAATAATTCTTTATAAATTGATGATTTAGACTTATAAAGAAGTGTAGCAAGTTTATGGTTAAATTATCACTCGTGTGGTACACGGGTTATAACCTAGAATATATATATATATATATATATATATATATATATATATATATATATATATATATATATATATATATATATGTGTGTGTTTTTTGTATAAATAAATTATGACCATTAAAGTGTAGTAATAATTTCCTAAAATCTAGCAATAATTTATACTTATTGAATGTTACATAAAAAAAGATTTAATTGATTTCTTTCTTTTTTTAAAAAGATTTAATTGATTTCTTTCTTTTTTTATTAATTAAATTCATAAATTCTATTTTTTCAACAAATCGAAAATTAATAAAATGATTAGTGTTTTTTCTTCAAAAAAATGTTTTTAGTTTTTTTTTTCAGCTTAAAAATCTAATATCAAAATATTGAATAATTTGTTATTTATATGAATATTCATTTCAATTTTCTTAAAATTCCTCTATTATTCATACGTTTCATTCATACATGAACAAAGTTTTAATCGTAAATGAATAAGTGAGTTGTAATCGTAAATAAATAATACAAAAGGTAGAGATAAAAAAAATCAACTACATTTGTAATAATAAATGAATTATACACATTTGTTAACATATATGAATGCATATGCAATCCTAAGTGAATAAGCTACAATAATAAGAAAAAAAATTCAAAAAAAATATAATCATAAATGAATATGTTGTAGGTGTTTCTTTTAGACCATATCCATTAAATCTTCAATCTAATCTTTTAGGTCATTGATATTAACTCGTTCTATCTACAAAAAATAAAGAAAAAATTATGTATAATTGGTCATATTAAGTGTTTAACTAATTAATCAAATGTGGTTTTAATCATAAATAAATAAAGCACAGTTGTAATATGACATTCGATTCCATACCAACACAACGAAGAAACATATAATAACCTTTAAGTGATAAACATGCATCAGATTATATTTTTTTTTATCAACATATAACAACTAATATATGAGTTTTTCCATTACTATACGTAGAATTTGGTTACAACTAAGTTACATTTACGTATTATATTCATAAATGATTACAACTAAGAGATTATAATCATCTAGAATTAGTATTAATTTACAAATAAATTATTAAAAGTTTAAAACTGACAAATAAATGATTAAATGATTACACCTAAGTAAATGATAAATCCCACATAGATTTGAAAATTTTTTTTTGGCACTTTTGGCATAATTGCAAAAATCAAACGATTTGAAAAAAAAAATTGAAAGGATCTTAGTTTGGCTTTGTGTCTTTTTGGTTGTAAAGATCACAAATTCTAAACAATTTCTTTTTAATGGGCTCATCTCTCCGTTCCGTTGTAAAGCTCTACTTTTACAAAAAAAAAATCAATTTTAATTTGACAATCTTAATGAAGACAATTACAACATAAACATCTACATCTACATGCTTAAATAGGAGAAATAATTTTTTTGATGGTGATTCAATCCATTAAGAACAAAGACGATCGATTTTTATTTTTCGGGCTTAGATTATTTTCACATGGAGACGATTCGATCATCCAATTTGCATTTCCCGTTTTTGCGTCGCATCCACGTTTCTTTCTTTTGACTGGCAACTTCCGATGGTGGTAGAAAAGATGATGACGAACACTAAGGTTGCAGCTGGCTAATGAGGGTTTCTTTGTTTACCGATGGATTTAGCCATTTGGGTTTAAAGGTGTGATTAGGCTTTCAATGTGATAAAAGAGAAATCGGGGGATTTTAGAAGCCGATCAAAATATGTTAAGGGTTAGTGATTGTATTACCTATTATAAAGTTATAGTTTCATCATATTACTTTAAAATTTACATAAATGGTCATTTATATTAATCTTGGATCTTAATTTTGAAAGTTCAAATCTATTCTCTTGTTCTCAACCTTTTTAGTGTTCTCAATTTAACTTTACCTCTCTCTCTCTCTCTCTCTCTCTCTCTCTCTCTATATATATATATATATATATATATATATATATATATATATATATATATTAAATGACCCTAATAAGATACTATGTTATAGTCGACAAGTGATAAGTTGAAACCAGAAACAAGGCACTATGTAAAGCTGAAAAAATACATAAGACAAAACCTAAAAACTTTTAATATTAAGAATTTTGATGCAAGTTTAACTTTATGGAAATGAAGAAACTGGTCAAACAAGATAAAGAAAAAAAAATTAAGAAGTTGTATAAAAACAACATAATAAAAACGGAAAGATTTACCATGAATATCCCATTAAATATGCTACCGAAATTTCCTTCCAATGACAAAAAATAAAAAAACCTGAATAAAGTTCAGGAATGTTTAATTGTCATATAAGCAACACTTTTTAGGGAGAAGACAAAAGCAAATGATGTTAACTAAACAAATTAAATAAATATATTCATAAATTCTTGACTTTCGTCAAACAACTCCACCTAACAAAAATCCAACGGCTAAGATTTAATCTGATCGATTCCACCCACCTTTCACCATCCCCACAGTGGCATATAAACATCCTCTCCGGGAGCTTCAGAGCAGCTCCTCCGATCCACCGCCGGAACTTAGTTTCTACATTTGAATCATATCTTTTTGTAATTACTCTCTTTAATTTGCTATGAAATCCCAATCTCAAAGAATCGGAACCCTAATTAGTCTCTAGTTCGTCTCTTTAATTTCATTAACCGCCGTCCGCCGCCGTGTGTTGCTGCTTGTTTTCGATTTCTCTTTGCTCATGAATTGGTGGAAAGAAATTAAGAAAGTAACGAGTTAACCTCTCTTGACTATTCCATTGTAAAACGATATCCACACACCATACCTACCCTATCCTTCTGACAAGTCAACAACAATCTTCGTCAATTTTTCTCTATTTCATTCCCCGATTCGATTACATATCAATCCAACATCAGTTCGTTAGTCCAGACAAAATCCGGCATGGATTCACCTTCCCCACCAACGACAGAACCAAAGACGAAGTCTTTGGATATGCCGCTACATGCAATCGGCTTTGAGATCGATGAGTTATCGGCACAAAAAGTCACCGGTCGTCTTCAGGTCACCGAGAAGTCATGTCAGGTGATATTCAATTTTCGATTTTGCATCGCTTTCACCCAAAATTGAAACTGAAATCTGAATCAAAATGAACAGCCGTTCAAGGTGTTACACGGCGGAGTGTCGGCGTTAATAGCAGAGGCGCTCGCGAGTATGGGTGCACACATGGCGTCGGGATGGAAGAGAGTCGCCGGAGTACAGCTTAGCATCAACCACCTCAAACGGGCCGACATCGGCAATCTCGTGTTTGCTGAAGCCACACCTCTTCACGTCGGCAACACGATTCAGGTCCCTGATCTTTCCATTTCTTGATAATTCTTGGCAATTTCTTGATAATGTGAAGCCTAAAAAGCAAATTATATGTGAAAATGATGAGAATTTGAACAGGTATGGGAGGTGAGGCTATGGAAGATTGATCCTCATAACCCAGAAAGTAGATTGCTTATATCGTCATCAAGAGTAACTCTTCTCACAAACTTGCCTGTGCCTGATAATGCCAAGAATGCTGCTCAAAATTTAAAGAAGTATGCTAAGTTATGAATATGAACCTTAAATTTATTCCATCATACAATAAATTACATCTTGTAGAAATGTGATAGTGTTTGTTAAAATAATAAATCTAACTTTATGTTTGTTACACGTGTAACCAAGAAATGTTAAATTGTACCATTGAGATCAATTTTAGTCTCAGATTTAACAGACTTAGTCTTATCAATAATCATTACAATGCATCTCAAACACAGTATAATGACAATATAACGACATTACAATGACAATATAACGGCATGACCTTAAAGTGCAAAGTCATACAATCAAGAAGTGTAACACTAATGAGTTTTAACTTGTTCTATTGTCATCAGTCCAGTCTAGTCCAGTTTCTGAAACGTGTAGAAAGTCATAATTTAACCGGACATGTTATGTCATTCGTAAAGTTATTTGTCATGATAAGCTATTTTAAAAACATAATTTACTATAACAAGTTTACAAAGTATGCCTACTTTTTTTATAGCATAAAGTTATAAGGTGTAACTACTTTTTGTGGCAAACTTTCTAAAACATGTGCACTCAGCACGTTCATTCAATAAATTTTTAGCATCATGAAAAAAGGTAATATGTTTGACAATACATTAATATTTTAAAAAGTTTTCATCAGAGAAATGGGCCACGTTTTAATATTCACTTTGAACTGTTGTAGTCACATGTTAAAAATTCTACATAAAACATAGGGAAAATGATGCAACGGTAGTATTTCGATTTTACTCGTTCAGTCTCTAAAGTTTTTTATGTGCCTTTTAAGGAAACAAACTGTTTTTTGTCGTGTCAATTTGGTCACTTTTGACAAAATGAAGGGGTAACCCACTTACCCCTTTGCCACATAGACATTGACCAATTTTCCTTATCATTGACTTTGAAAAGTCAAAAAATTCCAAAGACTCAGTGTTTGTAACATCCCGTTTTAATAGAATAATTAAAATAATAAACCCGGAACTCCGAAAAGTAATTTCGTTATCATTTTAAATTATTATAACCCAAAATCGAAATAATAATTAGTGGAGTGTTGGTTTCGGGAAGCCAAATGTCGTGATTTAGAGTCTCGGGGGTTAAAGCGTAGTTTCAGATTTGTTTGAAAAGAATTTCAAAGGTTAGGGTGTGTTTGGTAAATATTGTACCTAATTTGTAATGAATTATGAGAGATGGGGGTTATTTGGTAAGTATTGGATCAAAGTTGGAAGGATTTTATGAACTCAGGGGCTAAATGGTAATTATTGGAGCTGATTTGAAAAGATCCCAATGGGGAGGGGCCGAACTTGTAAAAATGGGCAAAGGTTTGATTGAAGCGGGATGTAAACCCGATGGCTTCTTCTTCCTGTTACATTACCCTAACCCTAAACGTTGAAGCAGCCGCCACCCTCCTTATGCCTCCCTTCGCTTATGCCGCCGTATCCTCACCTGTGAAGTCGGAAGGCCACCGAAGCCAGCCGCCGGAGCCACTGACAACCGCCTCTGCTGCCGATGACGCTGTGCGCAACCGGAGGAGCTGGCAGAAACTGAAGTTTGAAGCGGAGGACGTTGTCGCGCGGGCCAGGAACGATCAGGAAGCTCTCGGTGTGCCAACCACACCTCATTTCTTTGTTCTCCCCTACGGGTTTGACGTCAGGATCTCTGGTGTTGTCGGCAACGGCTTTTGGTCGCCACCTCAACTTATTCCAGCGCCACCTGCTGCCTAGTTGATGGATTGGAGCAGTGGCCTTGCGTCGAGTATGGATATAGGTTGCTGATTGATCACGGGTTGTTGTAAACGAGTTTTGATGCCGAAAGTCAAGGAAGACAACCACCATGGCCGCCAGCCATGGTGGCCACCGCTGCTGCCGCCTTCTTATGGTGCTACCGCCGCCAAAACGACACCAGGTGGGTGGCTGTGTTGCTGTTTTGAGCATAGAGAGTGCGTATGTGTTGATTGTTGATGTAGGCTTAGGTTTGTGTGGCTGGAAGATCAAGGATAGCAACCACCACCACCGTGAGGTGGTGGCTGCCACCATACACCACCGTGTGTGTGTGTCTTAGTGGTTGTGTGTGTACTTAGCTTATTGTGTGTGTTAATTGGGTTTTGTGTTGTATGGTGTAATCGATAAAGGATAATGGAAAAGAAAACCCTAACCACCACCGTGTGGTGGTGGCTGCCGCCTCCTGCCGCCACCGGCCGCCGTGTCGGGTGGCGGTCTGCCTCGTTGATGCTGTGATTTGGTTTGGATGTTTGGACAAGGGACTAAAACCCTAATCGGCCCAAAGAAGCCTTAATGGGCTTAGTGAAACCCTATTGGGCCTAATGAAGCCCTAATTGACATTAAAGCCCAAACATGTGTCTAATGGGTCTAATGGACCCTAATTGACCGTAAGAAACCCTAATGGGCTTAAGGACCTAGCTATTGGGCCTATTGGGCTAAGATGGGGTTGGAAACCCTAATTAGGGTTTAGAAAACCCTAATATTGGATTTATGGGCTTGGACTTATTGGGACCCACTTTTGAGCCATTGGAATGGAATTGTGTGATTAAGCCCAATCACACCATATGACTTATTTAGAAGAATGATGGACTTAATGGATTAAGTCCTTAATGGATCAAGTGTTTAATGGGTTAAGTGAGAAACACTTAACCATAATCGTCATTTTATGTGAAAACCCTATTATCACTTGGGTTTTATTATTGGGCCTTTCTATTGGGCCTTGATGATTGGGCTATTAAATGGGCCATCCAAGATTAAGCAAATGGACTAGAATAATTAATGGGCTTTGGGGTAAGGCACATGTATGGGGTTTGGGCCCAATTTGGAAAATTGGGCCATAGAAGGGCCATAGTCTGGGCCTTATTGATTATATGATGTTGGGCCTTAGAATAAGACCATGTATAGGCTTGGGCCCAATTTGGAAAATTGGGCCATATGTTGGGCTTTGATTCCCAGTTGACTTTGGACCTATGGATTGGGCCTTGGGCTTGAATAAACCCAACCTTGGGGTAATGTAGTAATTATCCAAGGATGCATTTATGGTTATGTGTTGGGACCCAATTATTAATTGGGTGTTATTTTGGTGTTGACAGTTCGGGAATCTGTCATCCAACAGTTGGGGTTGAGTCGGCGGAACTTCAGCAGTGCCAGGTGAGTTCTCCTCACTATATCGACAGGGTCTAAGGCACCAAGGTCAGCCCTTTATGGATTGTATTCGGATTATTGCATGTTATGATTACTGATTTATATCATGATAGTTAGGATGGTGATATGCTATGCTTTAGTGACCCGGTTGGGTCGGTATCCTGGTATATAGGATGATGCTATGTTAGTGACCTGTTAGGTCGATATCCTGGTTATAGGATTGTTGCTATGCTTTGTGATTTGTTAGATCGGTCTGACTGTTATATATACATGCTAATGTTATATGAGGTCTATGTGAACATGATTGTCCCGGTTATAGGATGATGATATGTTAGTGACCGGTTAGGTCTGTATCCCGGTTATTGGGATGTTGCTATGATTGGTGATCTGTTAGATCGGTTTGATTGTTATATGAAATAAGCTAGCGTATGATATTTATGCGCACATGTTTGTTTGATTGGGGGTTTGGTTGAGGCGGTCCTGCTTTGTGTTGTAGGCCAACATACCCGACGAGCGGTTCGGATAGGCTGTAGGCCCTGCGTGGCGGTCCAGACGTGCCGAGGGCTCGAAGAGCAGTCCAGATAGATTGAAGGCCTGTGAGGCGGTCCAGTCAGGCTGATGACTCATTATGCATGTTGTTCTGTATTGGTTATATGATATGGTTATGTTTGTATGGCGTTGGTATTTTGGGGAAACTCACTAAGCTTCGTGCTTACAGTTGTTGATTTTATTTCAGGTATTTCTGATGATCGCGGGAAGGCGAAGGCGTGATCGTGCACCTCCTTATATTTTCATGATTGATTCTGGGGATACTCTGATGTCTAAACTATTTTGAAAACAAATTGTAATGACTTAACGGTTTTAAATGTTTTAAAAAGTTTTAAATTGGCTTGAATTTTTGGGGTGTTACAGTGTTGGTCTTCATCTTCTTCAACCCTAATGGGCAAACGTGAATGAGTTCCTTCAACCAACTGTCTTATCCTAACCACCGGAGACTTGTCGGAGAAGTTTATCAACCGGGTCATCAGTGGTGAAACCTCCAACGCTTCAAAACAGTCCTAGAATCCTTGATCCAGGATGCTACTTGGAGAATTCTTTGAAAAAATTTCAATCTTTTGGAAATCAGAAATCGAATCAACAAATGGGTGTTGAAGAAGTTGGTTTGCTGTCCATCTTTCTTCAACAATTGTTCGCAAACACGTATTCAAGAAATCTTTAGCTTCCACCGATAACCATGTCGGAAACAATGGCACATCGTCAGAATACCCAATTCTATATAAAGAAGACACCGGGGATCAACACATGGAGTGATGGAATCAAGACGCTGGTACAGTGGTTCACAATTACTTCATGGAGCACCGCTGAAGTTAATTTTCACAGTGAAGTTACATAGGTCCAAACATGTTACTGTTACTGACAAAGGTCACTCCTCACTTCCAGAGTAACTGGAGTGATCGACAAGAGCAAGGCACCCATTCAAAGTATTGTTAGTGGGAGGGAGCACCCAAGTGAGCGGAGCAACAGATTTGGAATACATACCTCTGGTATGTCTTTGGCCCGCTGGCAGGTTGTGTTTTTGGTAACGTAGTTGCAAAGGATGAACACTAATCACCTAAATCGGACCTTAGTACCTGAAATCGAGAAATACAGTTAAGTAGCTTTGCCTTTAGATTCTAATCAATTTTAGAGGAAACCAAAACCTGGAAGAAGGTAAGAAGCGTACGTGAATAAGGGTAAAACATAGCAAAATTTAGACGAAGGATTATATGAAAGTCAAAATAGTCATAATTTTGACTTTTAAGTTTTCACTATTTTGACTTTCAGATGCAAAATGCTTAAGTGGCACATGAAACCTGCTAATATAAGTTAGAGTGACTAAAAAGACAGGTCACTTCAAAGTTTGTTCCCTCAAAAGGCTTGAAAATAACTTAAGGAGCTGAATGAGTAAATGTGAAATATATAGTAGGGTTAATGTGTCATTTTTCCTAAAATATATACATATTTTGAAAGTTTGTCATCGAAAATGTCAGTCAAATGTTAAAAAAAAAAAATTCATCATGAAATAAATATAAGCCACTTGCTAAGAAATTTTTCTCCAAAGGGTTTTCAGTTTAGCGGTATTAGATATTGTCATCCCTTGAAGTTAAAAGTTTAAGTTTCACCTGGAGCATGAGATGCAATTGTAACTAGTTTAGGAGTGGATTAAATTTTTTGTTCCAAATAAAAGAAACGTGATATAAAGTTTATCGTGATCAAAATAATCCAAATGTTAAAAATTTGTAGTTACTTGAATTAATATCACGTTAAAAGTTTGAATCTAAAAATAAGGAATGTTAAAGAGTTTATCATATGTTAAGATATTTACCATCATAAAAAGAACACCTTCTAAAAGGTTTATTGTCATAATAGTCACTCTTATATAAAATTAGTCCCAGAAAAAAAAAATACTTTCTAAAATTTGATGTGATAAAGTTTGTATTATAAAATTGGACTAAGGGGGTGTTTGGATTTGAGTTTCAAAATAATTTTTTATTATTATTATAAAAATGTTTATTATGTCGTGTGGTAGCCTTAAGGGGCAGCAAAAAGCTTAACTATTTTTTGCAGTGTTTTGTAAAAATGTTTATGTGTAAAATGAACAAAATGACATTTATATATTTTGGTCTATATTTTTTACATATAACGTGTCTATTCTCATTTTCTACCTCAACTGTGCACAAATCAATAAACAACATTAAAGGTTTTATAATCCCATACGACTTTTGGTTTATTCTTTCTTTTGGAAGTTTCAATCATGACATTTTATTTGTGTTCTTTCAATTAAAATCAAAGTCTCCATACATGAGCGAACCTTCATTGTCACCTCTAATTTGACATTTACAGCTTGTGTCGGATCACATCACTATAAAAAAACAGGGCTTTCGAAACAAACATGTTCGTTGGTAATTTGTCACTGAAACAATATAACAATAGATTTGTAACGAAAAAAAAAGATAGTGATACGATGGTAATTTCCAGAGACAAAACATTCAAATTCAGCAATAGAAATACTTGTCACTAATCCTATATACTTTGTTGGAGCATTTGTCCATACTCACGTTGTTTTAAAGATGATCAAATCAAAACCCAAATTATATCTTTGTCTAATTATCTCATTGTATTTTGTGAGAAGATGTTTAATAGGATGATCAATGGAATAGTAAACAACTTTCATAAACAAACAAGGGACTTTAAATGCAGAAAATTAATAAGAAGCTCTTGATGCATATTCATGACTTCCAACAATTTAACATTTCTTCTAACTGCCGACCCAAAACCGATCGGCCATTGAGCCACCAACAATCTTTCTACAAGGCTCAAGTCGCACAAACCTCACCTAGGAAAATAAGGGCACAAAACTGAAAACCTTGAAACACAATTGTCGGATTTCACCCGCACAAGTCACACATACACTGGTTCATGACACGTTGTGACACCATCAAACCATTTTGGATGTTATAATTACCATGATAATTTATCAGTGTTAGCCTTAAGGAGTTAAATGTTATAATTTCGGAAATTTGGGATCTATATTGTAATATATATGGACTTGTATTGAATAGATTTTTGGAAGCAGGGGCTAAAGAGTAAATATTGGATTTGAATTGAGAAAGAATAGAGAGGGAGGGGTCGGAAGTGTAAAAATTCGTATGAAGTTTGGAGCTGGAGACGGGAATCAAAACCCGTTCCCCTCCACCCTCTTGTTAACGAAAAAACTTAACCCTAACCCTAAAATCGCTTCAACAGCCGCCGCCTTATCCCCCAAACTCCCAGCCGCCACCTCCTTGACGCCATAGTGAACCACCGAAGCTTGGGGAGGTCGTCGCCGACGAAGACACGAGTTGAAGTCGTCACCGTGTCTGTGGAGTTTGTCGGAAGAAGCAAAGACGTGGTTGCTGCTGCTGTTGTTCGCAAGTTGTGGGTTCTCCAGTCGTCGTCCACCACCTCGGGTGAGGTTCAGCTGCGTTGGGGGTGTTTCACTTGTGGGTGTGTGCGTATTTCTGTAAATATCGACGGGTGTGTGAGTGTTTGTTGGCCGGAAAGCGAGACAGACCACCATGACAGCCAACCATGGTGGTTGCCGCCTTGCTGCCATCTTCTACCGCCACTAGCCACCGTGAGTGGTGGCTATGTGTGATATAGTGTGTGTATGTGTGCGTTTCTTTATGGAGTAAGGTTGTATGATCGGTTCTTGCCTGGAAATTGAAGAAACCCCACCACCACCACCGTGAGGTGGTGGCTGCCGCCGCCTGCCACCATTTTGGTGGTTGTATTGGGCATTTTTCCTTGTTCTTTTGGTGCTAGTGTGTGTGTGATGTAGAAAATTTTATGTGTGTGTTTGGTTTTGTTGGAATTATCACTGGAACCGTCGCGGATCGACGCCGACCACCACTACCCGAGGTGGCAGTGGGTGGTGTCTGATTATATATATATATATATATATATATATATATATATATATATATAATCATCTAACTTAAGGAATTAGAAACCCTAATTAGGGTTTAGAAAACCCTAATGTTAAGAAACGCTAGTTTTTGGAGTTGGTTGGGACCCACGTTAAAGCTGTTAATTAAACTTAAATAATACTTAATAATGCCCCTACAATTAACTTAATGCAATATTTGACTTAATGGGTTAAGTCCTTAAGGGTTAAGTGTGGAACAGTAACCCTAATTATCATTTTATGTGAAAAAACCTAGAATCGGGGAGCTCTATTTTGGACAATGATCGGGCGCGTATTTGGGATATTGATTAGATTATTATTACACCCAAGAATGACTAATTCAAACCTTAATCAGTTCTACCCTTAGGTGATTAGGTCCTTAATGGGTTAAGTGTTCTCACATAACCCTAATCGTTATTTTATGTGAAACCCTAATCGTCATTTTATGTGAAACCCTAATCGTCTTTTCATGTGGGGTAGTCATTGTCACAAGTGACTATAACCTGTGATCGGGTATTGACTTAAGTATCTTCCTAGAGGTGATTGGAAGTGAGTTGAAGCTGGTAGAGTCCTTCATTACTTCAGTGGTTATCTACACGCATATTGAGGTGAGTTTCGCCTCACTATACCAGTGGGTCGAAGGCACCAATGTCGACCCACTAGTTTTGGTTATCTGGTAGTAGAGGGATGCCTTAGTGATCTGTTAGATCTGTGTTATGGTATCGAGTATGCTGTTATGCTGTAGTGATATGTTACATATGTGTTATGGTATCGAGTATACTGTTATGATGTAGTGATTTGTTAGTTCTGTCACTTGGTATTGAGTATGTTGCTTTGCTATAATAATCTATAGGATTGTATGTACATGTGCTTGCTGATTATCCTCTATGGAGTGCCCTTAGCAATTGTCTGTGGTCATGTAGGATAGCCTGAGAACTCTTGGTGTAAGCTCTCTTTCCTATTCCTTGTTTGGTTGTGGCTCTAGAGTAGGATCATCTGTTCGGGTGGCTATCTCACCTCTGGTTACTTATGGTTATGCATTCTATGGAGGTTAGCTGGTATCAGGGTTGTATGTTGTGAGAGGACCAGTAGGCGGCAGTGAGCTGTATGATTGTTGTTTTCCTATATTATGTGCCTACTTGATCATGATTGTTTATATGTCGACATATTGTGTATGGTTTGGGTTGAGGCGGTCCTGCTTTATGTTGTAGGATAAGATACCTGGTGCAGGCCGGTTGTAAGCCGTAGGCATGGAGGCTCGAGACGAGCAGTTTTGGGTTGAGGCGGACCAGTGTAGATTGAAGGCTAAAAGACCTTGGGCATCCTTGATAGACTGCAGGCCTGAGAGGCGTACCAGTCAGGGCGAAGGCCCAGAGAACGGTCTAGATAGGTTGTAGGCCGGTGCGGCGTTCCAGTCATGCTGAGGGTCCTGTGAGTGTTACAGATAGTCTGTAGGCCGGTGGGGCGTTCCAGTCAGGTTGAAGGCTCTGTATGCATGTTGTTTGTTATTATGTCTATGTGGTGGTATTTTGGGGGAAACTCACTAAGCTTTATGCTTACCCAGTTGTTTATTGTTTCAGGTATCATCAGTGATTGCGGGAGGGAAAAGGCAGGATTGTACACACTTATCAGCAACTTAAGGATTCCATGTTCCCTATAATACTCTGACATTAATAAATGTAATCTCAAATAAATGGTTTTCTTAAATAATGGACTAATAAATTGGGAATTTTACCTTACTAAGAATGAAAATTTTTATTGTGAAAATGGGACGTTACAAGTTGGTATCAGAGCCCTGGTTTGAGTGAATTGGAGGAACACTTATGTGAATCCAGTCTCAAACTAGGAGCTGAGAGTTTTGCAAAAATGTTTTTGAAAAAAAAAAAGAAATTTTAATAAAAGAGTTGGGTTAATGACATGGGCTCGGTCTCTTGTCATGTTCTTGTTTGATTGTTGGCTTGGGATCGGGAATGTGGACCTTGACTTAGTTTTGATTTTTCAGGAAGATGCGGTGTGTACAGTCAGCCATAGCCCGAACATGAGAGTGGTCCCCAAAATACATATACTTGTTATGTTTGCTGATTTTTGATTTTTGCTGATATATGAACTGTTAGAAAAGCATGCTAGTGGATAAGTTTCTTTTAGAAACTCTTGGATAGTGATGCCTGATTTCTATGAAGCCTTCTGTTTTAGGGAGTTGCTTACCTGATATATGTTTTTTTTTTGTATTGTGTGATTTCTGTGTGTTTGTTGATTAGTTGTATATGGCCGGATTGGATAGCCCTATAATGATTGATTTGGCCTTACTTCCTGTTCCTTGTTTGGTTGTGGACCTAGGGCATAGTCGACTGTTCGACGGTCTATCTAATCTCAGGTTGTGTACAACAAGCATGCACAAAATCAACCGGTGGTGCAGGAGTGAGGGTAATCCTAGGGAGAGTGCCTATAAAGTTAGTTGTAGCTCGCTGGAGAAGTGGGTGTTTGCACACCTATGATTGGCTTAGTGCGGTGACTTAACATCTTGGAATGAATTCTGAATCAACTATGGATAGGTGTGGAAGGTAGTATGGGCCCGTACTACTGAAAACACAGGATCCGTATGGGATTCAGGAGGAATTTTGAGGCTGCTAAAGAACTAATAGGAGTAGGACCTGGTGTGTTGAGTATTGTATTGTGATGTCTGCTCTTTCCTTGATATATTTTATATATGACGACTATAGGAGATTTTGGATCAGGAACCGGAACTGGTGGCCAGGATTGATAGAGGACTGAGCTTGGGAGATCATTCGTGAGGAAGTTGTTTCTTTTGTCCGGGGGCGGATATCAGAGCTGGTTGGGCCTGTCAAGGCCGTTATGATAGAGAACTTTGATTACCAATATGCTACACTTTCTGAGGTTGCTGTTGCTGCAGCTACCATGGCTGTTGCTGCCATTGGGGCTCGAGGAGAGAGAGATTTCCAGTATTGGGATTTCGATCGTATGAAGCCCCCACAGTTTGATGGGGGCCTCGGACCCGATTGTGGCGATAAGATGGCTGTCTGACATGGAGGGTTGTTTCTTCACGTGTTTTTGCCCAGATGACCAGAAGATCAAGTGCGCCCTAAACCTTCTCAGGTTGGGGGCAAGGGATTGGTGGAGACTGGAGACTACTTCTTATACTCCTGGGCAGAGGGCCACGATGACTTGGGAGCAGTTCTCGGAGATGTTTCGTGCACGGTATGTTCCCCTAGTAAAGAGGGAGAGACTGGCCCAGGAGTACTTGGATCTGAGACAGACGACCAAGTCGGTGACAGAGATCACCAAGCTGTTCACGGAGAGGGCTTTGTTCAGTTTTGTGTTTGCTACTTCAGAGCAGACTCAGATGAATCAGTATTTGAGCATGCTCAAGATAGATATTCGGTAGTTCGTGTCCACCCAACGCTATGGTTCTCTCACTGAGCTTCAGGATGCCGCAAGGAGGCGAGAGATTGAGATAGAGACCCAGGCGAGGGAGCAGTGTCAGGCTCCAGATCAGTCCTAGCCTGTAGTGAAACGATTCAAGACCGACGGCCCGAGTTCAGGATCCGTTGGAGGGACGCGCAGAACTTTTGTATGTCACATGTGTGGCGAGGAGGGCCATTTTGGTAGAGATTGCAGGCGGAGTGCGCGAGTTTGTTTTCATTGCGATCAGGAACACGACATCAAGGCTCATTGTCCATTTCTCAGTAAGGTGTTGGATCCTACACCCTTAGCTTGGCAGTTACCCGATGGTCGCCAGGGGACCGTCGGGGTCCCGAGGACTGAGATTTGAGTTGGCAGTTCTTCTAGTTAGCTATTGTGGTAGTATTGGTATTTATTTGTAAATCTATTTTTGTTTCAAGGTTCAATTGTAAATTTTGGATGATCAGTTAATTGGAATTATCTTATTAGCTCTATTCTGATTGAATTCTTATTATGAATGGCTTAATTTTCTTTGTCCTTGATTATATGCGTTTTGAAATGCATAGATGATGTATGGAGTCAGGTCTTACCGTGTATGTGGATATTAGTGGTTGGGATCAAGTAATAGAGTTCGAGTTAGTCGGGGTATCGAAGGA
The DNA here is from genome assembly GCF_052849685.1 of Lactuca virosa. Classification (NCBI taxonomy): domain Eukaryota; kingdom Viridiplantae; phylum Streptophyta; class Magnoliopsida; order Asterales; family Asteraceae; genus Lactuca; species Lactuca virosa. The sequence goes on from NC_136432.1 coordinate 89,316,855, forward strand.
CTATGAAGTTTTCAGTTTCTAGCATATTTCAAGTGGGGGGAGAGTAGAACATCGCAGTAGGAAGACTCTTAGCCAAGATTCGGTTCTCTTTCGGATTTCTCTAAGTTCCAAATTTCTGCACAACTGCTAAGTCTTCGGCTTTCGAGACAAGATCACCGTCAGCTGTTGGATTTCCCCTTCGATTAACAATAGTCTTGGTTGTGATAGCATCGGGGGTGAGCTCGAGTGTTGATAGTGGATAGCTCAGCAGGGTTGTCAGGGCAGAGTAAGAGTGTGGTTCAGTTCAATATGAGATCAATTAGTTTTCATTGCGGTGATGCCCTTTTTGGTGTTGGATTAGAGTGTCGGCGTTTGGTCGAGAGGCTCTGGAACCGATTAACTCTGTGGATTTTCGTAAATGTTGGTCGTTGTGGGGGAGTGCATCATGGAGTAGAGGCGAGAGCTGATTTCGAGGAAGAAATCTAATTTAAGTGGAGGAGAATTGTAACATTCCGTTTAAAATAAAATATACTTAAATAAAAAAATGATAAATAAATAAATAAATAAATAAATATTATAAATAAAATAAAATAAAATAAATGAAATGAAATAAAAATAAGTAAATAAATAAGATTAATAAATAAATAAATAATAAACCCTAAAACCACGAGATGTAATTTATATTTATATTTTATTTTAACCGTAAACCCGTAATAATTTATCCGTGTTAGCCATAAAGAGTTAAATGTTATAATTTCTGGAAATTCGGATCTATATTGTAACATATGGACTTGTATTGAATAGATTTTTGGAAGCAGGGGCTAAAGAGTAAATATTGGATTTGAACTGAGAAAGAATAGAGAGGGAGGGGTTGGATGTGTCAAAATTCGTATGAAGTTTGGAGCTGGAGACGGGAATTAAAACTCGTTCCCCTCCACCCTCTTGTTAACGGAAACACTTAACCCTAACCCTAAAATCGCTTCTACAGCCGCCGCCTTTTCCCCCCAAACTCCCAGCCGCCACCTCCTTGACGCCATAGTGAACCACCGAAGCCCGGGGAGGTCGTCGCCGATGAAGACACAAGTTGAAGCCGACACCGTGTCTGTGGATTTGGTCGGAAGAAGCAAAGCCGTGGTTTCCGTTGCTGCTATTTGCAAGTTGGGGTCGCAATTTTCTCTTCTTCTCCATTCTTCTGTTGCTGCGTCGTCACCGGACCGCCGCCCCCGCTTCATGATGTTGCTCGTTCGTGGGTTCTCCGGCCGTCGTCCTAAACCTCGGGCGAGGTTCAGCTGTAGTGGGGGTGTTTCGCTTGTGCGTGTATGCGTATTTCAATAAATGTCGACGGGTGTATGGGTGTTTGTTAGCCGGAAGGCGAGACAAACCACCATGACAGCCAACCATGGGGTTGCCGCCTTGTTGTCATCTTCTACCGCCACCAGCCACCATGAGTGGTGGCTGTGTGTGATATGGTGTGTGTGTGTGTGTTCATTTTTTATGGTGTAAGGTTGTATGATCGGTTCTTGGCCTAAAATTGAAGAAACCCCACCACCACCACCACCACCGTGAGGTGGTGGCTGCCACCTTCTGTTTCCGTCTTTCACCATCTTGGTGGTTGTATTCGGCATTTTTCCTTGTTCTTTTAGTGCTAGTGTGTGTGTGTGATGTAGAAAATTTTATGTGTGTTTGGTTTTGTTGGAATTATCACTCGAACCGCCGTCGTGTGCGGGTGGCTGCCGCCGCAGACCGACGACCACCACTGCCCGAGGTGGCAGTGGGTGGTGCCCGATTTATTAAATATATATTTACTTAATTAACTAATCATCTAACTTAAGGAATTGGAAAACCTAATTAGGGTTTAGAAAACTCTAATGTTAAGAAACCCTAGTTTTTGGAGTTGGTCGGGACCCGCGTTAAAGCTGTTAATTAAACTTAAATAATACTTAATAATGCCCCTACAATTAACTTAATGCAATATTGGACTTAATGGATTAATTCCATAAGGGATTAAGTGTGGAACACTAACCCTATTTATCATTTTATGTGAAAAACCCTAGAGTCAGGGAGCTTTATTTTGGACAATGATCGGGCGCGTATTTGGGATATTGATTAGATTATTATTACACCCAAGAATGACTAATTCAAACCTTAATTTGTCCTACCCTTAGGTGATTAGTGATGGGGTTTGAGCATTACAATATTCCTATGGTGCACATGCAACCCTAATTGCTTTGGATCTAGGTTTTTCTCAAGTTATACATGAAAATCAATTATCCAAAGCAAGAACCATAATCTAGCATACAATTTTCGGATTTAATATACAAACTAGGGTTAGAAGAATACCTTTCTTGTTAATAGCTTGATCTTGACCTTCAAGAGCTTAGTGCCTCAATTGTTGCACCTCTAATGGAGTCACAAACACCACTTAGCAAAAGAGGAACAAGAGAGAGAGGGTGGAGGCTATAAATTTCGGCTAGGGTTCTTCTATGAAGCATCGGGGGCCAAAAACTGGTAGCCAAGGGGTCCTTATATAGTTGAGCTGCTACTAGGGTTTTCAGATGGAAACCCTAATTCTCTTGCTTAGACCCTAAGCAACACATAGACTCCCCACATGAAAAGCCTTGGACGAAATCTTTATGGACTCCCATCGAGTTTTCGTCCACCCCTTATCAATAGGGTCTATTAGCCCAAACTACAACTACTACTGATTTACATAATCAGTCCCCGTCCGTTTAACCAATTTTTTTTATCACTAAATTAAATCCAAATTAATTTCTGATAAATACTAATTAAATAATATGATTTCTCAATTAATATATTATTCTTATATTATATTATAAATCATTTATCAACCTCTTTCTCATAATTCATCCTATCAAGTTGCTATGGTGAAGGACCCAAAAGGACCATGCTACTATCGGGTCAAGTACATACCAATTATATAGATAGACTTAGACACCTAATCCAACAGTATCCCACTTGGATAAGTCTAATAACTATAACTGCAAGTATGACTTCAAAATCTGATTAGCAATCGTAGCTCTCAAAATCCGCTGTCGAACTCTGACCTAGTCAATGACGTGTCCTTTAGATAAGTGATCATATAATCCTCCGTTTTGCAAGATATCGTGTGGACAAAGACATGGAATAGAGTCATACTCAATGTCCAACAATTTGTTTCCCGACTTCTGATTTGTTTGATAACGAACTTAATTGAACACATCAATTCAGTCCTGACCGGGCCCGACACATAAGTCAACACAAAATCATCGAGGGGCCCAAGATATCGCTTTTACCCTCTTAGGATAAAAGGAACAGATAAAGTTTGACTTATATGTTTGTACTATTTACTCGTTAAATCATACACAATAACACGTTTTATAACATCAAGTTACTGATGCGTTTACGCATTATCAATGCACAACCAACTTGTAAACACCAACTCATATATCTCGGTTTAAAGATTATAAAATATTATCGTCTCACAATCACTCGTGGTAAATTCCATGAAGTGATTCACATGAGCGTGGGTTTAATCCAATACTCAAATCTTATTTTAGAAGTACTCATGAACTTTGCAGCAACCTTTGCTATGTCTAAGCACTTAGACAATCTACAAACCAATTCATAACAGTCTAACCTCATAACTTGCTCCCAAAGTATGATCGAATGTGGATAATTTGAATAATATAATTATTCTGGAAGTAAAACATGCAAAAATGAAACAATAGGTAAACAATTGATACAAGATAGTAAACTTTACTCATAAATAAATCTCCATTACTTAATCATCAAATGTCAATTACATGTATCAATTATAAGTTTCTAAACATCTATCTAATCACTAAAACTAATATCGTCCTTCAAACCAATGCTCCTCGCATGCTGTAAGTGCTTAACCATGCTCAAACCCTTTGAGAGAGGATCTGTTGGGTTCACCTCTGACGATACCCTCTTGAGTACGAGGAGCCCCTCTTCTACCCGATGTCAGATGAAGTGGTATTTTCTGTCGATGTGTCTGCATCTACCATGATCCCTTGGTTCCTTGGTTAAGGCAACCGCTCCTTCGTTATCATAGAAAATCTTCATAGGCTCCTTTATGGCTGGTACAACTCCAAGGTCTCCAATGAAGTTCTTCAACCATATTGCCTCCTTCGACTCTTCGCTCGCTGCTATGTACTCTGATTCGCACGTTGAATCAGCCATGGTCTCCTGCTTGGAACTTTTCCAAGTAATTTCTCCTCCATTTAAGGTAAATACCCAGCCCGACTGAGAGCAGAAGTTATCTCTGTCGGTCTGAAAACTAGCGTCGCTATACCCTTTCACCCTCAAGTCATCACTTCCACCAAGTGTAAGGACCCAGTCCTTAGTCCTTCGCAGGTACTTAAGAATGTTCTTAACTGCTGTCCAATGAGCTCTACCCGGGTTCCCTTGATATCGGCTAACCATGCTCAACGCAAAAGCCACATCAGGGCGAGTACATGTCATAACGTACATGAGCGAGCCAACGACGGAAGCATATGGCACTTGACTCATTTCCGTTATCTCGGCATCGGTACTCGGACTTTGAGTCTTACTCAGCTTGGTATTTCTTTTGATTGGCAGTTCCCCTTTCTTAGAATTCTCCATGCTAAAACGTTTCAGCACCTTATCCAAGTAAGTACTTTGAGTAAGTCCTATTAGTCTCCTACTTCTGTTTCTCAAAATCCTTATTCCTAAAATATAAGCAGCTTCTCCTAGATCCTTCATAGCGAAACACTTCCTGAGCCAGGACTTAACCTCCTGTAAGGTCGGTATGTCGTTTCCTATGAGCAATATGTCATTAACATACAAAACTAGAAAGCTAACTATACTGCCACTAGCCTTGACATACACATGACTCATCCTCGCTTCTTGAAAATAAAAACTCTTTGACTTTCTCATCGAAACAAAGATTCCATCTGCGAGACGCTTGTTTTAATCCATAAATGGATTTATCAAGCTTGCACACTCTATTAGGATATTTAGCATCCACAAAAACTTCTGGCTGACACATGTAAACATCTTCAACCAGTTTCCCGTTAAGGAAGGCAGTTTTGACATCCATCTACCAAATTTCATAATCATGAAATGCAACGATAGCTAACATAACCCTGATAGACTTGATCTTGGCCACTAGTGAGAAGGTCTCATCATAGTCAACCCCCGGGGTTTGAGTAAATCCCTTCGCAACCAACCGTGCCTTGAACGTGTGCACTTTCCCATCCATGTCGGTCTTCTTCTTGAAGATCCACTTGCACCCGAATGTCTTACGACCTGGTACATTGTAAACCAAGTTCCAAACTTGATTGTTATACATGGACTGAATCTCACTGTCCATCACCTCTTTCCATTTTGCAGACTCTGGGCCCGCCATGGCTTCCTTGTAGTTGTTAGGTTCATCCAAATTTATCAGTGTACTATCACTGATAAACGTGTCACCATCAGCGGTTATATGGAAACCATACAACACAGGTGGAACACTAACTCTACTGGAATGTCTTAGAGGTAAGGACTCGTCAACTGGTTCAACAGGAATCTCTTCCTCAAGTTGAGTGCTAGTGTTAGAGGTTCTTTCATCGCTTGAGTCTTGAAGCTCTTCAAGATCAATTTGCCTCCCACTGTCCTCTTGGCATATAAGTTCTCTTTCGCGGAAAACCCCTCTCCTTGCTGCAAAGACCATGTTGTCACTCGGTCTGTAGAAAAGATATCCAAAAGATTTTTGTGGGTAGCCGATGAAAATACACCACTCACTACGAGGTTCAAGCTTGTCGTGAGTCTCTCGTCTTACAAAAGCCTCGCATCCCCAAACCTTGATACGTGCCAACAAGGGAACCTTCCATGTCCACATCTCATGAGGTGTTTTGGCAACCTTCTTCGTTGGGACTAGATTAAGGATATGGGCGGCAGTCTCTAAGGCATACCCCCAAAATGAGATAGGTAACAAAGCTCGACTCATCATGAAACGAACCATGTCCAACAAGGTTCGATTGCACCTCTCAGCCACACCATTGAGCTACGGTGTCCTAGGCGGCGTCAATTGTGAAACAATTCCACATTCCTTAAGATAATCATGAAACTCGATACTAAGATACTCACCACCCCTATCAAATCTGAGCATCTTTATCTTCCTGCCCAATTGATTCTCCACTTCTTGTTTAAACTCTTTGAACTTTTCAAAGGTTTCCGACTTATACTTGATTAAGTAGATATACCTGTATCTGCTATAATCGTCGGTGAACGTAACGTAGAAGCGGTTTGCATCCTTTGTGGTGGATCTGAAGGGCACACACACATCTGTATGTATGAGATCCAACAATCCCTCACCTCTTTCATAAGTATCAGTGAAAGGTGATTTAGTCATCCTTCCAATTAAACAAGATTTGCACGTGTCATCTGGCTTCAGGTCAAATGACTCTAAGACTCCGTCCTGCTGGAGTTGGGCTATGCGCTTCTTTTTGACATGTCCAAGGCGACAATGCCACAAGCATGCCTTGTCTAAACCATTAGACGAATCAATATGCAACACATTATTTCCTAAGTTCTCTACAACCATCACAGTTTCATATACACCATTACAAGGCAATGCTTCAAAATATGAAGGACCATTATAGAAAGCATTAATAGAACCAACTTCATTATTAAATGAAAATCTAAAACCTTTTCTGTACAAACCATGAAAAGAAATAATATCCCACATCATCTCTGACGAGTAGCAACAGTCATTCAAGTCTAATCCTAACCCACTACTAAGCACTAAAGAATAAATCCTGATCTTGGTGACAGGCGATGATTTCCTATTCCCCATTATCAGGTTCATCTTCCCATGCGCCACATCCCTACTTCTTCTTAGCCCCTGCAAATCAGAACAAATGTGAAAACCACATCCTGTATCAAGGACCCAAGAACTAGCATGTGATGAGTTATTAGATTGAATAGTATAAATACCTGCGAAGGATGGCTTTATCTTCCCATCCTTGATGTCCTGCAAGTATTTCGGGCAGCTTCGTTTCCAATGCCCCTTGTCGTTACAGTAGAAGCACGTTGCTTCTTTAGGATCAGATGAGGGAGTGGCAGAACCGACTTTACCTTTGGATCCATTTGAAGAGGATCAATCATGGGACTTTCCCTTGTGGCTCTTAGAGGGAGATTTCCTCTTCTTCCCTTTTCCATGTCCTATAGCGAGGACAGGGGCAACAACAGTAGGGGTGGACTTTGACAGCTTTGCCTTTCAGTCCACTTTCAGCAATTCTTAACAGACCTTGAAGTTTGCTCAAAGTGACTTCCTCCTTGTTCATATGATAAGTCATCTTGAACTGATCATAACAAGGAGGTAAAGAGTGGAGAATGATATCAATCGCCAACTCTTCGTCAAAGTTGACATTCAACTTGAGCAGCCGATCAACATACCTTTGCATCCTTTGCAAGTGGCTCGTGATGGACTCTCCATTTTTCATCTTGGTTGTTATCAACGAGGCGACAATCTCGTACCTTTCCTGACGCGCACTTTTATGGTACTTTTCCATCAAATCTTGGCACATCTCGTAAGGCCAATACTCCTCATAGAATCGCTAGAGCTCAGGAGTCATAGTGGCTACCATTATACACGACACCTTTGTCGCGTCTTTTTTGTGAGCCCTATACTCAGCTATTTCTTCAGCATAAGCTTTGGTTTCATCTATCTCTTTGAGTTTTTCGTCGAGGACGTATTCTTTCTCCTCGTATCGAAGGGCCATGTGAATGTTGCGGATCCAATCATTGAAATTGGACCCATCAAAAGTGACCCTCCCACAAATGTTCAAAAGAGAAAAGGAGCTTGAGGAGTTAGAGTTCGAGCCTGAAGCATTGTTTGAGCCAGACATCTGAAAAAGAAAAGGAACAAAGTTTTGATTAGATAAGCAATCCTTAATATAACACCCAAATGAAATATTAAGGCTAGGACCAAACACTATAATTCACAATTCGGAATAGGGATGCCGTAATCCAATTGCAAATTATATGAAGGTAGGTAAATGACGATTTACCAATTCCACCACGAAAAACGAAATGAAGAATTAGGTTTTAACAGAAATGAAATTCCTAAATTCTTTTGAGATTCATTGAACTTTTCAATGGCATGTTTAATCTCGATTATGCCCTTCAAGTTTGTGATTGGGATACCGAGGATCACAAACAAGGTGTGAATAACCATGCAAATTAGCTTGACACTCTCGATGTCATTTACCACCTAATCAATGTGCCGGTTAACAAAACACGCTCCATTGATCTATGGTAATTATCGAGCTACCCTTTGTGTCGGTTAACCACACACGCTCCACTAACGACTTGACAAGGTTCAATTTCATGGAATAACATCCTTTTCACATTTTTCCAAAAGTAACTAAGATTGGGAATTTATAAAAACATTTAGTTACTTTATAATATTCATTATACTTATTAATGAGGAATTAATGTCCTATCCTACCCGTTCGGCTAACGACCCTCCACCAATCAAGGAAGCGGTGGGTGAGAGTGGGCACCGATTCAACCGCCATTTTATAGGCAGTTTCCTTATACCCCCCTTATAGATCGGCTTCGTGAATGAGGCCTACTAACGGTAAGACTGACTCATCTTATATATATATATATATATATATATATATATATATATATATATATATATATATATTAATCTTTTAATATTATAATAGTATAAGAGTTGTATTTTAAACTTTTAAAACACTAGGGTTTTAGAATTTAATATTTCAAAATTAAACTTTTAATCAAATTTTAAATTCCAAAACTTGAGGGCAAGTTTTTGAAACTATTCAAAACTTCTAGATCAAATTATATATATATATATATATATATATATATATATATATATATATATATATATATATATATACTAGTAAACTTACTTGGGCCGTGATAATCACGGCCCTAGAGAAATGATCAGTAAGCTAATTTTAAGTGATTTTAGAGAAAACATGATTTATTGTGATAATATAAGTTTTGAGTGAAAAGTATTTTGTTAGTGTTTGTAATTGTATAACGGATGTATTTCCTCAAACTCTTTGATCCTAATGATGTTGTTAATGAGAAAGGTTTTAAGGAACTTGTGGTGCAGATTATCAATCGAGTTTGTTAATTTATAACAATAATGGTTTAATGTGATTATCGATAATTTTTGTCTTTTGTAGTAATCGAATCTTGATTGTTTTTGTCAAAAAGGTCACGTGAGAGTTAATATTTTAATCTTTTTAGCAGATTATATCACATTTATTTTGCTTTACAGTTTTCGATTTTTGTTGGCGAGACTATATTACATCTATTTTGCTATATAAGTTTTTGATTTTTATCGGCGATCAGTTCTATCACAATTCGTATGTTGATGTGTTGGATTGAAAATAAAAGTGTTTTTATTGTTCAGGTTAAAAATACACATGTTTTGGGTTTAAATAAAGTATTTTTGTCGTTTGTTCTAACCGAAGTATGTTATTACTTTTGGGTTATAAAAAGTACGTTGCCTTTATTAGGTTAACAGTACGCTGCCATTGTTTTAGTATTTTGGGTTAAAAAAATATGTTGTTGTTTTCTATTAAAAAAATATGTTGCCATTGTTTTAGGTTAACAAATGGGTTGTTTTTGGTTCGTAAGATATGTAATACATGTGAAATCCATTTTAATAAATCTTATTTGGTTTTTGTAACTTAAGTATATAAAAAAGTATATTGTTTTTTTTTTCATTTTAAAGATTTAAGTTATGAACAATTTTTTTATTTACTTTTTTGGTAAGACCATGTCGTTTTGCGTTAAAAATAAATATGTTAGTTCATGGTTAAAATAAAGTATGTTGCACTTTTGTACATTGGATCAAAATTAAAATATTGCGATTTTATGTTAAAAGTCGTATATTTACTGGTTTTGGCAAGTATATCCAAAAGGAACTAAATAATGTATAAAATACTTGAAAATACACATAAAATAATTAATTTCATGATTTCAGCCATAAAACAAGTAAAATTGATCTTTTTACAATGTAACTTTCCAAAGTACTTGGGATCACTATGTTGGCATTTTTGTTGGATGTTTGCCTATGAGGTTCCACAGAACAAAGAGATACGATTCACATCATATTGGAGAAACAGATTTTTTTTTAGACTAAAATATATAATTTTTTCAGAAAGAATTAGATTTCTTACAATTACTTATCTGAAACATAAAATATAGTAAGTTTTCCTAATTCTATTTCTGATATAATACTAATATAACTTTGATTTCATTTATACACGAGAGACATACATAGAAGTTTTTGAGACGCAAGCAAATCAAATGCAAGTGAAAAAGAAATCACCAAAACCAGCAAAGAATGTCCAGCTTGACTTCAAACATGTAACTTTGAAGATGCCCACAGTTCAGAATCATGGCTCAAAGACTTATCTTACATGATTTTTCTACTCTCAACGTTATTATTCACCTTGGTTAGCATCTCAACAGCCCCACCAAAGTCCTATTGCAATGACAATAAAAAAAAAAACTTAAAACATCTTTAGAGCATAAAGAAAAAAGATGGATTGTATCATTGGAATAAAGAGTGAATTACTGTAAGCTAACATTTTTTATTATTTTACCAATTGCAATTGAAATAAAACTATAACCGTCAATTATCTCTCAACTGATGAGCAACTTCTTGCTTGATCTCTCTACTCAATAACACAAACAGTGAGATATGTGACATAAGGACTTGGCATTTTTTGTCATTACCAAAGGGCATTTAGAATATTTGATCATTACAATTTACAAACATGCCAGTGGTATGCAAAAGATGAAATCTCACAAACTTAACTTTTCAATTTAGAATTTTCAATATCCGGGAATTTGGAATACAATCTTTCTACCACTATATTTATTCATCCCTTGTGGGCAAGACTGAATAATAAAAACCTAAAAAATCCACTTTTATCAAAATCCATCAACATTTTTACAATAAAAGATTTAACATATATTTTTTTACTATCCATTTCTAGATTTAGATTCAGTAACATGATATCCTACCATTGTATTATGAGTTTAAACTCTAACAAAAACTCGATGCGGGGAAGTTCCAGAAACTCGAGATCAACTATAAAAAAAAGTAAGCAAGGATGGTATAAACTCTAAAAAAACATAAATTTTATATTTAGATTAGCGTACCTCCGATTCGCAGTAAGTACGTGGTTACTTCATTACCTGATTGCAGAAGTACCTGCATAGCAGTTACGAATTCTTTAAAACGTAAAAATTCTTGATGTTTTGGTATCTGTAGTTATCCAGACCTTCAAAAAGGGATATAACCATGACCAAAGAACAAAACCACAAAAGATTTTACCATGGCTCGGAGAAGCTAATTGTTGAAGAACATTGAAAAACTATTGAAACCGCTTATTTGTAATTTTTATAGTTGAATAATTTCAACAAATTTCACAATTTTCATCTACGGTTTAGAAGTTACCTTCACATCTTAGCCAAAATAAAATAAAATCAGAAGCTGCTCTTGACCTCAAAGTGGACCTGTAAAGCTTAAGGGAATAGGAGAATTAGCAATTTAAAATTACTTCCACCTTTATGTTTGCATCTAGTATATTCAATCATTTTCAACCATAGTTTTCTTGCAGTCAATGGTAACACTAAACGAAGTCACTGGAACATTCAAGCCCAGATACCCCATGAGTTTCATACACATCACCACAAAAATCATCAATTGAGCTGCAAAATGCACTTGAAATCAAAAAAACGAAAAAATGGCTTGTTTATCAAAACCTGTAATTTCTACTATCAATCGTAGATAAGTGTGTAATAATTCGGTAATTCCCATTTTAATCATTAGAATTCATAGTAATAAATGAACGGGCTCCACCTAGTATAGTCAATCTTTGGACTTTATGGCTTCTGCAACTCTTATTACTACCATTGTTATTGATTTTGATAGTCGAAGGTAGTGCCCTAGCTAAGATCGATAATCACAAAGATTCATAATAGTTTACAAACTTAAAACAAGTAATTCAACACGTCAATTAAAGTAAAACTTAATCAATATATACATAAACCAGAAAAAGGGAACTCACTTTGTTAAGGGTATTGCTGCTGAACTGTAAATAAAAGTGGAGATAACTGAGAAATTGATCTTCTGAACAATCAACTATCAAAATCTTCCGATCAATTACTCATGAACAATCAACTATCAAAATCTTCCGATCAATTACCCATGACAGATCGAAAAAGCGTTCAAACTCTTCAAGTCGTGAGTAACATAAACTCAACCAAATTAGAAATTATTAGGGTTCAATCGTGTTCTTAGGTATGAGGGAGGGACGTCAGCTGACTGGACCTCGTCAAAGATATAAGCAGAAGACATGAAGTAGAAACCCATAGAGGTGTCGCTTATTGTGAGGAGGGAAGTAATTGATTAAAAGAAATAAAGATACACAAGATATATACATACTAAGGGGGTGTTTGGATAAATAATTTTTAGCTTATTAGCTTATTTCTGAGGTAACAAGTCGTTACTTTGAGCTTTTCCCTTCTAGATCTATTCTTGGATGATGATTTGGGGCTATTTAGCATGTTTGGGATCCATTTCGGGTTTTGGGACTAGATATGGGGTTGCAACTTCAGATCTAGACTTATCTTGGTCCAGGAAGGCATAAAGTATCAGCCCTTTAGCTTGTTTGTGAGCATTCTTGTCTTGAACCTTCTCTCTAGCTTGTATTGAGCCAAAATCACCTTGCATGCACGTAAAGTTGGAAACTTTACGTGTAAAACTAGCCTTAGGAGTCCAGATCTATGAGTTGGAAGCAGTGGGATGAACTGAAATCGTCTGAATGAGGATGACTTAAGTGAACTCGGCGAGTCTGTTCTTGGACTCGACGAGTCGGGTCACAAACCCTAACCCATCTGGTTATAATGCGGATCAGTGAGTTGAGTGGACTCAGTGAGTTGGACAGGCTAGGACTCGGATTGAAGGGCTCGGCGAGTTGAGTCGCAAATTGTGGGGTTTCTGAGTTCATGAACTCTGCGAGTCACTAGGTTGACTCGGCGAGTAGGGTCAACCAGGAAGGTTGACTTTGACCAGGACTTTGACTTTGACCAAGAGTTGACCAGTTTGACTTCGAAGGGTATTCTGGTAAATTGGGCACTTATAGATATGGTTTCATCAAGTGTTAGGTGGTGGAGTTCGTGGCCGTGAGCAGAGGATTTGATCTTATCTCTTCAGTTCAACATTTCAAGGTGAGTTATCCTCATTATACTCAAGGGTCTAAGGCACCAAGGCCGGCCCTTTGATTTGTTATTTGAGATAGTTACTATTACGATATGTTAGCTCGACATCCTGGTAGATAGGATGGTTATATGCTTGTATGATCGGTTAGATCTGTATCCTGTTAGATCGGATGTGGTTATGCTTAGTGACCTTTAGTGGTCTGACTGTCTGTATGCTGGTAGGGGATTACCTGTTATAGGTACACATGATTGAGCAATAGTGGAGGGTATGCCATCCCGAGGATGATAGGACCCTAGTATGTTGTTTCTATAGACTGCTATGTGATTATCTGATAGGTGCACAAGTTTGTTAGTAGGTGGGCATTCCAACCCGATGGTTGTGGGCCAGGAGTATTCCACCCCGGTAGGATGATTAGACTCATAGTAGGTAGGGCATTCCAACCCGATGGTTGAGGGCCTGGGGTATTCCATCCCGAGGGATGATTGGACCCATAGTAGTTGTTGTTATATGCGTAGGTGTATGGGCATTCCAACCCGATGGTTGTGGGCCGAGAGCATTCCGTCCCGAGGATGTGTGGGCTCGTAGTATGTTGGCATTCCAACCCGATGGTTGAGGGCCAGGGGTATTCCAACCTGATGGTTGACTGGACCCATATTATGCTGTTTGTTACTGTATGTGTATGGTTATGTGTGTATGGGTATTTTGGGGGTAACTCACTAAGCCTTCGATCTTACATTTATCGATTATTGTTTCAGGTACATCAGGAGATCGTGGCAAGGCAAAGGCGTGATCGTACCGCTCCTCACTTTTCATGATTTTGTTTCTTGGATACTCTGATAATAAACTATTTGGAAACCTTTTTGTAATAACTAAGTTTAAATTGGTTTGAAATTTATGGGTGTTACAAGTTGGTATCAGAGCCTTGGTTTGAGTGAATTGGAGGAACATTCGTGTGAATCCAGTCTCAAATCAAGGAAAGGTTTTCAAAATGATTTCTAAAATGATTTTCAAAATAAGTAAAGGAGGATGCAGGGTGTACGATCAGTCGGAGCCAGTAAGTAGACCCCAAAATACCATACAGTTATTTGATATTATGTGATATGATAGAACATCATGCTAGTACTAGGCTAGGGATCTTCAGGAATTGCATGATAGAATTGTCTGATTGCATGATGCCTGCTAGCCTAGGGTTCTCTTTATATGAAATTGACATCATTACTGTAGTTATTTAGTGTATGCATCACGGTCGTACATAATTAAGATCTTATAGCCTGAGAATGTTTGATTTTGCCTTATGTTCTGTTCTTGTCTGATTAGGAGCTTAGGGTAGGATTAGATATTCGAAAGTCTATAGGGTCCAGCGTTATGTATGGCTAGCATACACTAGTGCTGCAGGGTTGGTGGAAGTTTCATGGATGGGTGAGTTGTGTGGGACCGGTAGGTCAGTTGTGAGACGGTTAGCTTTCCTCTAGGAGTGAGGATTGAGTGCTCGCTATGTTTTGTTTATTGTTAGGGTGTTGTGATGATACTTGAGACAAATATGGGTATGTGTGGAAGGTAGTATGGGCCCGTACTACTGAAAGCACAGGACCCATACGCGTAGCAAGGAAGTCACAACCCCTAGGGTTTAGAAGGGAGTTAGTCCCCAGTTATCTAGGCGGATTGTCTGATATCTTCCTATTCTATTTTCAGTATGGTGGTTACGAGGCGTGTCGTGACTGGATCCGGATCGGGATCAGGACAAGGTGAGCAGGAGGCCCCAGTGGCACCTGAGGTTATCGGCCAGGAGGGGCCAATGTTGACAGAGGATCGAGTCAGGGAGATCATCCGCGAGGAGGTGGTCGAGATTGTCCGGGGTCAGATTCCGGAGTTATTCGGGACTATTAAGTCCGCTATGATGGAGTACTTCGATGATCGTTATGCAGCTCTGACTGAGACGGCTGCCGCGGCAGCTACAGCGGCTATAGCAGCGGCAGGGGGAGGAGCCGGATGGGGCTTCCAGTACCGGGACTTCGATAATACGAAGCCCCTACCTTCGACGGGGTTCAGGATCCGATCGTTGCTATGAGATGGTTGTCGAATGTGGAGGGATGTTTCTTCACGTGTTCGTGCCCTGCCGAGCAAAGGGTGAGGTGTGCTCTGAACCTTTTAAGGCTCGGGGCGAAGGATTGGTGGAGGTTGACTACGGGATCATACTTTGACGTGCAGCGAGCTGCGGTGACTTGGGATCAGTTGCGGGATATGTTTAGTACTCGTTATGTTCCGCGGGTAGAGCGGGAGAGATTGGCTCAAGAGTTTTTGGAGCTTAGACAGGATTCAGAGTCGGTGACGGAGATCACCAGGATGTTTACGGAGAGGGCGATGTTCTGCCCTGAGTTTGCTTCGGAGCAGGCTCAGATGACCCGGTATCTGAGCATGCTCAAGAGGGACATCAGACAGTTTGTGTCCACACAGAGATGTGATACTTTGTTGGAGTTGCAGGAGGCCGCCGGGCGGTGCGAGTTAGAGATTGAGCTCCAGCTGAGGGAGCAGAGACAGGCACCGGTGCAGTCACAGCCTACGCGGAAACGGTTGAGGGCCACAAATTATCGACAGGGGAGTCAGAGGGGTCGCACTTGCGGTAAGTGCGGCAAGGTGCATGATGGAGGTTGTCGGTTTTCTTCTGGGTGCCACAAGTGTGGCAAGGAGGGTCACATAGCCAGGGACTGCAGACAGCAGACACTAGTGGCCGGAGTCCGACTTTGTTATCATTACGAGCAGGTGGGCCATATGAAGGCCCATTGTCCTCTTTTGGCTGCCAGGCCAGAGCAGGCCCCAGCACCAGCCACATTGGGGCTTACTGACAGGGGTCAGGGTAGAGCAGAGCCTCCGAGGGCTCAAGGGCGTGCCTATCAGCTTATGGCCGAGGAGACCGGGACAGCGCCAGAGGTGACGGCCGATATGTCTTTCTTCCTATCTTTTGTTCATATTTGTATTATGAGTTTCCGTTTCTTTATGCGTAAGTTATTAGGGCGTAGGAGATGCTAGGGGGAATGTATTTTTAAGGGATCTTAGATGGGTAGGATCCAGTGGTGCATTTAAGGAAAAGGGATAGGACAGAGAAATCGCCAGACCAGGACGAGCAGTCGTGATTCAGGGATTCAGAAATCATCAGTAGGAGCTCGGGTTCTTTGAAGTTCGTTGCCCCGGATAGGGATAGTCGAGTCGCGTACCAGCTTCGCCGCCGGTAGACAATAGTTAGTGATCTAAGTGGGGGAGAATTGGAAATTCTTGGATGCGGTGTTTGCCCTGGAAGGTGCTGCCTGATGCAGTTTGGATGGCGGTTACTAGAGGGGTGCAATGAGGCGGTCCGGTATACTAAGGACTCCGGTGTATTTTGGCCGATTGGAAGTTGTTATTAGAGGTCGAACGGAGTTCAAAGGATCTTGGCGATCCCATCAGTTCGGAGTATCTTCGAGGCTTCATCTTCTTGGATCGGGTAATACTCCAGTTAGGGGACTGAGAGTGAATCCGAATGGGTATTAGTCAGTCTTGGGAAGGTTTGGGATTTGAATATCCTGTCATTCAGGTTCTGGGAATCGGGTTAGATCATTTCTTGATCGTTTATGGCAGTGGATAGGGTTGAGGCGGTCCTGCTTTATGCGGTAGGCCAAGATACCCGGTGCAGGCCGACTGTAAGTTGTAGGCACGGAGGCTTGAAGGGAGCGGTAGGGTTAAGGCGGTAGGCCAGTAAACCCTCAGAATTTCCAACTCAGTAGTTGAATTGATTAGACATGTTGGTATTCTAACCCGAAGGGGGTGATATGGGCTAGATATGAGTGTCGTGCTGGTTGGCCGGTAGTGGTAGGTATGTTGTTGATGGTTTGAGTTGTCGTGATTCGTGTGTGGTTGTAGTTTTTGTATCGTATATTGATCGTTGATGAGAGGAGCGTCGATTAGGCCCTTCGAGTGGCGGAGGAAAGTGGATATCTGTAAGGTCGAAGTGTTGGGAAACTAAAGTGACGACAGTAGTGTCGATCGGTCATCGAGAGTAGTCCAGGCATGAGCTGAGGGACGGGAAGGGCATACCAGACTCATGATGTGGGCTCAGAGGCAATCCAGACTTATGCTGAGGACCACGTAAGGGTATTCCAGTCATAAGTCGTGGGCGTAGAGATTGTGATAGTTGTATTCACTGCTGTGGCGGGTTTGAGGTAGACGTATTGTCGAGATTTGGGCGAGTTGTGCTCGGTTGTGTCGAATCAGAGAAGTTTGAAGGAGATGCAAGGATAAATCCTTGGATTCCGAGTATGGTTATGGGCATGGGTTATGAATGTGGTGGTATTCCAATCTAGGGTATTCCATCATGGGGATGACCGGACCCTATGATTGATTGGACCTGATGTGTTTGGTATTCCAACCCGAGGGTTGATTGGGACAAACATGCGTGAGGATACGAGGGTATACCATCCTAGGGATGACTGGACTCGTCGTAGGCGTACCTGGTATTCCAGCCCGAGGCTGATTGGGCCAGGTATGAGCGTTTATGTGATATAGTTGGTTGTTCATAGGAGTTGCCCGGAAGCTGAAGGATGCATATCCTGTCAGCGCGGAAAGGGACTAGATTAAGGAAGGGGACAAGATGAGTTTCCAATATTGCAAGTTACTCGGGTTATCGCCAGTTTTGGAAAGGGAAAGATAGACTAGCCCTGTGAGAGAGCCTAGTGAATTATAGTAGTATCTAACTTTCGCAAGTCACGAAAGTGTGTTCATGACAGGAAGGAGTTGTCCTTAGAAGGGACACGGTAGTAGCGCCTGAAGAGATTTGGGCTGGTTTGGGAGACCGGAGGCTGCAATGTAGGAGTGTTATCCGGAATTGTGTGCTGCAGCAGGCTTCGAGGACGAAGCCTAATTTAAGTGGGGGAGAGTTGTAACATCCCAAATTCAGGAATATAAGTTCGGGGTGCTATGTGTAAATAAAGGAGTAGAATCGACGAGTAGGTATCTTAACTCGTCGAGTCGGAGCGGGTTTTGGCCACGTGTTAAGTGACCAACTCGCCGAGTCGGCGGCGGGACTCGACGAGTAGGTGCTGGGAAGAGAAAACCCTAATTTTAGGGTTTGCACCCTATTTAAAGGACCTTATGTCCTCACCCCAGCCTCCTTGTTACCCCTTGAGAGTCAGTAAACCCTAAATCGTGTAAACCTCCATTGTTTAGTGATTGGAAGCTTTGGAAGAGGATTATAGTGAAGGAAACTTGTAGATCAAGAGGCTAGCATCAAGGAGTTTGGGTAGATCCAGAATCTACTTCATCTTGGGCACATTTCTGAGGTAACAAGTCGTTACTTTGAGCTTTTCCCTTCTAGATCTATTCTTGGATGATGATTTGGGGCTATTTAGCATGTTTGGGATCCATTTCGGGTTTTGGGACTAGATCTGGGGTTGCAACTTCAGATCTAGACTTATCTTGGTCCACGAAGGCATAAAGTATCAGCCCTTTAGCTTGTTTGTGAGCATTCTTGTCTTGCTTCTCTCTAGCTTGTATTGAGCAAAAATCACCTTGCATGCACGTAAAGTTGGAAACTTTACGTGTAAAACTAGCCTTAGGAGTCCAGATCTATGAGTTGGAAGCAGTGGGATGAACTGAAATCGTCTGAATGAGGATGACTTAAGTGAACTCGGCGAGTCTGTTCTTGGACTCGACGAGTCGGGTCGCAAACCCTAACCCATCTGGTTATAATGCGGATCAGTGAGTTGAGTGGACTCAGTGAGTTGGACAGGCTAGGACTCGGATTGAAGGGCTCGGCGAGTCATGGGGTGACTCGGCGAGTCCAGTCGCGAATTGTGGGGTTTCTGAGTTCATGAACTCGGCGAGTCACTAGGTTGACTCGGCGAGTAGGGTCAACCAGGAAGGTAGACTTTGACCAGGACTTTGACTTTGACCAAGAGTTAACCAGTTTGACTTCCAAGGGTATTCTGGTAAATTGGGCACTTATAGATATGGTTTCATCCAGTGTTAGGTGGTGGAGTTCGTGGCCGTGAGCAGAGGATTTGATCTTATCTCTTCAGTTCAACATTTCAAGGTGAGTTATCCTCACTATACTCAAGGGTCTAAGGCACCAAGGCCGGCCCTTTGATTTGTTATTTGAGATAGTTACTATTATGATATGTTAGCTCGGCATCCTGGTAGATAGGATGGTTATATGCTTGTATGATCGGTTAGATCTGTATCCTGTTAGATCGGATGTGGTTATGCTTAGTGACCTTTAGTGGTCTGACTGTCTGTATGCTGGTAGGGGATTACCTGTTATAGGTGCACATGATTGAGTAGTAGTGGAGGGTATCCCATCCCGAGGATGATAGGACCCTAGTATGTTGTTTCTATAGACTGCTATGTGATTATCTGATAGGTGCACAAGTTTTTTAGTAGGTGGGCATTCCCACCCGATGGTTGTGGGCTAGGAGTATTCCATCCCGGTAAGATGATTGGACTCATAGTAGGTAGGGTATTCCAACCCGATGGTTGTGGGCCAGGTGTATTCCATCCCGGTAGGATGATTGGACTCATAGTAGGTAGGGCATTCCAACCCGATGGTTGAGGGCCTGGGGTATTCCATCCCGAGGGATGATTGGACCCATAGTAGTTGTTGTTATATGCGTAAGTGTTTGGGCATTCCAACCCGATGGTTGTGGGCCGAGAGCATTCCATCCCGAGGATGAGTGGGCTCGTAGTATGTTGGCATTCCAACCCGATGGTTGAGGGCTAGGGGTATTCCAACCTGATGGTTGACTGGACCTATATTATGCTGTTTGTTACTGTATGTGTATGGTTATGTGTGTATGGGTATTTTGGGGGTAACTCACTAAGCCTTCCAGCTTACATTTATCGATTATTGTTTCAGGTACATCAGGAGATCGTGACAAGGCAAAGGCGTGATCATACCGCTCCTCACTTTTCATGATTTTGTTTCTGGGATACTCTGATAATAAACTATTCGAAAACCTTTTTGTAATAACTAATGGAACTTGGGTTGTTTTTGAAAGTTTAAATTGGTTTGAAATTTATGGGTGTTACAGCATTCCCCCCTTGCTTATTAAAATCAGCTTATTTAGCTTATTCCTACCGCAATAAGATGATTTTTAAAGACTACTATCCAAACACTTAAATTTGCTTATTGCGGTGGGATTAAGCAATAAGCAATAAGCAGCCTATTTTTTCCCTATCTAAACACCCCCTAAATTATCAATCTCATGTCGAGAGCTAAAGTCGTAGAGGATGACTCGGGCTCTAAATAAGCATGAGTCAGCCACAATTAATGAAACCCACCTTTGAAGTTTCCTTACTCACAGTGAGAAGAAAAGGAGTACAAAAGCTAATTGGACGGAAAAAAAAGGCCGCTCACTTCAATTGGATTAAAATACGGCTGAACGCAACGACGACATGTTTTAGCTTACAAGATGAAGCTAGTATCTATTAGTTTGTATGAGGTGGTGTTACGCAAACTTGCTGACGAATGAATATGTTAAAAATGGACGCCCACAACATCTCTATTGGAAGAGGAAGTTGGTCATCGACGTGTACCAATCCCCCCATCCACCTGCTTCTCAGTTGTAGTGATATGAAGATTAAGTCAATCACGATGTTGGTAAATCAAAATTTCCTAGTTTCCAGCGACTGAGCTACCCTTGACGACGACGTCAGCTGTCCTGATATAAGAGAAACTTGTATATACCTTCCTCTTCCAAACTCAACCAAAAAAACAGTTCTATAGAGGATGGGGGATCGATGTTATATAGGAGAGTGGAATCGATACAACTATTTCAAATTGTTAAAACAAATAAAACCGGCCAAGCTTTGTTTGAAGATTGACCCAAAATCCAGCAAAAAAAGCAAGAAAATAAAAAAGCCCTAATTTTGTAGCTTCGATTTGAGGTCGAAACAACTCACCCAAAGCATTGTTTAGAGAGAGAAGTAGAAAAAAATCCAAGAGAAAGAAAAGAATGAGATGAAGTCGGTATATATTGAAATCGGTATCCTTGAAAACCACAATAGGAGGTGGCGACTGGAGGTCTTTAATAGAGGGTGACTCCACAAGGAATTAGCATCGGCAGAGAGGCACGTTTCATGGACGTTTCAAACCAAGCAGTAGGTGGCAAACAACTTTAGGAAAAACCACCGCCAAGAAGGAAATGTGAAGCAATAAGGTCCTTACCATCGTATAAGTTAAAAGTCATTGTCGGCAACCTTCGTATTAGTCGACGAAAGCTGTGACACAGGCAAGCACCACGGTGAGACAGGCAGCCAAGGTGCTCACCGCCATATACGTTAAAAGAGGCCGTCCATCAGACATAAGATTGGAGGACGGAAGCTTCTCATCGACGTGGACCAAAGCTCAAACCTTTAACACATAGGTAATGATATATATATATATATATATATATATATATATATATATATATATATATATATATATATATATAACATGGGAAGTTTCAACAGAAACTTTCCATGTTTACAATTTTAACACTATATTTTTACTTTTTCTTAATTTTACCACTAAAGTTTCAACAAACTTTTCCTTTTTATAATTTTGCCACTTTATTTTTACTTCTTCATATTTTTGCCACTAAACTTTCACTTTTACTTCTTTAAAACCCTTTTTCTTTATTCTTTTATAATTTTACCACTTTATTTTTACTTTTTTATAATTTTGCCACTAAAGTTTCAACAAAATATTCCTCTTTATAGTTTTGGTACTTTATTTTTACTAATTTTGCCACTAAAGTTTCAACAAACATTTCCTCTTTATAATTTTGGCACTTTATTTTTACTTCTTTATATTTTTGGCACTAAACTTTCATCCGTGCAACGCACGGGTCTTTTCCTAGTTTTAAATAAATAAACTAGTCATATAATTTTGGACATTATCTTAAAATTTGACCATTATCTTCCAATTAGATGAGGATAATCATTACCATAACAACAAATTCGAATTTTAATAGTTAAAACAATTTAAGGTAATGATCCTTATCTAATTTAGGCTTAAAATCCGAAAAATATGCCAACAGCCGAGTCGCCACGTCGTGTCATGTCATAACACGTCGTGTTCATCAGGCAGAGTCCAAAAACGATTTTTTCAGCTTTGAACAAATCACAAATGCATCAAATATAACAGAAAAACACCCTAAGCTTTGATACTACTGATGGGTTTTGAGCATTACAACATTCCTATGGTGCACATACAACCCTAATTGCTTTGAATATAGGTTTTTCTCAAGTTATACATGCAAATCAATTATCCAAAGCAAGAACCCTAATCTAGCATACAATTTTCGGATTTAATATACAAACTAGGGTTAGAAGAATACCTTTCTTGTTGATAGCTTGATCTTGACCTTCAAGAGGTTAGTCTCTCAATTGTTGCACCTCTAATGGAGTCACAAACACCACTTAGAAAAAGATGGACAATAGAGAGAGGATGAAGGCTATCAATTTCAGCTAGGGTTCTTGTATAAAGCATCGGGGGCCGAAAACTGGTAGCCAAGGGGTCCTTATATAGTTGAGCTGCTACTAGGGTTTTCAGCTGGAAACCCTAATTCTCTTGCTTAGGCCCTAAGAAACACATGGACTCCCCACATGAAAAGATTTGGATGAAATCTTTATGGACTCCCATAGAGTTTTCGTCTACCCCTTATCAATAAGGTCCATTAGCCCCAAACTACAACTACTAGTGATTTACATAATCAGTCCCCGTCCGTTTAATCAGTCTCTTTTGATCACTAAATTAATTCCAAATTAATTTCTTATCAATACTAATTAAATTATATGATTTCTCAATTACTATATTATTCTTATAATATATTAATAAATCATTTATCAACCTCTTTCTCATAATTCATCCTGTCAAGTTGCTATGGTGAAGGCAACCCAAAAGGACCATGCTACTACCGGGTCAAGTACATACCAATTATAGTTATGGGCTTAGACACCTAATCCAACAATTAGGTCCTTAATGGGTTAAGTGTTCTCACTTAACCCTAATCGTCATTTTATGTGAAACCCTAATCGTCATTTCATGTGGGGTAGTCACTGTCGCAAGTGACTATAACCTGTGATCGGGTATTGACTCAAGTATCTTCCTGTAGGTGATTGGAAGTGAGTTGAAGATGGTAAAGTCCTTCATTGCTTTAGTGGTTATCTACGCGCATATCAAGATGAGTTTTACCTCACTATACCCGTGGGTTGAAGGCACCAATTTCGGCCTACTAGTTTTAGTTATCTGGTAGTAGAGGGATGCCTTAGTGATATGTTAGATCTGTGTTCTGGTATCGAGTATGCTGCTATGCTATAGTGACCTGTTAGATCTGTGTTAAGGTATCGAGTATGCTATTTTGTTGTAGTGAGCTTTTAGATCTGTCGCTTGGTATTTAGTATGTTGCTTTGCTGTAATAACCTATAGGACTGTATGTACATGTGCTTGCTGGTTATCCTCTATGGAGTGCCCTTAGGGATTGTCTGTGGTCATGTAGGATAGCCTGAGAACTCTTGGTCTAGGCTCTCTTGCTTGTTCCTTATTTGGTTGTGGCTCTAGAGTAGGACCATCTGTTCGGGTGGCTATCTCACCTCTAGTTACTTATGGTTACGCATTCTATGGAGGTTAGCTGGTATCAGGGTTGTATATTGTGAGAGGACCAGTAGGCGGCAGTGAGCTATATGATTGTTGTTTGCATGTATTATATGCCTACTTGACCCTGATTGTTTATATGTCGACATATTGTGTTTGGTTTGGGTTCAGGTGGTCCTGCTTTGTGTTGTAGGCCAAGATACCCGATGTTGGCCGACTCTATGCCGTAGGCACGGAGGCTCGAGAGGAGCGGTTTGTGTTGAGGCGCACCAGTGTAGATTGAAGGCCAAAAGACCCAGGGCGTCCTGAACAGATTGCAGGCTTGAGAGGCGTACCAGTCAGGCCGAAGGCCCAGGGAACGGTCCTGATAGGTTGTAGGCCGGTGTGGTGTTCCAGTTATGCTGAAGGTCCTGTGAGTGTTCCAGATAGTCTGTAGGCCGGTGCGGCGTTCCAGTCGGGCTGAAGGCTCTGTATGCATGATGTTTGTTATTATGTCTATGTAACAACGGTAAAATTTAGGTCGATGTCCGTCAATCAATTACTGTAACCAATGTTATGAAAGACTTAATGTACGATATTCTTATAAATATAAATATATATTTTAATAATGAGGATGGTTTATATACGTTACCATTCGTACATGACTAGGTATACGCTAATAAAGTTAGTAAAATACGTACACATATGTTTTTGTAGTGAAAGAACTAATTTATAAAATACCTAAGCCTATACATGCATTATATGTAATAATAAACTACAAATGGACCTTATCACCATATGGAAAGTTAACAACAAATTAAATGAAGTGTGAAATAGATGTGTATACATAGGCTTAGAAATCTCGAAAATCTATATCATGATTGTACAAGAGTCAATTTTTGTCATATTACATCTCATGTAAAGGCTAGTGATTCACTACTTCCCAAAATAACACTAGACATAAGAACTAAAGGCCAAAGTCAACACCTAGGACTCAACTCTCCTCCTTCTCACATGATTAATGCTCCTTCACCCACCAAATCCCACCTTTTCTTCATGTAGCAAGTACCATGCACCAAAGGGATTTGCTTTAAGTTTTAATTTAAAAGTATAAGGTGAAGTGAAATTGCTTAACTTTTATGAGTAACCAAAGAAGTACTCTAATGATGATATATCTATTAATTTTTAATTTGTTTATAATATACCAAAGGGAATATCTATTAATTCTTCATGTAGCAAGTACCATACCCTTTTCTATTTCTTTTCCTTTATTTTTAATTTGTTTATAATATATCTATTAATTTTTTATTAATTATAAGTATTCTAAAAAATGAAATGGACCCTAAGTCTTCCAGGTACACTCTCTCACTCACAACATCTTCTTCTCCATCTCCGGCGAGATCACCGGTGCCACCCTTTCTGCCGGAAACCACTGCATCAGCCGGCTGATACCCCTTCTGTCGGAAACCTCCTCTGCCGCCGTTATCTTTCTCCTAATCGTGATCCAACACCAGACCCGCTAACCTAGATCACCAGTGTTCCTCTTCCTTCTCTTTTCCGACCGTCGGAGCTAAACACAGAGAGATAGAGGGGTGTCGCCACCTCCGTTGCCACCTGCACATCCTCCTCGTCACACCATTATCGCAATCTCTCTCTTACTCCAAGCTTCCTACTTGTGCACCACCATCGATGTAGATATGCACTCTAGAAAAAAACGAATCTCAGATCTACACCACCATCTCCGGTATCAACAATAAACGGACATCGTCTCTGGTCTGCACCTTATTTTCTCAGATTTGCACCTCTTATTCTCAGATCTGTAAACCGCTCATGTTCTCCGTTTGACTACAATCTTCATATTCTCAGATCTATAAACCCTTCATCTTCTCTGTTCGACCACTGTCTTCAGGTGGCTGGTGGTCGGATGGTGTTGGTGGCTGGAACTCTTTATCTTCTCAGGTGTTTGTTGGTTGGTGGTGGTGTTGCCGGAAAAACGTGTATGGTGAAATAAGGAAACGAGAGTGTGAGAGGTGTATGGTTTTGTTGGGATTGATGGATTTTCTGGATTTACAGATTTTTGATGGGTAAGGGTATCAATGGAGGTCGTTTCAAGGTCGGCGTTAGGTGGTCGGAGATGGTGCTCGGCAGTAGGTGGTCGGAGATGGTGCCGGCGGGTGTAGGTCTACTTTCTGAAACTTTAAAGGGGCGGGTGGGTTTGAGTGGGGGTGGGGTATAGGGGATAGACCATTTATTTATTTTTTATTTAATAAATTGAAAAAAAAAACGATAAGTAAAATAAAAAAAAAATAAATGATAAGGGTAAAACAGTCATTTTATGTCCGTCAGGGACGGTCCACGTGAAAAAATAACATCACAGGGACGGTCCGAGCTAATTTTTAAAAATAGGGACTAAACGCGCAATTTGCCACTCGGACTAGGGACGAATCGTGTAATTTACTAAAGATACTAACTACACATGCATAATGAATGTATGGCAAAACTTCTAACATACTCCATGAGTCAAATCAAAATTGGGACATAAATACCCAACTAAATACAACACTTTTCCTTTACAATCTTCATCCCAAAACTCTCCTACTTGTGTGTTTTTTTTTTCTGCATCGAGTTTTCCCCAAGAACACCTCCATTTGGAGGTGTTGTGCACCTGATTTTCCAGCAAGAAAAGCAGGCAACAAAGCTGTCAATTTTTCCATTTCTTTGCTGTCAAAGTAAGCTCCAAACACCCCCCTGTTTCGGCCCTACTTGCTGCTCTCTCCCTTGCGTGAAACAGCTTCGAAAACAGAAAGTTAAGGAGGCAAAGAGGGCGCCGAAACAGCCCCTGCCACCTTTTTGCTGTCGCGAACCACCAAAACAGTGGAAGCACTTCGTGTTTTCTTACCTTTTTGACCCAAAAACAGCCCCATAATCATCATTTCAGCGGGATAAAATAGTTTCGGGTCTTCTTCCAAGAGTTTGTGAGATAAGAACTTTCCGGGAATCCAAGCGAAACCGAAACGAAAATCACGCATCAAATGTGAGTCTTTATGGCCCCGTTTTACATTTTTATTTGTTTTGGGGGAAGATACATACTTGAGTATTTTGATATAATTTGATGTCTAAGAAGTTTATATGTTACATGCATGCAAAATTGATGCTACATACAAAAATTATAAATGTCTATATTTGTTATAAATACTATTTTGACAAATAAAATTTGTTAAAAATGTTGTGGTTAGTAATTGATAAACATAAGAGTTTTATAAAATGTTAGACATATTTACAAGCACTTGTGAAAAAAAAAATGTTAGATAAGAGTAAGTTGATGAAATTAGTGTTATAATATTTGTCAGAACGAATAAAAGTATCGTTAAGAACTTATGTTGATATTTTGATGGATGAACATTTTTAACTTGTCATCTTCATTAATATGATATGTATAATCACATGACTTGTGTATATTAGGGCATTAAGCTTATTTCTCATAAATTTTAATAAAAAAGAATTAAACAAAATGATAAAATAAAAATATACAAACAAATTATAAATTTGTATCTAAAGTATAAGAATAAACCACAAGTAGTTATATACTATGGTATAATACAAAACTCTTGTCGATAAATAATGTGTATGCATTTTTAAGACTAAGTATACTTACGAATGAAACCAATATATTTTCAACATTAAGTAAATATTAAAGATACAATAATAATGGATTAAGGCGACAAACGGTCAACCGATGTAATGCCGACACATTTGAGTTATTCGACTACGCTAACGGAACGTCATTCCTATCAGGTTGTAGATTGAAACTACTCGAGTTACTACCGTCTCATTTTTTTTAACGCTAAGTTAAATTTAATATTTAACTAAATTCACTAAGCTTTAAAAATCTTAATAATTTAAGATTCGCGTCGATGATCATCGGAAGCGACGAATTTTATGCGTCGAAGAATTGTGATAATGGATTTATCGGATTGTGTATCCCGTGTGTGATTGTGGGAGGAATATATCGAAAGGGGGTGAAAGAGGGAGTTTTATGATGGTGTGTTTTTCTTTCGTAAGGATAAAATCCTGGAATTGAGACCTAGCTCTATAATCGTTAATCTAGGAGAGATCACCTAGGTCTATAACCGTTAATCTAGGAGGGATCATATACTATAGGTCTATGTACACGTCATAGATTTATAATAAAGAACGTTGGTTTATGTCTATTTCTTATGGAAAGATTTATGTGAATCGTTATTTTTCATCTGTGATTGCTAGCTACAACTTCATCTGACGAGGCAACAGGCGTCAAGTGTTTCTTTCTTTGTTACTATACGACTATTCTAATACGTTAGAAATGATCTCGATTCCTCCATTTTTATTTATATTGTGCCTGTGTGGCTTGTGGAACGACTATAATGTCGGTTATAGGTAAATTGTTATATTGAAGATTTTTATTTGAAGAAGTATAGGTCTAGGATTAGTCAATCCTCCCAATTTGGGACCGAGAGTGTCCGAGTGTATAGGATGTTATCTACCTCTCTTTGTGACATAACTCTTCTTAAGCGGACAAAAACCAAATAATAAAAATTGTCATGAGATTAACTAATCCTTGTCGTTAAAATTATTTGAGTAATAAAATACGCATTATAATTTACTGGTCATTGAAAAATTCTTTTTGAATCATTAAAACTCTCGGAGTCAAAAGAAAACCTATAAAGTTCACCAACATTATTGTTGACGTATTTTCAAAATGTATGTATCTCTAGGTGTTCAAAGTGGCCGGAAGAACTCTCACCCAGTGTGAGGACGAAGGATTTGACGCTGGAAATAAATTGTCGGCTGTATAGTAGCCTTT